>NC_052236.1:5619524-5933213 GCF_013401445.1 Tripterygium wilfordii
TGCTAGTTTAGCTTTTGGACATGGTTTTGTTATGTAAATAAGCCAATAGACCAAGTTTAGTTCAAAATTGCACGAAACGTGAAAAACTTATCCATGCAAAGATGAGCATTCCTAAGGCATCAAAATAGACCGTTATACTCTATTTAGTGTTCTTAGAAGTCTTAACTTGCTAGTTTAGCTTTTGGACAACGTTTCGTTAGGTAAAGAATCCAATAGACCAAGTTAAGTTCAAAATTGCAACGAAACGTGAAAAACTTGTCCATGCATAGAATTGGCATTCCTAAGGCATCAAAATAGACCGTTATACTCTATTTAGGGTTCTTAGAAGTCTTAACTTGCCTAGTTTAGCTTTTGGACATCGTTTTCGTTTGGTAAAGAAGCCAATAGACCAAGTTAAGTTCAAAATTGCACGAAACGTGAAAAAACTTGTCCATGCATAGAATTGAGCATTCCTAAGGCATCAAAATAGACCGTTATACTCTATTTAGTGTTCTTAGTGGCCTTAACTTGCTAGTTTAGCTTTTCGACAATCGTTTCGTTAGGTAAAGAGCCAATAGACCAAGTTAAGTTCAAAATTGCACGAAACGTGAAAAACTTGTCCATGCATAGAATGGAGCATTCCTATGGCATCAAAATAGACCGTTATACTCTATTTAGTGTTCTTAGAAATCTTAACTTGCTAGTTTAGCTTTTGGACATCGTTTCGTTAGGTAAAGAAGCCAATAGACCAAGTTAAGTTCAAAATTGCACGAAACATGAAAATTTGTTCATGCAAAGAATTGAGCATTCCTAAGGCAATCAAAATAGACCGTTATACTCTATTTAGTGTTTTTAGAAGTCCTTAACTTGTTAGTTTGGCTTTTGGATAACGTTTCGTTAGGTAAAGAAGCCAATAGACCAAGTTAAGTTCAAAATTGCACGAAACGTGAAAAACTTGTCCATGCATAGAATTGAGCATTCCTAAGGCATCAAAATAGACCGTTATACTCTATTTAGTGTTCTTAGAAGTCATAACTTGCTAGTTTAGCTTTTGGACATCGTTTCGTTAGGTAAAGAAGCCAATAGACCAAGTTAGGTTCAAAATTACACGAAACGTGAAAAACTTGTCCATACATAGAATTGAGCATTCCTAAGGCATCAAAATAGACCGTTATACTCTATTTAGTGTTCTTAGAAGTCATAACTTGCTAGTTTAGCTTTTGGACATCGTTTCGTTAGGTAAAGAAACCAATAGACCAAGTTAAGTTCACAATTGCACGAAACGTTAAAAACATGTCCATGCATAGAATTGAGCATTCCTAAGGCATCAAAAGTTATACTCTATTTAGTGTTCTTAGAAGTCTTAACTTGCTAGTTTAGCTTTTGGATAACGTTTCGTTAGGTAAAGAAGCCAATAGACCAAGTTAAGTTCAAAATGGCATGAAACATGAAAAACTTGTCCATGCATAGAATTGAGCATTCCTAAGGCATCAAAATAGACCGTTATACTCTATTTAGTGTTCTTAGAAGTCTTAACTTGCTAGTTTACCTTTTGGATAATGTTTCGTTAGGTAAAGAAGCCAATAGACCAAGTTAGGTTCAAAATTGCACGAAACATGAAAAACTTGTCTATGCATAGAATTGAGCATTCCTAAGGCATGAAAATGGACCGTTATACTCTATTTAGTGTTCTTCGAAAGTCTTAACTTGCTAGTTTAGCTTTTGGACATCGTTTCGTTAGGTAAAGAAGCCAATAGACCAAGTTAAGTTCAAAATTGCACGAAACGTGAAAAAACTTGTCCATGCAATAGAATTGAGCATTCCTAAGGCCATCAAAATAGACTGTTATACTCTATTTAGTGTTCTTAGAAGTCTTAACTTGCTAGTTTAGCTTTTGGACATCGTTTCGTTAGGTAAAGAAGCCAATAGACCAAGTTAAGTTCAAAATTGCACGAAACGTGAAAAACTTGTCCATGCATAGAATTGAGCATTCCTAAGGCATCAAAATAGACGTTATACTCTATTTAGTGTTCTTAGTGGCCTTAACTTGCTAGTTTAGCTTTTGGATAACGTTTCGTTAGGTAAGGAAGCCAATAAACCAAGTTAGGTTCAAAATTGCACGAAACTTGAAAAACTTGTCTATGCATAGAATTGAGCATTCCTCAGGCATCAAAATGGACCGTTATACTCTATTTAGTGTTCTTAGAAGTCTTAACTTGCTAGTGTAGCTTTTGGACATCGTTTCGTTAGGTAAGGAAGCCAATAGACCAAGTTAAGTTCAAAATTACACGAAACTTGAAAAACTTGTCCATGCATAAAATTGAGCATTCCTAAGGCATCAAAATAGCCCGTTATACTCTATGTAGTGTTCTTAAAAGTCTTAACCTGCTAGTTTAGCTTTTGGACGTCGTTTCGTTAGGTAAAGAAGCCAATAGACCAAGTTAAGTTCAAAATTACACGAAACATGAAAAACTTGTCCATGCATAGAATTGAGCATTCCTAAGGCATCAAAATAGACCGTTATACTCTATTTAGTGTTCTTAGAAGTCTTAACTTGCTAGTTTAGCTTTTGGACATGGTTTGTTATGTAAATAAGCCAATAGACCAAGTTTAGTTCAAAATTGCACGAAACGTGAAAAACTTATCCATGCAAAGAATGGAGCATTCCTAAGGCATCAAAATAGACCGTTATACTCTATTTAGTGTTCTTAGAAGTCTTAACTTGCTAGTTTAGCTTTTGGACAACGTTTCGTTAGGTAAAGAATCCAATAGACCAAGTTAAGTTCAAAATTGCACGAAACGTGAAAAACTTGTCCATGCATAGAATTGAGCATTCCTAAGGCATCAAAATAGACCGTTATACTCTATTTAGGGTTCTTAGAAGTCTTAACTTGCTAGTTTAGCTTTTGGACATCGTTTCGTTAGGTAAAGAAGCCAATTGACCAAGTTAAGTTCAAAATTGCACGAAACGTGAAAAACTTGTCCATGCATAGAATTGAGCATTCCTAAGGCATCAAAATAGACCGTTATACTCTATTTAGTGTTCTTAGTGGCCTTAACTTGCTAGTTTAGCTTTTCGACATCGTTTCGTTAGGTAAAGAAGCCAATAGACCAAGTTAAGTTCAAAATTGCACGAAACGTGAAAAACTTGTCCATGCATAGAATGGAGCATTCCTATGGCATCAAAATAGACCGTTATACTCTATTTAGTGTTCTTAGAAATCTTAACTTGCTAGTTTAGCTTTTGGACATCGTTTCGTTAGGTAAAGAAGCCAATAGACCAAGTTAAGTTCAAAATTGCACGAAACATGAAAAATTTGTTCATGCAAAGAATTGAGCATTCCTAAGGCATCAAAATAGACCGTTATACTCTATTTAGTGTTTTTAGAAGTCTTAACTTGTTAGTTTGGCTTTTGGATAACGTTTCGTTAGGTAAAGAAGCCAATAGACCAAGTTAAGTTCAAAATTGCACGAAACGTGAAAAACTTGTCCATGCATAGAATTGAGCATTCCTAAGGCATCAAAATAGACCGTTATACTCTATTTAGTGTTCTTAGAAGTCATAACTTGCTAGTTTAGCTTTTGGACATCGTTTCGTTAGGTAAAGAAGCCAATAGACCAAGTTAGGTTCAAAATTACACGAAACGTGAAAAACTTGTCCATACATAGAATTGAGCATTCCTAAGGCATCAAAATAGACCGTTATACTCTATTTAGTGTTTTTAGAAGTCTTAACTTGTTAGTTTGGCTTTTGGATAACGTTTCGTTAGGTAAAGAAGCCAATAGACCAAGTTAAGTTCAAAATTGCACGAAACGTGAAAAACTTGTCCATGCATAGAATTGAGCATTCCTAAGGCATCAAAATAGACCGTTATACTCTATTTAGTGTTTTTAGAAGTCTTAACTTGTTAGTTTGGCTTTTGGATAACGTTTCGTTAGGTAAAGAAGCCAATAGACCAAGTTAAGTTCAAAATTGCACGAAACGTGAAAAACTTGTCCATGCATAGAATTGAGCATTCCTAAGGCATCAAAATAGACCGTTATACTCTATTTAGGGTTCTTAGAAGTCTTAACTTGCTAGTTTAGCTTTTGGACATCGTTTCGTTAGGTAAAGAAGCCAATAGACCAAGTTAAGTTCAAAATTGCACGAAACGTGAAAAACTTGTCCATGCATAGAATTGAGCATTCCTAAGGCATCAAAATAGACCGTTATACTCTATTTAGTGTTCTTAGTGGCCTTAACTTGCTAGTTTAGCTTTTCGACATCGTTTCGTTAGGTAAAGAAGCCAATAGACCAAGTTAAGTTCAAAATTGCACGAAACGTGAAAAACTTGTCCATGCATAGAATGGAGCATTCCTATGGCATCAAAATAGACCGTTATACTCTATTTAGTGTTCTTAGAAATCTTAACTTGCTAGTTTAGCTTTTGGACATCGTTTCGTTAGGTAAAGAAGCCAATAGACCAAGTTAAGTTCAAAATTGCACGAAACATGAAAAATTTGTTCATGCAAAGAATTGAGCATTCCTAAGGCATCAAAATAGACCGTTATACTCTATTTAGTGTTTTTAGAAGTCTTAACTTGTTAGTTTGGCTTTTGGATAACGTTTCGTTAGGTAAAGAAGCCAATAGACCAAGTTAAGTTCAAAATTGCACGAAACGTGAAAAACTTGTCCATGCATAGAATTGAGCATTCCTAAGGCATCAAAATAGACCGTTATACTCTATTTAGTGTTCTTAGAAGTCATAACTTGCTAGTTTAGCTTTTGGACATCGTTTCGTTAGGTAAAGAAGCCAATAGACCAAGTTAGGTTCAAAATTACACGAAACGTGAAAAACTTGTCCATACATAGAATTGAGCATTCCTAAGGCATCAAAATAGACCGTTATACTCTATTTAGTGTTCTTAGAAGTCATAACTTGCTAGTTTAGCTTTTGGACATCGTTTCGTTAGGTAAAGAAACCAATAGACCAAGTTAAGTTCACAATTGCACGAAACGTTAAAAACATGTCCATGCATAGAATTGAGCATTCCTAAGGCATCAAAAGTTATACTCTATTTAGTGTTCTTAGAAGTCTTAACTTGCTAGTTTAGCTTTTGGATAACGTTTCGTTAGGTAAAGAAGCCAATAGACCAAGTTAAGTTCAAAATGGCATGAAACATGAAAAACTTGTCCATGCATAGAATTGAGCATTCCTAAGGCATCAAAATAGACCGTTATACTCTATTTAGTGTTCTTAGAAGTCTTAACTTGCTAGTTTACCTTTTGGATAATGTTTCGTTAGGTAAAGAAGCCAATAGACCAAGTTAGGTTCAAAATTGCACGAAACATGAAAAACTTGTCTATGCATAGAATTGAGCATTCCTAAGGCATGAAAATGGACCGTTATACTCTATTTAGTGTTCTTCGAAGTCTTAACTTGCTAGTTTAGCTTTTGGACATCGTTTCGTTAGGTAAAGAAGCCAATAGACCAAGTTAAGTTCAAAATTGCACGAAACGTGAAAAACTTGTCCATGCATAGAATTGAGCATTCCTAAGGCATCAAAATAGACTGTTATACTCTATTTAGTGTTCTTAGAAGTCTTAACTTGCTAGTTTAGCTTTTGGACATCGTTTCGTTAGGTAAAGAAGCCAATAGACCAAGTTAAGTTCAAAATTGCACGAAACGTGAAAAACTTGTCCATGCATAGAATTGAGCATTCCTAAGGCATCAAAATAGACGTTATACTCTATTTAGTGTTCTTAGTGGCCTTAACTTGCTAGTTTAGCTTTTGGATAACGTTTCGTTAGGTAAGGAAGCCAATAAACCAAGTTAGGTTCAAAATTGCACGAAACTTGAAAAACTTGTCTATGCATAGAATTGAGCATTCCTCAGGCATCAAAATGGACCGTTATACTCTATTTAGTGTTCTTAGAAGTCTTAACTTGCTAGTGTAGCTTTTGGACATCGTTTCGTTAGGTAAGGAAGCCAATAGACCAAGTTAAGTTCAAAATTACACGAAACTTGAAAAACTTGTCCATGCATAAAATTGAGCATTCCTAAGGCATCAAAATAGCCCGTTATACTCTATGTAGTGTTCTTAAAAGTCTTAACCTGCTAGTTTAGCTTTTGGACGTCGTTTCGTTAGGTAAAGAAGCCAATAGACCAAGTTAAGTTCAAAATTACACGAAACATGAAAAACTTGTCCATGCATAGAATTGAGCATTCCTAAGGCATCAAAATAGACCGTTATACTCTATTTAGTGTTCTTAGAAGTCTTAACTTGCTAGTTTAGCTTTTGGACATGGTTTTGTTATGTAAATAAGCCAATAGACCAAGTTTAGTTCAAAATTGCACGAAACGTGAAAAACTTATCCATGCAAAGAATGGAGCATTCCTAAGGCATCAAAATAGACCGTTATACTCTATTTAGTGTTCTTAGAAGTCTTAACTTGCTAGTTTAGCTTTTGGACAACGTTTCGTTAGGTAAAGAATCCAATAGACCAAGTTAAGTTCAAAATTGCACGAAACGTGAAAAACTTGTCCATGCATAGAATTGAGCATTCCTAAGGCATCAAAATAGACCGTTATACTCTATTTAGGGTTCTTAGAAGTCTTAACTTGCTAGTTTAGCTTTTGGACATCGTTTCGTTAGGTAAAGAAGCCAATTGACCAAGTTAAGTTCAAAATTGCACGAAACGTGAAAAACTTGTCCATGCATAGAATTGAGCATTCCTAAGGCATCAAAATAGACCGTTATACTCTATTTAGTGTTCTTAGTGGCCTTAACTTGCTAGTTTAGCTTTTCGACATCGTTTCGTTAGGTAAAGAAGCCAATAGACCAAGTTAAGTTCAAAATTGCACGAAACGTGAAAAACTTGTCCATGCATAGAATGGAGCATTCCTATGGCATCAAAATAGACCGTTATACTCTATTTAGTGTTCTTAGAAATCTTAACTTGCTAGTTTAGCTTTTGGACATCGTTTCGTTAGGTAAAGAAGCCAATAGACCAAGTTAAGTTCAAAATTGCACGAAACATGAAAAATTTGTTCATGCAAAGAATTGAGCATTCCTAAGGCATCAAAATAGACCGTTATACTCTATTTAGTGTTTTTAGAAGTCTTAACTTGTTAGTTTGGCTTTTGGATAACGTTTCGTTAGGTAAAGAAGCCAATAGACCAAGTTAAGTTCAAAATTGCACGAAACGTGAAAAACTTGTCCATGCATAGAATTGAGCATTCCTAAGGCATCAAAATAGACCGTTATACTCTATTTAGTGTTCTTAGAAGTCATAACTTGCTAGTTTAGCTTTTGGACATCGTTTCGTTAGGTAAAGAAGCCAATAGACCAAGTTAGGTTCAAAATTACACGAAACGTGAAAAACTTGTCCATGCATAGAATTGAGCATTCCTAAGGCATCAAAATAGACTGTTATACTCTATTTAGTGTTCTTAGAAGTCTTAACTTGCTAGTTTAGCTTTTGGACATCGTTTCGTTAGGTAAAGAAGCCAATAGACCAAGTTAAGTTCAAAATTGCACGAAACGTGAAAAACTTGTCCATGCATAGAATTGAGCATTCCTAAGGCATCAAAATAGACTGTTATACTCTATTTAGTGTTCTTAGAAGTCTTAACTTGCTAGTTTAGCTTTTGGACATCGTTTCGTTAGGTAAAGAAGCCAATAGACCAAGTTAAGTTCAAAATTGCACGAAACGTGAAAAACTTGTCCATGCATAGAATTGAGCATTCCTAAGGCATCAAAATAGACGTTATACTCTATTTAGTGTTCTTAGTGGCCTTAACTTGCTAGTTTAGCTTTTGGATAACGTTTCGTTAGGTAAGGAAGCCAATAAACCAAGTTAGGTTCAAAATTGCACGAAACTTGAAAAACTTGTCTATGCATAGAATTGAGCATTCCTCAGGCATCAAAATGGACCGTTATACTCTATTTAGTGTTCTTAGAAGTCTTAACTTGCTAGTGTAGCTTTTGGACATCGTTTCGTTAGGTAAGGAAGCCAATAGACCAAGTTAAGTTCAAAATTACACGAAACTTGAAAAACTTGTCCATGCATAAAATTGAGCATTCCTAAGGCATCAAAATAGCCCGTTATACTCTATGTAGTGTTCTTAAAAGTCTTAACCTGCTAGTTTAGCTTTTGGACGTCGTTTCGTTAGGTAAAGAAGCCAATAGACCAAGTTAAGTTCAAAATTACACGAAACATGAAAAACTTGTCCATGCATAGAATTGAGCATTCCTAAGGCATCAAAATAGACCGTTATACTCTATTTAGTGTTCTTAGAAGTCTTAACTTGCTAGTTTAGCTTTTGGACATGGTTTTGTTATGTAAATAAGCCAATAGACCAAGTTTAGTTCAAAATTGCACGAAACGTGAAAAACTTATCCATGCAAAGAATGGAGCATTCCTAAGGCATCAAAATAGACCGTTATACTCTATTTAGTGTTCTTAGAAGTCTTAACTTGCTAGTTTAGCTTTTGGACAACGTTTCGTTAGGTAAAGAATCCAATAGACCAAGTTAAGTTCAAAATTGCACGAAACGTGAAAAACTTGTCCATGCATAGAATTGAGCATTCCTAAGGCATCAAAATAGACCGTTATACTCTATTTAGGGTTCTTAGAAGTCTTAACTTGCTAGTTTAGCTTTTGGACATCGTTTCGTTAGGTAAAGAAGCCAATTGACCAAGTTAAGTTCAAAATTGCACGAAACGTGAAAAACTTGTCCATGCATAGAATTGAGCATTCCTAAGGCATCAAAATAGACCGTTATACTCTATTTAGTGTTCTTAGTGGCCTTAACTTGCTAGTTTAGCTTTTCGACATCGTTTCGTTAGGTAAAGAAGCCAATAGACCAAGTTAAGTTCAAAATTGCACGAAACGTGAAAAACTTGTCCATGCATAGAATGGAGCATTCCTATGGCATCAAAATAGACCGTTATACTCTATTTAGTGTTCTTAGAAATCTTAACTTGCTAGTTTAGCTTTTGGACATCGTTTCGTTAGGTAAAGAAGCCAATAGACCAAGTTAAGTTCAAAATTGCACGAAACATGAAAAATTTGTTCATGCAAAGAATTGAGCATTCCTAAGGCATCAAAATAGACCGTTATACTCTATTTAGTGTTTTTAGAAGTCTTAACTTGTTAGTTTGGCTTTTGGATAACGTTTCGTTAGGTAAAGAAGCCAATAGACCAAGTTAAGTTCAAAATTGCACGAAACGTGAAAAACTTGTCCATGCATAGAATTGAGCATTCCTAAGGCATCAAAATAGACCGTTATACTCTATTTAGTGTTCTTAGAAGTCATAACTTGCTAGTTTAGCTTTTGGACATCGTTTCGTTAGGTAAAGAAGCCAATAGACCAAGTTAGGTTCAAAATTACACGAAACGTGAAAAACTTGTCCATACATAGAATTGAGCATTCCTAAGGCATCAAAATAGACCGTTATACTCTATTTAGTGTTCTTAGAAGTCATAACTTGCTAGTTTAGCTTTTGGACATCGTTTCGTTAGGTAAAGAAACCAATAGACCAAGTTAAGTTCACAATTGCACGAAACGTTAAAAACATGTCCATGCATAGAATTGAGCATTCCTAAGGCATCAAAAGTTATACTCTATTTAGTGTTCTTAGAAGTCTTAACTTGCTAGTTTAGCTTTTGGATAACGTTTCGTTAGGTAAAGAAGCCAATAGACCAAGTTAAGTTCAAAATGGCATGAAACATGAAAAACTTGTCCATGCATAGAATTGAGCATTCCTAAGGCATCAAAATAGACCGTTATACTCTATTTAGTGTTCTTAGAAGTCTTAACTTGCTAGTTTACCTTTTGGATAATGTTTCGTTAGGTAAAGAAGCCAATAGACCAAGTTAGGTTCAAAATTGCACGAAACATGAAAAACTTGTCTATGCATAGAATTGAGCATTCCTAAGGCATGAAAATGGACCGTTATACTCTATTTAGTGTTCTTCGAAGTCTTAACTTGCTAGTTTAGCTTTTGGACATCGTTTTGTTAGGTAAAGAAGCCAATAGACCAAGTTAAGTTCGAAATTGCGTGAAACGTGAAAAACTTGTCCTTGCATAGAATTGAGCATTCCTAAGGCATCAAAATAGACCGTTATACTGTATTTAGTGTTCTGAGTAGTCTTAACTTGCTAGTTTAGCTTTTGGACATCGATTCGTTAGGTAAAGAAGCCAATAGACCAAGTTAAGTTCAAAATTGCACGAAACGTGAAAAACTTGTCCATGCAAAGAATTGAGCATTCCTAAGGCATCAAAATAGACCGTTATACTCTATTTAGTGTTCTTAGAAGTCTTAACTTGCTAGTGTGGCTTTTGGATAACGTTTCGTTAGGTAAAGAAGCCAATAGACCAAGTTAAGTTCAAAATTGCACGAAACGTGAAAAACTTGTCCACGCATAGAATTGAGCATTCCTAAGGCATCAAAATAGACCGTTATACTCTATTTAGTGTTCTTAGAAGTCATAACTTGCTAGTTTAGCTTTTGGACATCGTTTCGTTAGGTAAAGAAACCAATAGACCAAGTTAAGTTCACAATTGCACGAAACGTTAAAAACATGTCCATGCATAGAATTGAGCATTCCTAAGGCATCAAAAGTTATACTCTATTTAGTGTTCTTAGAAGTCTTAACTTGCTAGTTTAGCTTTTGGATAACGTTTCGTTAGGTAAAGAAGCCAATAGACCAAGTTAAGTTCAAAATGGCATGAAACATGAAAAACTTGTCCATGCATAGAATTGAGCATTCCTAAGGCATCAAAATAGACCGTTATACTCTATTTAGTGTTCTTAGAAGTCTTAACTTGCTAGTTTACCTTTTGGATAATGTTTCGTTAGGTAAAGAAGCCAATAGACCAAGTTAGGTTCAAAATTGCACGAAACATGAAAAACTTGTCTATGCATAGAATTGAGCATTCCTAAGGCATGAAAATGGACCGTTATACTCTATTTAGTGTTCTTCGAAGTCTTAACTTGCTAGTTTAGCTTTTGGACATCGTTTTGTTAGGTAAAGAAGCCAATAGACCAAGTTAAGTTCGAAATTGCGTGAAACGTGAAAAAGTTGTCCATGCATAGAATTGAGCATTCCTATGGCATCAAAATAGACCGTTATACTCTATTTAGTGTTCTGAGTAGTCTTAACTTGCTAGTTTAGCTTTTGGACATCGTTTCGTTAGGTAAAGAAGCCAATAGACCAAGTTAAGTTCAAAATTGCACGAAACGTGAAAAACTTGTCCATGCAAAGAATTGAGCATTCCTAAGGCATCAAAATAGACCGTTATACTCTATTTAGTGTTCTTAGAAGTCTTAACTTGCTAGTTTGGCTTTTGGATAATGTTTCGTTAGGTAAAGAAGCCAATAGACCAAGTTAAGTTCAAAATTGCACGAAACGTGAAAAACTTGTCCATGCATAGAATTGAGCATTCCTTAGGCATCAAAAGTTATACTCTATTTAGTGTTCTTAGAAGTCTTAACTTGCTAGTTTAGCTTTTGGACAACGTTTCGTTAGGTAAAGAAGCCAATAGACCAAGTTAAGTTCAAAATTGCACGAAACGTGAAAAACTTGTCCATGCATACAATTGAGCATTCCTAAGGCAACAAAATAGACCGTTATACTCTATTTAGTGTTCTTAGATGTCATAACTTGCTAGTTTAGCTTTTGGACATCGTTTCGTTAGGTAAAGAAGCCAATAGACAAAGTTAGGTTCAAAATTGCACGAAACGTGAAAAACTTGTCCATGCATAGAATTGAGCATTCCTAAGGCATCAAAATAGACCGTTATACTCTATTTAGTGTTTTTAGAAGTCATACCTTGCTAGTTTAGCTTTTGGACATCGTTTCGTTAGGTAAAGAAACCAATAGACCAAGTTAAGTTCACAATTGCACGAAACGTTAAAAACTTGTCCATGCATAGAATTGAGCATTCCTTAGGCATCAAAAGTTATACTCTATTTAGTGTTCTTAGAAGTCTTAACTTGCTAGTTTAGCTTTTGGACAACGTTTCGTTAGGTAAAGAAGCCAATAGACCAAGTTAAGTTCAAAATTGCATGAAACATGAAAAACTTGTCCGTGCATAGAATTGAGCATTCCTAAGGCATCAAAATAGACCGTTATACTCTATTTAGTGTTCTTAGAAGTCTTAACTTGCTAGTTTACCTTTTGGATAATGTTTCCTTAGGTAAAGAAGCAAATAGACCAAGTTAGGTTCAAAATTGCACGAAACATGAAAAACTTGTCTATGCATAGAATTGAGCATTCCTAAGGCATGAAAATGGACCGTTATACTCTATTTAGTGTTCTTCGAAGTCTTAACTTGCTAGTTTAGCTTTTGGACATCGTTTTGTTAGGTAAAGAAGCCAATAGACCAAGTTAAGTTCGAAATTGCGTGAAACGTGAAAAAGTTGTCCATGCATAGAATTGAGCATTCCTATGGCATCAAAATAGACCGTTATACTCTATTTAGTGTTCTGAGTAGTCTTAACTTGCTAGTTTAGCTTTTGGACATCGTTTCGTTAGGTAAAGAAGCCAATAGACCAAGTTAAGTTCAAAATTGCACGAAACGTGAAAAACTTGTCCATGCAAAGAATTGAGCATTCCTAAGGCATCAAAATAGACCGTTATACTCTATTTAGTGTTCTTAGAAGTCTTAACTTGCTAGTTTGGCTTTTGGATAATGTTTCGTTAGGTAAAGAAGCCAATAGACCAAGTTAAGTTCAAAATTGCACGAAACGTGAAAAACTTGTCCACGCATAGAATTGAGCATTCCTAAGGCATCAAAATAGACCGTTATACTCTATTTAGTGTTCTTAGAAGTCTTAACTTGCTACTTTAGCTTTTGGACATCGTTTCGTTAGGTAAAGAAGCCAATAGACCAAGTTAAGTTCAAAATTGCATGAAACGTGAAAAACTTGTCCATGCATAGAATTGAGCATTTTTAAGGCATCAAAATAGACCGTTATACTCTATTTAGTGTTCTTAGTGGTCTTAACTTGCTAGTTTAGCTTTTCGACATCGTTTCGTTAGGTAAAGAAGCCAATAGACCAAGTTAAGTTCAAAATTACACGAAACGTGAAAAACTTGTCCATGCATAGAATGGAGCATTCCTAAGGCATCAAAATAGACCGTTATACTCTATTTAGTGTTCTTAGAAATCTTAACTTGCTAGTTTAGCTTTTGGACATCGTTTCGTTAGGTAAAGAAGCCAATAGACCAAGTTAAGTTCAAAATTGCACGAAACATGAAAAATTTGTCCATGCAAAGAATTGAGCATTCCTAAGGCATCAAAATAGACCGTTATACTCTATTTAGTGTTTTTAGAAGTCTTCACTTGTTAGTTTGGCTTTTGGATAACGTTTCGTTAGGTAAAAAAGCCAATAGACCAAGTTAAGTTCAAAATTGCACGAAACGTGAGAAACTTGTCCATGCATAGAATTGAGCATTGCTAAGGCATCAAAATAGACCGTTATACTCTATTTAGTGTTCTTAGAAGTCATAACTTGCTAGTTTAGCTTTTGGACATCGTTTCGTTAGGTAAAGAAGCCAATAGACCAAGTTAGGCTCAAAATTGCACGAAACGTGAAAAACTTGTTCATGCATAGAATTGAGCATTCCTAAGGCATCAAAATAGACCGTTATACTCTATTTAGTGTTCTTAGAAGTCATAACTTGCTAGTTTAGCTTTTGGACATCGTTTCGTTAGGTAAAGAAACCAATAGACCAAGTTAAGTTCACAATTGCACGAAACGTTAAAAACATGTCCATGCATAGAATTGAGCATTCCTAAGGCATCAAAAGTTATACTCTATTTAGTGTTCTTAGAAGTCTTAACTTGCTAGTTTAGCTTTTGGACAACGTTTCGTTTGGTAAAGAAGCCAATAGACCAAGTTAAGTTCGAAATGGCATGAAACATGAAAAACTTGTCCATGCATAGAATTGAGCATTCCTAAGGCATCAAAATAGACCGTTATACTCTATTTAGTGTTCTTCGAAGTCTTAACTTGCTAGTTTAGCTTTTGGACATCGTTTTGTTAGGTAAAGAAGCCAATAGACCAAGTTAAGTTCAAAATTGCACGAAACGTGAAAAACGTGTCCATGCAAAGAATTGAGCATTCCTAAGGCATCAAAATAGACCGTTATACTCTATTTAGTGTTCCTAGAAGTCTTAACTTGCTAGTGTGGCTTTTGGATAACGTTTCGTTAGGTAAAGAAGCCAATAGACCAAGTTAAGTTCAAAATTGCACGAAACGTGAAAAACTTGTCCACGCATAGAATTGAGCATTCCTAAGGCATCAAAATAGACCGTTATACTCTATTTAGTGTTCTTAGAAGTCTTAACTTGCTAGTTTAGCTTTTGGACAATGTTTCGTTAGGTAAAGAAGCCAATAGACCAACTTAGGTTCAAAATTGCACGAAACGTGAAAAACTTGTCCATGCATAGTATTGAGCATTCCTAAGGTATCAAAATTGACCATTATACTCTATTTAGTGTTCTTAGAAGTCTTAACTTGCTAGTTTAGCTTTTGGATAACGTTTCGTTAGGTAAAGAAGCCAATAGACCACGTTAGGTTCAAAATTGCACGAAACATGAAAAACTTGTCTACGCATAGAATTGAGCATTCCTAAGGCAAGAAAATGGACCGTTATACTCTATTTAGTGTTCTTCGAAGTCTTAACGTGCTAGTTTAGCTTTTGGACATCGTTTTGTTAGGTAAAGAAGCCAATAGACCAAGTTAGGTTCAAAATTGCACGAAACGTGAAAAACTTGTCCATGCATACAATTGAGCATTCCTAAGGCAACAAAATAGACCGTTATACTCTATTTAGTGTTCTTAGATGTCATAACTTGCTAGTTTAGCTTTTGGACATCGTTTCGTTAGGTAAAGAAGCCAATAGACAAAGTTAGGTTCAAAATTACACGAAACGTGAAAAACTTGTCCATGCATAGAATTGAGCATTCCTAAGGCATCAAAATAGACCGTTATACTCTATTTAGTGTTTTTAGAAGTCATACCTTGCTAGTTTAGCTTTTGGACATCGTTTCGTTAGGTAAAGAAACCAATCGACCAAGTTAAGTTCACAATTGCACGAAACGTTAAAAACTTGTTCATGCATAGAATTGAGCATTCCTAAGGCATCAAAAGTTATACTCTATTTAGTGTTCTTAGAAGTCTTAACTTGCTACTTTAGCTTTTGGACAACGTTTCGTTAGGTAAAGAAGCCAATAGACCAAGTTAAGTTCAAAATGGCATGAAACATGAAAAACTTGTCCATGCATAGAATTGAGCATTCCTAAGGCATCAAAATAGACCGTTATACTCTATTTAGTGTTCTTAGAAGTCTTAACTTGCTAGTTTACCTTTTGGATAATGTTTCGTTAGGTAAGGAAGCCAATAGACCAAGTTAGGTTCAAAATTGCACGAAACATGAAAAACTTGTCTATGCATAGAATTGAGCATTCCTAAGGCATGAAAATGGACCGTTATACTCTATTTAGTGTTCTTCGAAGTCTTAACTTGCTAGTTTAGCTTTTGGACATCGTTTTGTTAGGTAAAGAAGCCAATAGACCAAGTTAAGTTCGAAATTGCGTGAAACGTGAAAAACTTGTCCTTGCATAGAATTGAGCATTCCTAAGGCATCAAAATAGACCGTTATACTGTATTTAGTGTTCTGAGTAGTCTCAACTGGCTAGTTTAGCTTTTGGACATCGTTTCGTTAGGTAAAGAAGCCAATAGACCAAGTTAAGTTCAAAATTGCACGAAACGTGAAAAACTTGTCCATGCAAAGAATTGAGCATTCCTAAGGCATCAAAATAGACCGTTATACTCTATTTAGTGTTCTTAGAAGTCTTAACTTGCTAGTGTGGCTTTTGGATAACGTTTCGTTAGGTAAAGAAGCCAATAGACCAAGTTAAGTTCAAAATTGCACGAAACGTGAAAAACTTGTCCACGCATAGAATTGAGCATTCCTAAGGCGTCAAAATAGACCGTTATACTCTATTTAGTGTTCTTAGAAGTCTTAACTTGCTAGTTTAGCTTTTGGACAATGTTTCGTTAGGTAAAGAAGCCAATAGACCAACTTAGGTTCAAAATTGCACGAAACGTGAAAAACTTGTCCATGCATAGAATTGAGCATTCCTAAGGCATCAAAATAGACCGTTATACTCTATTTAGTGTTTTTAGAAGTCATACCTTGCTAGTTTAGCTTTTGGACATCGTTTCGTTAGGTAAAGAAACCAATCGACCAAGTTAAGTTCACAATTGCACGAAACGTTAAAAACTTGTCCATGCATAGAATTGAGCATTCCTAAGGCATCAAAAGTTATACTCTATTTAGTGTTCTTAGAAGTCTTAACTTGCTACTTTAGCTTTTGGACAACGTTTCGTTAGGTAAAGAAGCCAATAGACCAAGTTAAGTTCAAAATGGCATGAAACATGAAAAACTTGTCCATGCATAGAATTGAGCATTCCTAAGGCATCAAAATAGACCGTTATACTCTATTTAGTGTTTTTAGAAGTCATACCTTGCTAGTTTAGCTTTTGGACATCGTTTCGTTAGGTAAAGAAACCAATCGACCAAGTTAAGTTCACAATTGCACGAAACGTTAAAAACTTGTCCATGCATAGAATTGAGCATTCCTAAGGCATCAAAAGTTATACTCTATTTAGTGTTCTTAGAAGTCTTAACTTGCTACTTTAGCTTTTGGACAACGTTTCGATAGGTAAAGAAGCCAATAGACCAAGTTAAGTTCAAAATGGCATGAAACATGAAAAACTTGTCCATGCATAGAATTGAGCATTCCTAAGGCATCAAAATAGACCGTTATACTCTATTTAGTGTTCTTAGAAGTCTTAACTTGCTAGTTTACCTTTTGGATAATGTTTCGTTAGGCAAGGAAGCCAATAGACCAAGTTAGGTTCAAAATTGCACGAAACATGAAAAACTTGTCTATGCATAGAATTGAGCATTCCTAAGGCATGAAAATGGACCGTTATACTCTATTTAGTGTTCTTCGAAGTCTTAACTTGCTAGTTTAGCTTTTGGACATCGTTTTGTTAGGTAAAGAAGCCAATAGACCAAGTTAAGTTCGAAATTGCGTGAAACGTGAAAAACTTGTCCTTGCATAGAATTGAGCATTCCTAAGGCATCAAAATAGACCGTTATACTGTATTTAGTGTTCTGAGTAGTCTTAACTGGCTAGTTTAGCTTTTGGACATCGTTTCGTTAGGTAAAGAAGCCAATAGACCAAGTTAAGTTCAAAATTGCACGAAACGTGAAAAACTTGTCCATGCAAAGAATTGAGCATTCCTAAGGCATCAAAATAGACCGTTATACTCTATTTAGTGTTCTTAGAAGTCTTAACTTGCTAGTGTGGCTTTTGGATAACGTTTCGTTAGGTAAAGAAGCCAATAGACCAAGTTAAGTTCAAAATTGCACGAAACGTGAAAAACTTGTCCACGCATAGAATTGAGCATTCCTAAGGCATCAAAATAGACCGTTATACTCTATTTAGTGTTCTTAGAAGTCTTAACTTGCTAGTTTAGCTTTTGGACAATGTTTCGTTAGGTAAAGAAGCCAATAGACCAACTTAGGTTCAAAATTGCACGAAACGTGAAAAACTTGTCCGTGCATAGAATTGAGCATTCCTAAGGCATCAAAATAGACCGTTATACTGTATTTAGTGTTCTGAGTAGTCTTAACTTGCTAGTTTAGCTTTTGGACATCGTTTCGTTAGGTAAAGAAGCCAATAGACCAAGTTAAGTTCAAAATTGCACGAAACGTGAAAAACTTGTCCATGCAAAGAATTGAGCATTCCTAAGGCATCAAAATAGACCGTTATACTCTATTTAGTGTTCTTAGAAGTCTTAACTTGCTAGTTTACCTTTTGGATAATGTTTCGTTAGGTAAAGAAGCCAATAGACCAAGTTAGGTTCAAAATTGCACGAAACATGAAAAACTTGTCTATGCATAGAATTGAGCATTCCTAAGGCATGAAAATGGACCGTTATACTCTATTTAGTGTTCTTCGAAGTCTTAACTTGCTAGTTTTGCTTTTGGACATCGTTTTGTTAGGTAAAGAAGCCAATAGACCAAGTTAAGTTCGAAATTGCGTGAAACCTGAAAAACTTGTCCTTGCTTAGAATTGAGCATTCCTAAGGCATCAAAATAGACCGTTATACTGTATTTAGTGTTCTGAGTAGTCTTAACTTGCTAGTTTAGCTTTTGGACATCGTTTCGTTAGGTAAAGAAGCCAATAGACCAAGTTAAGTTCAAAATTGCACGAAACGTGAAAAACTTGTCCATGCAAAGAATTGAGCATTCCTAAGGCATCAAAATAGACCGTTATACTCTATTTAGTGTTCTTGGAAGTCTTAACTTGCTAGTGTGGCTTTTGGATAACCTTTCGTTAGGTAAAGAAGCCAATAGACCAAGTTAAGTTCAAAATTGCACGAAACGTGAAAAACTTGTCCACGCATAGAATTGAGCATTCCTAAGGCATCAAAATAGACCGTTATACTCTATTTAGTGTTCTTAGAAGTCTTAACTTGCTAGTTTAGCTTTTGGACAATGTTTCGTTAGGTAAAGAAGCCAATAGACCAACTTAGGTTCAAAATTGCACGAAACGTGAAAAACTTGTCCATGCATAGAATTGAGCATTCCTAAGGTATCAAAATAGACCATTATACTCTATTTAGTGTTCTTAGAAGTCTTAACTTGCTAGTTTAGCTTTTGGATAACGTTTCGTTAGGTAAAGAAGCCAATAGACCAAGTTAGGTTCAAAATTGCACGAAACATGAAAAACTTGTCTATGCATAGAATTGAGCATTCCTAAGGCAAGAAAATGGACCGTTATACTCTATTTAGTGTTCTTCGAAGTCTTAACGTGCTAGTTTAGCTTTTGGACATCGTTTTGTTAGGTAAAGAAGCCAATAGACCAAGTTAGGTTCAAAATTGCACGAAACGTGAAAAACTTGTCCATGCATACAATTGAGCATTCCTAAGGCAACAAAATAGACCGTTATACTCTATTTAGTGTTCTTAGATGTCATAACTTGCTAGTTTAGCTTTTGGACATCGTTTCGTTAGGTAAAGAAGCCAATAGACAAAGTTAGGTTCAAAATTGCACGAAACGTGAAAAACTTGTCCATGCATAGAATTGAGCATTCCTAAGGCATCAAAATAGACCGTTATACTCTATTTAGTGTTTTTAGAAGTCATACCTTGCTAGTTTAGCTTTTGGACATCGTTTCGTTAGGTAAAGAAACCAATCGACCAAGTTAAGTTCACAATTGCACGAAACGTTAAAAACTTGTCCATGCATAGAATTGAGCATTCCTAAGGCATCAAAAGTTATACTCTATTTAGTGTTCTTAGAAGTCTTAACTTGCTACTTTAGCTTTTGGACAACGTTTCGTTAGGTAAAGAAGCCAATAGACCAAGTTAAGTTCAAAATGGCATGAAACATGAAAAACTTGTCCATGCATAGAATTGAGCATTCCTAAGGCATCAAAATAGACCGTTATACTCTATTTAGTGTTCTTAGAAGTCTTAACTTGCTAGTTTACCTTTTGGATAATGTTTCGTTAGGTAAGGAAGCCAATAGACCAAGTTAGGTTCAAAATTGCACGAAACATGAAAAACTTGTCTATGCATAGAATTGAGCATTCCTAAGGCATGAAAATGGACCGTTATACTCTATTTAGTGTTCTTCGAAGTCTTAACTTGCTAGTTTAGCTTTTGGACATCGTTTTGTTAGGTAAAGAAGCCAATAGACCAAGTTAAGTTCGAAATTGCGTGAAACGTGAAAAACTTGTCCTTGCATAGAATTGAGCATTCCTAAGGCATCAAAATAGACCGTTATACTGTATTTAGTGTTCTGAGTAGTCTTAACTGGCTAGTTTAGCTTTTGGACATCGTTTCGTTAGGTAAAGAAGCCAATAGACCAAGTTAAGTTCAAAATTACACGAAACGTGAAAAACTTGTCCATGCAAAGAATTGAGCATTCCTAAGGCATCAAAATAGACCGTTATACTCTATTTAGTGTTCTTAGAAGTCTTAACTTGCTAGTGTGGCTTTTGGATAACGTTTCGTTAGGTAAAGAAGCCAATAGACCAAGTTAAGTTCAAAATTGCACGAAACGTGAAAAACTTGTCCACGCATAGAATTGAGCATTCCTAAGGCATCAAAATAGACCGTTATACTCTATTTAGTGTTCTTAGAAGTCTTAACTTGCTAGTTTAGCTTTTGGACAATGTTTCGTTAGGTAAAGAAGCCAATAGACCAACTTAGGTTCAAAATTGCATGAAACGTGAAAAACTTGTCCATGCATAGAATTGAGCATTCCTAAGGTATCAAAATAGACCATTATACTCTATTTAGTGTTCTTAGAAGTCTTAACTTGCTAGTTTAGCTTTTGGATAACGTTTCGTTAGGTAAAGAAGCCAATAGACCAAGTTAGGTTCAAAATTGCACGAAACATGAAAAACTTGTCTATGCATAGAATTGAGCATTCCTAAGGCAAGAAAATGGACCGTTATACTCTATTTAGTGTTCTTCGAAGTCTTAACGTGCTAGTTTAGCTTTTGGACATCGTTTTGTTAGGTAAAGAAGCCAATAGACCAAGTTAGGTTCAAAATTGCACGAAACGTGAAAAACTTGTCCATGCATACAATTGAGCATTCCTAAGGCAACAAAATAGACCGTTATACTCTATTTAGTGTTCTTAGATGTCATAACTTGCTAGTTTAGCTTTTGGACATCGTTTCGTTAGGTAAAGAAGCCAATAGACAAAGTTAGGTTCAAAATTGCACGAAACGTGAAAAACTTGTCCATGCATAGAATTGAGCATCCCTAAGGCATCAAAATAGACCGTTATACTCTATTTAGTGTTTTTAGAAGTCATACCTTGCTAGTTTAGCTTTTGGACATCGTTTCGTTAGGTAAAGAAACCAATAGACCAAGTTAAGTTCACAATTGCACGAAACGTTAAAAACTTGTCCATGCATAGAATTGAGCATTCCTAAGGCATCAAAAGTTATACTCTATTTAGTGTTCTTAGAAGTGTTAACTTGCTACTTTAGCTTTTGGACAACGTTTCGTTAGGTAAAGAAGCCAATAGACCAAGTTAAGTTCAAAATGGCATGAAACATGAAAAACTTGTCCATGCATAGAATTGAGCATTCCTAAGGCATCAAAATAGACCGTTATACTCTATTTAGTGTTCTTAGAAGTCTTAACTTGCTAGTTTACCTTTTGGATAATGTTTCGTTAGGTAAAGAACCCAATAGACCAAGTTAGGTTCAAAATTGCACGAAACATGAAAAACTTGTCTATGCATAGAATTGAGCATTCCTAAGGCATGAAAATGGACCGTTATACTCTATTTAGTGTTCTTCGAAGTCTTAACTTGCTAGTTTAGCTTTTGGACATCGTTTTGTTAGGTAAAGAAGCCAATAGACCAAGTTAAGTTCAAAATTGCACGAAACGTGAAAAACTTGTCCATGCAAAGAATTGAGCATTCCTAAGGCATCAAAATAGACCGTTATACTCTATTTAGTGTTCTTAGAAGTCTTAACTTGCTAGTGTGGCTTTTGGATAACCTTTCGTTAGGTAAAGAAGCCAATAGACCAAGTTAAGTTCAAAATTGCACGAAACGTGAAAAACTTGTCCACGCATAGAATTGAGCATTCCTAAGGCATCAAAATAGACCGTTATACTCTATTTAGTGTTCTTAGAAGTCTTAACTTGCTAGTTTAGCTTTTGGACAATGTTTCGTTAGGTAAAGAAGCCAATAGACCAACTTAGGTTCAAAATTACACGAAACGTGAAAAACTTGTCCATGCATAGAATTGAGCATTCCTAAGGTATCAAAATAGACCATTATACTCTATTTAGTGTTCTTAGAAGTCTTAACTTGCTAGTTTAGCTTTTGGATAACGTTTCGTTAGGTAAAGAAGCCAATAGACCAAGTTAGGTTCAAAATTGCACGAAACATGAAAAACTTGTCTATGCATAGAATTGAGCATTCCTAAGGCAAGAAAATGGACCGTTATACTCTATTTAGTGTTCTTCGAAGTCTTAACGTGCTAGTTTAGCTTTTGGACATCGTTTTGTTAGGTAAAGAAGCCAATAGACCAAGTTAGGTTCAAAATTGCACGAAACGTGAAAAACTTGTCCATGCATACAATTGAGCATTGCTAAGGCAACAAAATAGACCGTTATACTCTATTTAGTGTTCTTAGATGTCATAACTTGCTAGTTTAGCTTTTGGACATCGTTTCGTTAGGTAAAGAAGCCAATAGAGAAAGTTAGGTTCAAAATTGCACGAAACGTGAAAAACTTGTCCATGCATAGAATTGAGCATTCCTAAGGCATCAAAATAGACCGTTATACTCTATTTAGTGTTTTTTGAAGTCGTACCTTGCTAGTTTAGCTTTTGGACATCTTTCGTTAGGTAAAGAAACCAATAGACCAAGTTAAGTTCACAATTGCACGAAACGTTAAAAACTTGTCCATGCATAGAATTGAGCATTCCTAAGGCATCAAAAGTTATACTCTATTTAGTGTTCTTAGAAGTCTTAACTTGCTAGTTTAGCTTTTGGACAACGTTTCGTTAGGTAAAGAAGCCAATAGACCAAGTTAAGTTCAAAATGGCATGAAACATGAAAAACTTGTCCATGCATAGAATTGAGCATTCCTAAGGCATCAAAATAGACCGTTATACTCTATTTAGTGTTCTTAGAAGTCTTAACTTGCTAGTTTACCTTTTGGATAATGTTTCGTTAGGTAAAGAAGCCAATAGACCAAGTTAGGTTCAAAATTGCACGAAACATGAAAAACTTGTCTATGCATAGAATTGAGCATTCCTAAGGCATCAAAATAGACCGTTATACTCTATTTAGTGTTCTTAGAAGTCTTAACTTGCTAGTTTAGCTTTTGGACAATGTTTCGTTAGGTAAAGAAACCAATAGACCAAGTTAAGTTCACAATTGCATGAAACGTTAAAAACTTGTTCATGCATAGAATTGAGCATTCCTAAGGCATCAAAAGTTATACTCTATTTAGTGTTCTTAGAAGTCTTAACTTGCTAGTTTAGCTTTTGGACAACGTTTCGTTAGGTAAAGAAACCAATAGACCAAATTAAGTTCAAAATTGCATGAAACATGAAAAACTTGTCCATGCATAGAATTGAGCATTCCTAAGGCATCAAAATAGACCGTTATACTCTATTTAGTGTTCTGAGTAGTCTTAACTTGCTAGTTTAGCTTTTGGACATCGTTTCGTTAGGTAAAGAAGCCAATAGACGAAGTTAAGTTCAAAATTACACGAAACGTGAAAAACTTGTCCATGCAAAGAATTGAGCATTCCTAAGGCATGAAAATGGACCGTTATACTCTATTTAGTGTTCTTCGAAGTCTTAACTTGCTAGTTCAGCTTTTGGACATCGTTTTGTTAGGTAAAGAAGCCAATAGACCAAGTTAAGTTCGAAATTGCGTGAAACGTGAAAAACTTGTCCATGCATAGAATTGAGCATTCCTAAGGCATCAAAATAGACCGTTATACTCTATTTAGTGTTCTTAGAAGTCATAACTTGCTAGTTTAGCTTTTGGACATCGTTTCGTTAGGTAAAGAAGCCAATAGACCAAGTTAGGTTCAAAATTGCACGCAACGTGAAAAACTTGTCCATGCATAGAATTGAGCATTCCTAAGGCATCAAAATAGACCGTTATACTCTATTTAGTGTTCTTAGAAGTCATAACTTGCTAGTTTAGCTTTTGGACATCGTTTCGTTAGGTAAAGAAACCAATAGACCAAGTTAAGTTCACGATTGCATGAAACGTTAAAAACTTGTCCATGCATAGAATTGAGCATTCCTAAGGCATCAAAAGTTATACTCTATTTAGTGTTCTTAGAAGTCTTAACTTGCTAGTTTAGCTTTTGGACAACGTTTCGTTAGGTAAAGAAACCAATAGACCAAATTAAGTTCAAAATTGCATGAAACATGAAAAACTTGTCCATGCATAGAATTGAGCATTCCTAAGGCATCAAAATAGACCGTTATACTCTATTTAGTGTTCTGAGTAGTCTTAACTTGCTAGTTTAGCTTTTGGACATCGTTTCGTTAGGTAAAGAAGCCAATAGACGAAGTTAAGTTCAAAATTGCACGAAACGTGAAAAACATGTCCATGCAAAGAATTGAGCATTCCTAAGGCATCAAAATAGACCGTTATGCTCTACTTAGTGTTCTGAGTAGTCTTAACTTGCTAGTTTAGCTTTTGGACATCATTTTGTTAGGTAAAGAAGCCAATAGACCAAGTTAAGTTCGAAATTACGCGAAACGTGAAAAACTTGTCCATGCATAGAATTGAGCATTCCTAAGGCATCAAAATAGACCGTTATACTCTATTTAGTGTTCTGAGTAGTCTTAACTTGCTAGTTTAGCTTTTGGACATCGTTTCGTTAGGTAAAGAAGCCAATAGACCAAGCTAAGTTCAAAATTGCACGAAACGTGAAAAACTTGTCCATGCAAAGAATTGAGCATTCCTAAGGCATCAAAATAGACCGTTATACTCTATTTAGTGTTTTTAGAAGTCTGAACTTGCTAGTTTGGCTTTTCGATAACGTTTCGTTAGGTAAAGAAGTCAATAGACCAAGTTAAGTTCAAAATTGCACGAAACGTGAAAAAGTTGTCCATGCATAGAATTCAGCATTCCTAAGGCATCAAAATAGACCGTTATACTCTATTTAGTGTTCTTAGAAGTCTTAACTTGCTAGTTTAGCTTTTGGACAACGTTTCGTTAGGTAAAGAAGCCAATAGACCAAGTTAGGTTCAAAATTGCACGAAGCGTGAAAAACTTGTCCATGCATAGAATTGAGCATTCCTAAGATATCAAAATAGACCATTACACTCTATTTAGTGTTTTTAGAAGTCTTAACTTGCTAGTTTAGCTTTTGGATAACGTTTCGTTAGGTAAAGAAGCCAATAGACCAAGTTAGGTTCAAAATTGCACGAAACGTGAATAACTTGTCCATGCAAAGAATTGAGCATTCCTAAGGCATCAAAATAGATCGTTATACTCTATTTAGTGTTCTTAGAAGTCTTAACTTGCTAGTTTAGCTTTTGGACAATGTTTCGTTAGGTAAAGAAGCCAATAGACCAAGTTAGGTTCAAAATTGCACGAAACGTGAAAACTTGTCCATGCATAGAATTGAGCATTCCTAAGGTATCAAAATAGACCATTATACTCTATTTAGTGTTCTTAGAAATCTTAACTTGCTAGTTTAGCTTTTGGATAACGTTTCGTTAGGTAAAGAAGCCAATAGACCAAGTTACGTTCAAAATTGCACGAAACATGAAAAACTTGTCTATGCATAGAATTGAGCATTCCTAAGGCAAGAAAATGGACCGTTATACTCTATTTAGTGTTCTTCGAAGTCTTAACGTGCTAGTTTAGATTTTGGACATCGTTTTGTTAGGTAAAGAAGCCAATAGACCAAGTTAGGTTCAAAATTGCACGAAACGTGAAAAACTTGTCCATGCATAGAATTGAGCATTCCTAAGGCAACAAAATAGACCGTTATACTCTATTTAGTGTTCTTAGAAGTCATAACTTGCTAGTTTAGCTTTTGGACATCGTTTCGTTAGGTAAAGAAACCAATAGACCAAGTTAAGTTCACAATTGCACGAAACGTTAAAAACTTGTCCATGCATAGAATTGAGCATTCCTAACGCATCAAAAGTTATACTCTATTTAGTGTTCTTAGAAGTCTTAACTTGCTAGTTTAGCTTTTGGACAACGTTTCGTTAGGTAAAGAAGCCAATAGACCAAGTTAAGTTCAAAGTTGCATGAAACATGAAAAACTTGTCTATGCATAGAATTGAGCATTCCTAAGGCATCAAAATAGACCGTTATACTCTATTTAGTGTTCTTAGAAGTCTTAACTTGCTAGTTTACCTTTTGGATAATGTTTCGTTAGGTAAAGAAGCCAATAGACCAAGTTAGGTTCAAAATTGCACGAAACATGAAAAACTTGTCTATGCATAGCATTGAGCATTCCTATGGCATGAAAATGGACCGTTATACTCTATTTTGTGTTCTTCGAAGTCTTAACTTGCTAGTTTAGCTTTTGGACATCGTTTCATTTGGTAAAGAAGCCAATAGACCAATTTAAGTTCGAAATTGCGCGAAACGTGAAAAACTTGTCCATGCATAGAATTGAGCATTCCTAAGGCATCAAAATAGACCGTTATACTCTATTTAGTGTTCTTAGAAGTCATAACTTGCTAGTTTAGCTTTTGGACATCGTTTCGTTAGGTAAAGAAGCCAATAGACCAAGTTAGGTTCAAAATTGCACGAAACGTGAAAAACTTGTCCATGCATAGAATTGATCATTCCTAAGGCATCAAAATAGACCGTTATACTCTATTTAGTGTTCTTAGAAGTCATAACTTGCTAGTTTAGCTTTTGGACATCGTTTCGTTAGGTAAAGAAACCAATAGACCAAGTTAAGTTCACAATTGCACGAAACATTAAAAACTTGTCCATGCATAGAATTGAGCATTCCTAAGGCATCAAAAGTTATACTCTATTTAGTGTTCTTAGAAGTCTTAACTTGCTAGTTTAGCTTTTGGACAACGTTTCGTTAGGTAAAGAAACCAATCGACCAAGTTAAGTTCAAAATTGCACGAAACGTGAAAAACTTGTCCATGCAATGAATTGAGCATTCCTAAGGCATCAAAATAGACCGTTATACTCCATTTAGTGTTCTGAGTAGTCTTAACTTGCCAGTTTAGCTTTTGGACATCGTTTTGTTAGGTAAAGAAGCCAATAGACCAAGTTAAGTTCGAAATTGCGAGAAACGTGAAAAACTTGTCAATGCATAGAATTGAGCATTCCTAAGGCATCAAAATAGACCGTTATACTCTATTTAGTGTTCTTAGAAGTCTTAACTTGCTAGTTTGGCTTTTCGATAACGTTTCGTTAGGTAAAGAAGCCAATAGACCAAGTTAAGTTCAAAATTGCATGAAACGTGAAAAACTTGTCCATGCATAGAATTGAGCATTCCTAAGGCATCAAAATAGACCGTTATACTCTATTTAGAGTTCTTAGAAGTCTTAACTTGCTAGTTTAGCTTTTGAACAACGTTTCGTTAGGTAAAGAAGCCAATAGACCAAGTTAGGTTCAAAATTGCACGAAACGTGAAAAACTTGTCCATGCATAGAATTGAGCATTCCTAAGATATCAAAATAGACCATTATACTCTATTTAGTGTTCTTAGAAGTCTTAACTTGCTAGTTTAGCTTTTGGATAACGTTTCTTTAGGTAAAGAAGCCAATTGACCAAGTTAGGTTCAAAATTGTACGAAACATGAAAAACTTGTCTATGCATAGAATTGAGCATTCCTAAGGCAAGAAAATGGACCGTTATACTCTATTTAGTGTTCTTCGAAGTCTTAACTTGCTAGTTTAGCTTTTGGACATCGTTTTGGTTAGGTAAAGAAGCCAATAGACCAAGTTAGGTTCAAAATTGCACGAAATGTGAAAAACTTGTCCATGCATAGAATTGAGAATTCCTAAGGCATCAAAATAGACCGTTATACTCTATTTAGTGTTCTTAGAAGTCATAACTTGCGAGTTTAGCTTTTGGACATTGTTTCGTTAGGTAAAGAAGCCAATAGACCAAGTTAGGTTCAAAATTGCACGAAACGTGAAAAACTTGTCCATGCATAGAATTGAGCATTCCTAACGCATCAAAATAGACCATTATACTCTATTTAGTGTTCTTCGAAGTCATAACTTGCTAGTTTAGCTTTTGGACATCGTTTCGTTAGGTAAAGAAACCAATAGACCAAGTTAAGTTCACAATTGCACGAAACGTTAAAAACTTGTCCATGCATAGAATTGAGCATTCCTAAGGCATCAAAAGTTATACTCTATTTAGTGTTCTGATAAGTCTTAACTTGCTAGTTTAGCTTTTGGACAACGTTTCTTTCGGTAAAGAAGCCAATAGACCAAGTTAAGTTCAAAATTGCATGAAACATGAAAAACTTGTCCATGCAAAGAATTGAGCATTCCTAAGGCATCAAAATAGACCGTTATACTCTATTTAGTGTTCTTAGAAGTCTTAACTTGCTAGTTTGGCTTTTGGATAACGTTTCGTTAGGTAAAGAAGCCAATAGACCAAGTTAGGTTCAAAATTGCACGAAACGTGAAAAACTTATCCATGCATAGAATTGAGCATTCCTAAGGTATCAAAATAGACCGTTATACTCTATTTAGTGTTCTTAGAAGTCTTAACTTGCTAGTTTGGCTTTTGGATAACGTTTCGTTAGGTAAAGAAGCCAATAGACCAAGTTAGGTTCAAAATTGCACGAAACATGAAAAACTTGTCTATGCATAGAATTGAGCATTCCTAAGGCAAGAAAATGGACCTTTATACTCTATTTAGTGTTATTAGAAGTCTTAACTTGCTAGTTCGGCTTTTGGATAACGTTTCGTTAGGTAAAGAAGCCAATAGACCAAGTTAAGTTCAAAATTGCACGAAACGTGAAAAACTTGTCCATGCATAGAATTGAGCATTCCTAAGGCATCAAAATAGACCGTTATACTCTATTTTGTGTTCTTAGAAGTCTTAACTTGCTAGTTTGGCTTTTGGATAACGTTTCGTTAGGTAAAGAAGCCAATAGACCAAGTTAAGTTCAAAATTGCACGAAACGTGAAAAACTTGTCCATGCATAGAATTGAGCATTCCTAAGGCATCAAAATAGACCGTTATACTCTATTTAGTGTTCTTAGAAGTCTTAACTTGCTAGTTTAGCTTTTGGACATAGTTTCGTTAGGTAAAGAAACCAATAGACCAAGTTATGTTCACAATTGCACGAAACGTTAAAAACTTGTCCATGCATAGAATTGAGCATTCCTAAGGCATCAAAAGTTATACTCTATTTAGTGTTCTTAGAAGTCTTAACTTGCTAGTTTAGCTTTTGGACAACGTTTCGTTAGGTAAAGAAGCCAATAGACCAAGTTAAGTTCAAAATTGCGTGAAACATGAAAAACTTGTCCATGCATAGAATTGAGCATTCCTAAGGCATCAAAATAGACCGTTATACTCTATTTAGTGTTCTTAGAAGTCTTAACTTGCTAGTTTACCTTTTGGATAATGTTTCGTTAGGTAAAGAAGCCAATAGACCAAGTTAGTTTCAAAATTACACGAAACATGAAAAACTTGTCTATGCATAGAATTGAGCATTCCTAAGGCATGAAAATGGACCGTTACACTCTATTTAGTGTTCTTCGAAGTCTTAACTTGCTAGTTTAGCTTTTGGACATCGTTTTGTTAGGTAAAGAAGCCAATAGACCAAGTTAAGTTCGAAATTGCGCGAAACGTGAAAAACTTGTCCATGCATAGAATTGAGCATTCCTAAGGCATGAAAATAGACCGTTATACTCTATTTAGTGTTCTGAGCAGTCTTAACTTGCTAGTTTAGCTTTTGGACAACGTTTCGTTAGGTAAAGAAGCCAATAGACCAAGTTAAGTTCAAAATTGCGTGAAACATGAAAAACTTGTCCATGCATAGAATTGAGCATTCCTAAGGCATCAAAATAGACCGTTATACTCTATTTAGTGTTCTTAGAAGTCTTAACTTGCTAGTTTACCTTTTGGATAACGTTTCGTTAGGTAAAGAAGCCAATAGACCAAGTTAGCTTCAAAATTGCACGAAACATGAAAAACTTGTCTATGCATAGAATTGAGCATTCCTAAGGCATGAAAATGGACCGTTATACTCTATTTAGTGTTCTTCGAAGTCTTAACTTGCTAGTTTAGCTTTTGAACATCGTTTTGTTAGGTAAAGAAGCCAATAGACCAAGTTAAGTTCGAAATTGCGCGAAACGTGAAAAACTTGTCCATGCATAGAATTGAGCATTCCTAAGGCATGAAAATAGACCGTTATACTCTATTTAGTGTTCTGAGCAGTCTTAACTTGCTAGTTTAGCTTTTGGACATCGTTTCATTAGGCAAAGAAGCCAATAGACCAAGTTAAGTTCAAAATTGCACGAAACGTGAAAAACTTGTCCATGCAAAGAATTGAGCATTCCTAAGGCATCAAAATAGACCGTTATACTCTATTTAGTGTTCTTAGAAGTCTTAACTTGCTAGTTTGGCTTTTGGATAATGTTTCGTTAGGTAAAGAAGCCAATAGACCAAGTTAAGTTCGAAATTGCACGAAACGTGAAAAACTTGTCCATGCATAGAATTGAGCATTCCTAAGGCATCAAAATAGACCGTTATACTCTATTTAGTGTTCTTAGAAGTCTTAACTTGCTAGTTTAGCTTTTGGACAACGTTTCGTTAGGTAACGCAGCCAATAGACCAAGTTAGGTTCAAAATTGCACGAAACGTGAAAAACTTGTCCATGCATAAATTTGAGCATTCCTAAGGTATCATAATAGACCATTATACTCTATTTAGTGTTCTTAGAAGTCTTAACTTGCTAGTTTAGCTTTTGGATAACGTTTCGTTAGGTAAAGAAGCCAATAGACCAAGTTAGGTTCAAAATTGCACGAAACATGAAAAACTTGTCTATGCGTAGAATTCAGCATTCCTAAGGCAAGAAAATGAACCGTTATACTCTATTTAGTGTTCTTCGAAGTCTTAACTTGCTAGTTTAGCTTTTGGACTTCGTTTTGTTAGGTAAAGAAGCCAATAGACCAAGTTAGGTTCAAAATTGCACGAAACGTGAAAAACTTGTCCATGCATAGAATTGAGCATTCCTAAGGCATCAAAATAGACCGTTATACTCTATTGATTGTTCTTGGAAGTCATAACTTGCTAGTTTAGCTTTTGGACATCGTTTCGTTAGGTAAAGAAGCCAATAGACCAAGTTAGGTTCAAAATTGCATGAAACGTGAAAAACTTGTCCATGCTTAGAATTGAGCATTCCTAAGGCATCAAAATAGACCGTTATACTCTATTTAATGTTCTTGGAAGTCTTAACCTGCTAGTTTATCTTTTGGACAACGTTTCGTTAGGTAAAGAAGCCAATAGACCAGGTTAAGTTCAAAATTACACGAAACCTGAAAAACTTGTCTATGCATAGAATTGAGCATTCCTAAGGCATCAAAATAGACTGTTATACTCTATTTAGTGTTCTTGGAAGTCTTAGCTTGCTTGTTTATCTTTTGGACAACGTTTCGTTAGGTAAAGAAGCCAATAGACCAAATTAAGTTCAAAATTACACGAAACCTAAAAAACTTGTCTATGCATAGAATTGAGCATTCCTAAGGCATGAAAATGGACCGTTATACTCTATTTAGTGTTCTTAGTAGTCTTAACTTGCTAGTTTAACTTTTGGACAACGTTTCGTTAGGTAAAGAAGCCAATAGACCAAGTTAAGTTCAAAATTGCACGAAACGTTAAAAACTTGTCCATGCATAGAATTGAGCATTCCTAAGGCATCAAAAGTTATAATCTATTTAGTGTTCTTAGAAGTCTTAACTTGCTAGTTTAGCTTTTGGACAACGTTTCGTTAGGTAAAGAAGCCAATATACCAAGTTAAGTTCAAAATTGCATGAAACATGAAAAACTTGTCCATGCATAGAATTGAGCATTCGTAAGGCATCAAAATAGACCGTTATACTCTATTTAGTGTTCTTAGAAGTCTTAACTTGCTAGTTTACCTTTTGGATAATGTTTCGTTAGGTAAAGAAGCCAATAGACCAAGTTAGGTTCAAAATTGCACGAAACCTGAAAAACATGTCTATGCATAGAATTGAGCATTCCTAAGGCATGAAAATGGACCGTTACACTCTATTTAGTGATCTTCGAAGTCTTAACTTGCTAGTTTAGCTTTTGGACATGGTTTTGTTAGGTAAAGAAGCCAATACACCAAGTTAAGTTCGAAATTGCGCGAAACGTGAAAAACTTGTCCATGCATAGAATTTAGCATTCCTAAGGCATCAAAATAGACTGTTATACTCTATTTAGTGTTCTTACTAGCCTTAACTTGCCAGTTTAGCTTTTGGACATCGTTTCGTTAGGTAAAGAAGCCAATAGACCAAGTTAAGTTTAAAATTGCGCGAAACGTGAAAAACTTGTCCATGCATAGAATTGAGCATTCCTAAGGCATCAAAATAGACCGTTATACTCTATTTAGTGTTCTGAGCAGTCTTAACTTGCTAGTTTAGCTTTTGGACATCGTTTCGTTAGGTAAAGAAGCCAATAGACCAAGTTAAGTTCAAAATTGCACGAAACGTGAAAAACTTGTCCATGCAAAGAATTGAGCATTCCTAAGGCATCAAAACAGACCGTTATACTCTATTTAGTGTTTTTAGAAGTCATAACTTGCTAGTTTAGCTTTTGGACATCGCTTCGTTAGGTAAAGAAGCCAATAGACCAAGTTAGGTTCAAAATTGCATGAAACGTGAAAAACTTGTCCATGCATAGAATTGAGCATTCCTAAGGCATCAAAATCGACCGTTATACTCTATTTAGTGTTCTTAGAAGTCATAACTTGCTAGTTTAGCTTTTGGACATCGTATCGTTAGGTAAAGAAACCAATAGACCAAGTTAAGTTCACAATTGCACGAAACGTTAAAAACTTGTCCATGCATAGAATTGAGCATTCCTAAGGCATCAAAAGTTATACTCTATTTAGTGTTCTTAGAAGTCTTAACTTGCTAGTTTAGCTTTTGGACATCGTTTCGTTAGGTAAAGAAGCCAATAGACCAAGTTAAGTTCAAAATTGCACGAAACGTTAAAAACTTGTCCATGCATAGAATTCAGTATTCCTAGGGCATCAAAATGGACCGTTATACTCTATTTAGTGTTCTTAGAAGTCTTAACTTGCTAGTTTAGCTTTTGGACAACGTTTCGTTAGGTAAAGAAGCCAATAGATCAAGTTAATTTCAAAATTGCACGAAACGTGAAAAACTTGTCCATGCATAGAATTGAGCATTCCTAAGGCATCAAAATTGACCGTTATACTCTATTTAGTGTTCTTGGAAGTCTTAACTTGCTAGTTTATCTTTTGGACAACGTTTGCTAGGTAAAGAAGCCAATAGACCAAGTTAAGTTCAAAATTGCACGAAACCTGAAAAACATGTCTATGCATAGAATTGAGCATTCCTAAGGCATCAAAATGGACCGTTATACTCTATTTAGTGTTCTTCGAATTCTTAACTTGCTAGTTTAGCTTTTGGACATCGTTTCGTTAGGTAAAGAAGCCAATAGACCAAGTTAAGTTCAAAATTGCACGAAACGTGAAAAACTTGTCCATGCATAGAATTGAGCATTCCTAAGATATCAAAATAGACCATTATACTCTATTTAGTGTTCTTAGAAGTCTTAACTTGCTAGTTTAGCTTTTGGATAACGTTTCATTAGGTAAAGAAGCCAATAGACCAAGTTAGGTTCAAAATTGCACGAAACATGAAAAACTTGTCTATGCATAGAATTGAGCATTCCTAAGGCAAGAAAATGGACCGTTATACTCTATTTAGTGTTCTTCGAAGTCATAACTTGCTAGTTTAGCTTTTGGACATCGTTTCGTTAGGTAAAGAAGCCAATAGACCAAGTTAGGTTCAAAATTGCACGAAACGTGAAAAACTTGTCCATGCATAGAATTGAGCATTCCTAACGCATCAAAATAGACCATTATACTCTATTTAGTGTTCTTCGAAGTTATAACTTGCTAGTTTAGCTTTTGGACATCGTTTCGTTAGGTAAAGAAACCAATAGACCAAGTTAAGTTCACAATTGCACAAAACGTTAAAAACTTGTCCATGCATAGAATTGAGCATTCCTAAGGCATCAAAAGTTATACTCTATTTAGTGTTCTTATAAGTCTTAACTTGCTAGTTTAGCTTTTGGACAACGTTTCGTTCGGTAAAGAAGCCAATAGACCAAGTTAAGTTCAAAATTGCATGAAACATGAAAAACTTGTCCATGCATAGAATTGAGCATTCCTAAGGCATCAAAATAGACCGTTATACTCTATTTAGTGTTCTTCGAAGTCTTAACTTGCTAGTTTAGCTTTTGGACATCGTTTTGTTAGGTAAAGAAGCCAATAGACCAAGTTAGGTTCAAAATTGAACGAAACGTGAATAACTTGTCCATGCAAAGAATTGAGCATTCCTAAGGCATCAAAATAGACCGTTATACTCTATTTAGTGTTCTTAGAAGTCTTAACTTGCTAGTTTGGCTTTTGGATAACGTTTCGTTAGGTAAAGAAGCCAATAGACCAAGTTAGGTTCAAAATTGCACGAAACGTGAAAAACTTATCCATGCATAGAATTGAGCATTCCTAAGGTATCAAAATAGACCATTATACTCTATTTAGTGTTCTTAGAAGTCTTAACTTGCTAGTTTATCTTTTGGATAACGTTTCGTTAGGTAAAGAAGCCAATAGACCAAGTTAGGTTCAAAATTGCACGAAACCTGAAAAACATGTCTATGCATAGAATTGAGCATTCCTAAGGCATCAAAATGGACCGTTATACTCTATTTAGTGTTCTTCGAATTCTTAACTTGCTAGTTTAGCTTTTGGACATCGTTTCGTTAGGTAAAGAAGCCAATAGACCAAGTTAAGTTCAAAATTGCACGAAAGGTGAAAAACTTGTCCATGCATAGAATTGAGCATTCCTAAGATATCAAAATAGACCATTATACTCTATTTAGTGTTCTTAGAAGTCTTAACTTGCTAGTTTAGCTTTTGGATAACGTTTCGTTAGGTAAAGAAGCCAATAGACCAAGTTAGGTTCAAAATTGCACGAAATGTGAAAAACTTGTCCATGCATAGAATTGAGCATTCCTAAGGCATCAAAATAGACCGTTATACTCTATTTAGTGTTCTTAGAAGTCATAACTTGCTAGTTTAGCTTTTGGACATCGTTTCGTTAGGTAAAGAAGCCAATAGACCAAGTTAGGTTCAAAATTGCACGAAACGTGAAAAACTTGTCCATGCATAGAATTGAGCATTCCTAACGCATCAAAATAGACCATTATACTCTATTTAGTGTTCTTCGAAGTCATAACTTGCTAGTTTAGCTTTTGGACATCGTTTCATTAGGTAAAGAAACCAATAGACCAAGTTAAGTTCACAATTGCACGAAACGTTAAAAACTTGTCCATGCATAGAATTGAGCATTCCTAAGGCAAGAAAATGGACCGTTATACTCTATTTAGTGTTCTTCGAAGTCATAACTTGCTAGTTTAGCTTTTGGACATCGTTTCGTTAGGTAAAGAAGCCAATAGACCAAGTTAGGTTCAAAATTGCACGAAACGTGAAAAACTTGTCCATGCATAGAATTGAGCATTCCTAACGCATCAAAATAGACCATTATACTCTATTTAGTGTTCTTCGAAGTCATAACTTGCTAGTTTAGCTTTTGGACATCGTTTCGTTAGGTAAAGAAACCAATAGACCAAGTTAAGTTCACAATTGCACAAAACGTTAAAAACTTGTCCATGCATAGAATTGAGCATTCCTAAGGCATCAAAAGTTATACTCTATTTAGTGTTCTTATAAGTCTTAACTTGCTAGTTTAGCTTTTGGACAACGTTTCGTTCGGTAAAGAAGCCAATAGACCAAGTTAAGTTCAAAATTGCATGAAACATGAAAAACTTGTCCATGCATAGAATTGAGCATTCCTAAGGCATCAAAATAGACCGTTATACTCTATTTAGTGTTCTTCGAAGTCTTAACTTGCTAGTTTAGCTTTTGGACATCGTTTTGTTAGGTAAAGAAGCCAATAGACCAAGTTAGGTTCAAAATTGAACGAAACGTGAATAACTTGTCCATGCAAAGAATTGAGCATTCCTAAGGCATCAAAATAGACCGTTATACTCTATTTAGTGTTCTTAGAAGTCTTAACTTGCTAGTTTGGCTTTTGGATAACGTTTCGTTAGGTAAAGAAGCCAATAGACCAAGTTAGGTTCAAAATTGCACGAAACGTGAAAAACTTATCCATGCATAGAATTGAGCATTCCTAAGGTATCAAAATAGACCATTATACTCTATCTAGTGTTCTTAGAAGTCTTAACTTGCTAGTTTATCTTTTGGATAACGTTTCGTTAGGTAAAGAAGCCAATAGACCAAGTTAGGTTCAAAATTGCACGAAACCTGAAAAACATGTCTATGCATAGAATTGAGCATTCCTAAGGCATCAAAATGGACCGTTATACTCTATTTAGTGTTCTTCGAATTCTTAACTTGCTAGTTTAGCTTTTGGACATCGTTTCGTTAGGTAAAGAAGCCAATAGACCAAGTTAAGTTCAAAATTGCACGAAACGTGAAAAACTTGTCCATGCATAGAATTGAGCATTCCTAAGATATCAAAATAGACCATTATACTCTATTTAGTGTTCTTAGAAGTCTTAACTTGCTAGTTTAGCTTTTGGATAACGTTTCATTAGGTAAAGAAGCCAATAGACCAAGTTAGGTTCAAAATTGCACGAAACATGAAAAACTTGTCTATGCATAGAATTGAGCATTCCTAAGGCAAGAAAATGGACCGTTATACTCTATTTAGTGTTCTTCGAAGTCTTAACTTGCTAGTTTAGCTTTTGGACATCGTTTTGGTTAGGTAAAGAAGCCAATAGACCAAGTTAGGTTCAAAATTGCACGAAATGTGAAAAACTTGTCCATGCATAGAATTGAGCATTCCTAAGGCATCAAAATAGACCGTTATACTCTATTTAGTGTTCTTAGAAGTCATAACTTGCTAGTTTAGCTTTTGGACATCGTTTCGTTAGGTAAAGAAGCCAATAGACCAAGTTAGGTTCAAAATTGCACGAAACGTGAAAAACTTGTCCATGCATAGAATTGAGCATTCCTAACGCATCAAAATAGACCATTATACTCTATTTAGTGTTCTTCGAAGTCATAACTTTCTAGTTTAGCTTTTGGACATCGTTTCATTAGGTAAAGAAACCAATAGACCAAGTTAAGTTCACAATTGCACGAAACGTTAAAAACTTGTCCATGCATAGAATTGAGCATTCCTAGGGCATCAAAAGTTATACTCTATTTAGTGTTCTTATAAGTCTTAACTTGCTAGTTTAGCTTTTGGACAACGTTTCGTTCGGTAAAGAAGCCAATAGACCAAGTTAAGTTCAAAATTGCATGAAACATGAAAAACTTGTCCATGCATAGAATTGAGCATTCCTAAGGCATCAAAATAGACCGTTATACTCTATTTAGTGTTCTTCGAAGTCTTAACTTGCTAGTTTAGCTTTTGGACATCGTTTTGTTAGGTAAAGAAGCCAATAGACCAAGTTAGGTTCAAAATTGAACGAAACGTGAATAACTTGTCCATGCAAAGAATTGAGCATTCCTAAGGCATCAAAATAGACCGTTATACTCTATTTAGTGTTCTTAGAAGTCTTAACTTGCTAGTTTGGCTTTTGGATAACGTTTCGTTAGGTAAACAAGCCAATAGACCAAGTTAGGTTCAAAATTGCACGAAACGTGAAAAACTTATCCATGCATAGAATTGAGCATTCCTAAGGTATCAAAATAGACCATTATACTCTATTTAGTGTTCTTAGAAGTCTTAACTTGCTAGTTTATCTTTTGGATAACGTTTCGTTAGGTAAAGAAGCCAATAGACCAAGTTAGGTTCAAAATTGCACGAAACATGAAAAACTTGTCTATGCATAGAATTGAGCATTACTAAGGCAAGAAAATGGACCGTTATACTCTATTTAGTGTTATTAGAAGTCTTAACTTGCTAGTTTGGCTTTTGGATAATGTTTCGTTAGCCAAAGAAGCCAATAGACCAAGTTAAGTTCAAAATTGCACGAAACGTGAAAAACTTGTCCATGCATAGAATTGAGCATTCCTAAGGCATCAAAATAGACCGTTATACTCTATTTAGTGTTCTTAGAAGTCTTAACTTGCTAGTTTGGCTTTTGGATAACGTTTCGTTCGGTAAAGAAGCCAATAGACCAAGTTAAGTTCAAAATTGCACGAAACGTGAAAAACTTGTCCATGCATAGAATTGAGCATTCCTAAGGCATCAAAATAGACCGTTATACTCTATTTAGTGTTCTTAGAAGTCTTAACTTGCTAGTTTAGCTTTTGGACATAGTTTCGTTAGGTAAAGAAACCAATAGACCAAGTTATGTTCACTATTGCACGAAACGTTAAAAACTTGTCCATGCATAGAATTGAGCATTCCTAAGGCATCAAAAGTTATACTCTATTTAGTGTTCTTAGAAGTCTTAACTTGCTAGTTTAGCTTTTGGACAACGTTTCGTTAGGTAAAGAACCCAATAGACCAAGTTAAGTTCAAAATTGCGTGAAACATGAAAAACTTGTCCATGCATAGAATTGAGCATTCCTAAGGCATCAAAATAGACCGTTATACTCTATTTAGTGTTCTTAGAAGTCTTAACTTGCTAGTTTACCTTTTGGATAATGTTTCGTTAGGTAAAGAAGCCAATAGACCAAGTTAGGTTCAAAATTGCACGAAACATGAAAAACTTGTCTATGCATAGAATTGAGCATTCCTAAGGCATGAAAATGGACCGTTATACTCTATTTAGTGTCCTTCGAAGTCTTAACTTGCTAGTTTAGCTTTTGGACATCGTTTTGTTAGGTAAAGAAGCCAATAGACCAAGTTAAGTTCGAAATTGCGCGAAACGTGAAAAACTTGTCCATGCATAGAATTGAGCATTCCTAAGGCATCAAAATAGACCGTTATACTCTATTTAGTGTTCTGAGCAGTCTTAACTTGCTAGTTTAGCTTTTGGACATCGTTTCGTTAGGTAAAGAAGCCAATAGACCAAGTTAAGTTCAAAATTGCACGAAACGTGAAAAACTTGTCCATGCAAAGAATTGAGCATTCCTAAGGCATCAAAATAGACCGTTATACTCTATTTAGTGTTCTTAGAAGTCTTAACTTGCTAGTTTGGCTTTTGGATAACGTTTCGTTAGGTAAAGAAGCCAATAGACCAAGTTAAGTTCAAAATTGCACGAAACGTGAAAAACTTGTCCATGCATAGAATTGAGCATTCCTAAGGCATCAAAATAGACCGTTATACTCTATTTAGTCTTCTTAGAAGTCTTAACTTGCTAGTTTAGCTTTTGGACAACGTTTCGTTAGGTAAAGAAGCCAATAGACCAAGTTAAGTTCAAAATTGCGTGAAACATGAAAAACTTGTCCATGCATAGAATTGAGCATTCCTAAGGCATCAAAATAGACCGTTATACTCTATTTAGTGTTCTTAGAAGTCTTAACTTGCTAGTTTACCTTTTGGATAATGTTTCGTTAGGTAAAGAAGCCAATAGACCAAGTTAGGTTCAAAATTGCACGAAACATGAAAAACTTGTCTATGCATAGAATTGAGCATTCCTAAGGCATGAAAATGGACCGTTATACTCTATTTAGTGTCCTTCGAAGTCTTAACTTGCTAGTTTAGCTTTTGGACATCGTTTTGTTAGGTAAAGAAGCCAATAGACCAAGTTAAGTTCGAAATTGCGCGAAACGTGAAAAACTTGTCCATGCATAGAATTGAGCATTCCTAAGGCATCAAAATAGACCGTTATACTCTATTTAGTGTTCTGAGCAGTCTTAACTTGCTAGTTTAGCTTTTGGACATCGTTTCGTTAGGTAAAGAAGCCAATAGACCAAGTTAAGTTCAAAATTGCACGAAACGTGAAAAACTTGTCCATGCAAAGAATTGAGCATTCCTAAGGCATCAAAATAGACGTTATACTCTATTTAGTGTTCTTAGAAGTCTTAACTTGCTAGTTTGGCTTTTGGATAACGTTTCGTTAGGTAAAGAAGCCAATAGACCAAGTTAAGTTCAAAATTGCACGAAACGTGAAAAACTTATCCATGCATAGAATTGAGCATTCCTAAGGCATCAAAATAGACCGTTATACTCTATTTAGTGTTCTTAGAAGTCTTAACTTGCTAGTTTAGCTTTTGGACAACGTTTCGTTAGGTAAAGCAGCCAATAGACCAAGTTAGGTTCAAAATTGCACGAAACGTGAAAAACTTGTCCATGCATAAAATTGAGCATTCCTAAGGTATCAAAATAGACCTTTATACTCTATTTGGTGTTCTTAGAAGTATTAACTTGCTAGTTTAGCTTTTGGATAACGTTTCGTTAGGTAAAGAAGCCAATAGACCAAGTTAGGTTCAAAATTGCACGAAACATGAAAAACTTGTCTATGCGTAGAATTCAGCATTCCTAAGCCAAGAAAATGGACCGTTATACTCTATTTAGTGTTCTTCGAAGTCTTAACTTGCTAGTTTAGCTTTTGGACATCGTTTTGTTAGGTAAAGAAGCCAATAGACCAAGTTAGGTTCAAAATTGCACGAAACGTGAAAAATTTGTCCATGCATAGAATTGAGCATTCCTAAGGCATCAAAATAGACCGTTATACTCTATTTAGTGTTCTTAGAAGTCATAACTTGCTAGTTTAGCTTTTGGACATCGTTTCGTTAGGTAAAGAAGCCAATAGACCAAGTTAGGTTCAAAATTGCACGAAACGTGAAAAACTTGACCATGCTTAGAATTGAGCATTCCTAAGGCATCAAAATAGACCGTTATACTCTATTTAGTGTTCTTGGAAGTCTTAACCTGCTAGTTTATCTTTTGGACAACGTTTCGTTAGGTAAAGAGGCCGATAGACCAAGTTAAGTTCAAAATTACACGAAACCTGAAAAACTTGTCTATGCATAGAATTGAGCATTCCTAAGGCATCAAAATAGACTGTTATACTCTATTTAGTGTTCTTGGAAGTCTTAGCTTGCTAGTTTATCTTTTGGACAACGTTTCGTTAGGTAAAGAAGCCAATAGACCAAGTTAAGTTCAAAATTACACGAAACCTGAAAAACTTGTCTATGCATAGAATTGAGCATTCCTAAGGCATGAAAATGGACCGTTATACTCTATTTAGTGTTCTTAGTAGTCTTACCTTGCTAGTTTAACTTTTGGACAATGTTTCGTTAGGTAAAGAAGCCAATAGACCAAGTTAAGTTCGAAATTGCACGAAACGTTAAAAACTTGTCCATGCGTAGAATTGAGCATTCCTAAGGCATCAAAAGTTATACTCTATTTAGTGTTCTTAGAAGTCTTAACTTGCTAGTTTAGCTTTTGGACAACGTTTCGTTAGGTAAAGAAGCCAATAGATCAAGTTAAGTTCAAAATTGCATGAAACACGAAAAACTTGTCCATGCATAGAATTGAGCATTCCTAAGGCATCAAAATAGACCGTTATACTCTATTTAGTGTTCTTAGAAGTCTTAACTTGCTAGTTTACCTTTTGGATAATGTTTCGTTAGGTAAAGAAGCCAATAGACCAAGTTAGGTTCAAAATTGCACGAAACATGAAAAACATGTCTATGCATAGAATTGAGCATTCCTAAGGCATGAAAATGGACCGTTATACTCTATTTAGTGTTCTTCGAAGTCTTAACTTGCTAGTTTAGCTTTTGGACATGGTTTTGTTAGGTAAAGAAGCCAATAAACCAAGTTAAGTTCGAAATTGCGTGAAACGTGAAAAACTTATCCATGTATAGAATTTAGCATTCCTAAGGCATCAAAATAGACTGTTATACTCTATTTAGTGTTCTTACTAGCCTTAACTTGCCAGTTTAGCTTTTGGACATCGTTTCGTTAGGTAAAGAAGCCAATAGACCAAGTTAAGTTCAAAATTGCACGAAACGTGAAAAACTTGTCCATGCAAAGAATTGAGTATTCCTAAGCCATCAAAACAGACCGTTATACTCTATTTAGTGTTTTTAGAAGTCATAACTTGCTAGTTTAGCTTTTGGACATCGTTTCGTTAGGTAAAGAAGCCAATAGACCAAGTTAGGTTCAAAATTGCATGAAACGTGAAAAACTTGTCCATGCATAGAATTGAGCATTCCTAAGGCATCAAAATAGACCGTTATACTCTATTTAGTGATCTTAGAAGTCTTAACTTGCTAGTTTAGCTTTTGGACATCCTTTCGTTAGGTAAAGAAACCGATAGACCAAGTTAAGTTCACAATTGCACGAAACGTTAAAAACATGTCCATGCATAGAATTGAGCATTCCTAAGGCATCAAAAGTTATACTCTATTTAGTGTTCTTAGAAGTCTTAACTTGCTAGTTTAGCTTTTGGACATCGTTTCGTTAGGTAAAGAAGCCAATAGACCAAGTTAAGTTCAAAATTGCACGAAACGTTAAAAACTTATCCCTGCATAGAATTCAGTATTCCTAAGGCATCAAAATGGACCGTTATACTCTATTTAGTGTTCTTAGAAGTCTTAACTTGCTAGTTTAGCTTTTGGACAACGTTTCGTTAGGTAAAGAAGCCAATAGATCAAGTTAAGTTCAAAATTGCACGAAACGTGAAAAACTTGTCCATGCATAGAATTGCGCATTCCTAAGGCATCAAAATAGACCGTTATACTCTATTTAGTGATCTTAGAAGTCTTAACTTGCTAGTTTAGCTTTTGGATAACGTTTCGTTAGGTAAAGAAGCCAATAGACCAAGCTAGGTTCAAAATTGCACGAAACGTGAAAAACTTGTCCATGCATAGAATTGAGCATTCCTAAGGCATCAAAATAGACCGTTATACTTTATTTAGTGTTCTTGGAAGTCCTAACTTGCTAGTTTATCTTTTGGACAACGTTTGTTAGGTAAAGAAACCAATAGACCAAGTTAAGTTCAAAATTGCACGAAACCTGAAAAACATGTCTATGCATAGAATTGAGCATTCCTAAGGCATGAAAATGGACCGTTATACTCTATTTAGTGTTCTTCGAAGTCTTAACTTGCTAGTTTAGCTTTTGGACATCGTTTTGTTAGGTAAAGAAGCCAATAGACCAAGTTAAGTTCAAAATTGCACGAAACGTGAAAAACTTGTCCATGCAAAGAATTGAGTATTCCTAAGCCATCAAAACAGACCGTTATACTCTATTTAGTGTTTTTAGAAGTCATAACTTGCTAGTTTAGCTTTTGGACATCGTTTCGTTAGGTAAAGAAGCCAATAGACCAAGTTAGGTTCAAAATTGCATGAAACGTGAAAAACTTGTCCATGCATAGAATTGAGCATTCCTAAGGCATCAAAATAGACCGTTATACTCTATTTAGTGATCTTAGAAGTCTTAACTTGCTAGTTTAGCTTTTGGACATCGTTTCGTTAGGTAAAGAAACCGATAGACCAAGTTAAGTTCATAATTGCACGAAACGTTAAAAACATGTCCATGCATAGAATTGAGCATTCCTAAGGCATCAAAAGTTATACTCTATTTAGTGTTCTTAGAAGTCTTAACTTGCTAGTTTAGCTTTTGGACATCGTTTCGTTAGGTAAAGAAGCCAATAGACCAAGTTAAGTTCAAAATTGCACGAAACGTTAAAAACTTATCCATGCATAGAATTCAGTATTCCTAAGGCATCAAAATGGACCGTTATACTCTATTTAGTGTTCTTAGAAGTCTTAACTTGCTAGTTTAGCTTTTGGACAACGTTTCGTTAGGTAAAGAAGCCAATAGATCAAGTTAAGTTCAAAATTGCACGAAACGTGAAAAACTTGTCCATGCATAGAATTGAGCATTCCTAAGGCATCAAAATAGACCGTTATACTCTATTTAGTGATCTTAGAAGTCTTAACTTGCTAGTTTAGCTTTTGGATAACGTTTCGTTAGGTAAAGAAGCCAATAGACCAAGCTAGGTTCAAAATTGCACGAAACGTGAAAAACTTGTCCATGCATAGAATTGAGCATTCCTAAGGCATCAAAATAGACCGTTATACTCTATTTAGTGTTCTTGGAAGTCCTAACTTGCTAGTTTATCTTTTGGACAACGTTTGTTAGGTAAAGAAGCCAATAGACCAAGTTAAGTTCAAAATTGCACGAAACCTGAAAAACATGTCTATGCATAGAATTGAGCATTCCTAAGGCATGAAAATGGACCGTTATACTCTATTTAGTGTTCTTCGAAGTCTTAACTTGCTAGTTTAGCTTTTGGACATCGTTTTGTTAGGTAAAGAAGCCAATAGACCAAGTTAAGTTCGAAATTGCGCGAAACGTGAAAAACTTGTCCATGCATAGAATTTAGCATTCCTAAGGCAAGAAAATGGACCGTTATACTCTATTTAGTGTTCTTACTTGCCTTAACTTGCCAGTTTAGCTTTTGGACATCGTTTCGTTAGGTAAAGAAGCCAATAGACCAAGTTAAGTTCAAAATTGCACGAAACGTGAAAAACTTGTCCATGCAAGGAATTGAGCATTCCTAAGGCATCAAAACAGACCGTTATACTCTATTTAGTGTTTTTAGAAGTTATAACTTGCTAGTTTAGCTTTTGGACATCGTTTCGTTAGGTAAAGAAGCCAATAGACCAAGTTAGGTTCAAAATTGCATGAAACGTGAAAAACTTGTCCATGGATAGAATTGAGCATTCCTAAGGCATCAAAATCGACCGTTATGCTCTATTTAGTGTTCTTAGAAGTCATAACTTGCTAGTTTAGCTTTTGGACATCGTTTCGTTAGGTAAAGAAACCAATAGACGAAGTTAAGTTCACAATTGCACGAAACGTTAAAAACTTGTCCATGCATAGAATTGAGCATTCCTAAGGCATCAAAAGTTATACTCTATTTAGTGTTCTTAGAAGTCTTAACTTGCTAGTTTAGCTTTTGGACATCGTTTCGTTAGGTAAAGAAGCCAATAGACCAAGTTAAGTTCAAAATTCCACGAAACGTGAAAAACTTGTCCATGCATAGAATTGAGCATTCCTAAGGCATCAAAATAGACCGTTATACTCTATTTAGTGTTCTTGGAAGTCTTAACTTGCTAGTTTAGCTTTTGGACAACGTTTCGTTAGGTAAAGAAGCCAATAGATCAAGTTAAGTTCAAAATTGCACGAAACGTGAAAAACTTGTCCATGCATAGAATTGAGCATTCCTAAGGCATCAAAATAGACCGTTATACTCTATTTAGTCATCTTAGAAGTCTTAACTTGCTAGTTTAGCTTTTGGATAACGTTTCATTAGGTAAAGAAGCCAATAGACCAAGTTAGGTTCAAAATTGCATGAAACGTGAAAAACTTGTCCATGCATAGAATTGAGCATTCCTAAGGAATCAAAATCGACCGTTATACTCTATTTAGTGTTCTTAGAAGTCATAACTTGCTAGTTTAGCTTTTGGACATCGTTTCGTTAGGTAAAGAAACCAATAGACCAAGTTAAGTTCACAATTGCACGAAACGTTAAAAACTTGTCCATGCATAGAATTGGGCATTCCTAAGGCATCAAAAGTTATACTCTATTTATTGTTCTTAGAAGTCTTAACTTGCTAGTTTAGCTTTTGGACATCGTTTCGTTAGGTAAAGAAGCCAATAGACCGAGTTAAGTTCAAAATTGCACGAAACATTAAAAACTTGTCCATGCATAGAATTCAGTATTCCTAAGGCATCAAAATGGACCGTTATACTCTATTTAGTGTTCTTAAAAGTCTTAACTTGCTAGTTTAGCTTTTGGACAACGTTTCGTTAGGTAAAGAAGCAATAGATCAAGTTAAGTTCAAAATTGCACGAAACGTGAAAAACTTGTCCATGCATAGAATTGAGCATTCCTAAGGCATCAAAATAGACCGTTATACTCTATTTAGTGATCTTAGAAGTCTTAACTTGCTAGTTTAGCTTTTGGATAACGTTTCGTTAGGTAAAGAAGCCAATAGACCAAGTTAGGTTCAAAATTGCACGAAACGTGAAAAACTTGCCCATGCATAGAATTGAGCATTCCTAAGGCATCAAAATAGACCGTTATACTCTATTTAGCGTTCTTGGAAGTCTTAACTTGCTAGTTTATCTTTTGGACAACGTTTGTTAGGTAAAGAAGCCAATAGACCAAGTTAAGTTCAAAATTGCACGAAACCTGAAAAACATGTCTATGCATAGAATTGAGCATTCCTAAGGCATCAAAATGGACCGTTATACTCTATTTAGTGTTCTTCGAATTCTTAACTTGCTAGTTTAGCTTTTGGACATCGTTTCGTTAGGTAAAGAAGCCAATAGACCAAGTTAAGTTCAAAATTGCACGAAACGTGAAAAACTTGTCTATGCATAGAATTGAGCATTCCTAAGGCATCAAAATAGACCGTTATACTCTATTTAGTGTTCTTAGAAGTCTTAACTTGCTAGTTTAGCATTTGGACAACGTTTCGTTAGGTAAAGAAGCCAATAGACCAAGTTAGGTTCAAAATTACACGAAACGTGAAAAACTTGTCCATGCGTAGAATTGAGCATTCCTAAGGTATCAAAATAGACCGTTATACTCTATTTAGTGTTTTTAGAAGTTATAACTTGCTAGTTTAGCTTTTGGACATCGTTTCGTTAGGTAAAGAAGCCAATAGACCAAGTTAGGTTCAAAATTGCATGAAACGTGAAAAACTTGTCCATGGATAGAATTGAGCATTCCTAAGGCATCAAAATCGACCGTTATACTCTATTTAGTGTTCTTAGAAGTCATAACTTGCTAGTTTAGCTTTTGGACATCGTTTCGTTAGGTAAAGAAACCAATAGACGAAGTTAAGTTCACAATTGCACGAAACGTTAAAAACTTGTCCATGCATAGAATTGAGCATTCCTAAGGCATCAAAAGTTATACTCTATTTAGTGTTCTTAGAAGTCTTAACTTGCTAGTTTAGCTTTTGGACATCGTTTCGTTAGGTAAAGAAGCCAATAGACCAAGTTAAGTTCAAAATTGCACGAAACGTGAAAAACTTGTCCATGCATAGAATTGAGCATTCCTAAGGCATCAAAATAGACCGTTATACTCTATTTAGTGTTCTTAGAAGTCTTAACTTGCTAGTTTAGCTTTTGGACAACGTTTCGTTAGGTAAAGAAGCCAATAGATCAAGTTAAGTTCAAAATTGCGCGAAACGTGAAAAACTTGTCCATGCATAGAATTGAGCATTCCTAAGGCATCAAAATAGACCGTTATACTCTATTTAGTGATCTTAGAAGTCTTAACTTGCTAGTTTAGCTTTTGGATAACGTTTCATTAGGTAAAGAAGCCAATAGACCAAGTTAGGTTCAAAATTGCACGAAACGTGAAAAACTTGCCCATGCATAGAATTGAGCATTCCTAAGGCATCAAAATAGACCGTTATACTCTATTTAGCGTTCTTGGAAGTCTTAACTTGCTAGTTTATCTTTTGGACAACGTTTGTTAGGTAAAGAAGCCAATAGACCAAGTTAAGTTCAAAATTGCACGAAACCTGAAAAACATGTCTATGCATAGAATTGAGCATTCCTAAGGCATCAAAATGGACCGTTATACTCTATTTAGTGTTCTTCGAATTCTTAACTTGCTAGTTTAGCTTTTGGACATCGTTTCGTTAGGTAAAGAAGCCAATAGACCAAGTTAAGTTCGAAATTGCGCGAAACGTGAAAAACTTGTCCATGCATAGAATTTAGCATTCCTAAGGCATCAAAATAGACTGTTATACTCTATTTAGTGTTCTTACTAGCCTTAACTTGCCAGTTTAGCTTTTGCACATCGTTTCGTTAGGTAAAGAAGCCAATAGACCAAGTTAAGTTCAAAATTGCACGAAACGTGAAAAACTTGTCCATGCAAAGAATTGAGCATTCCTAAGGCATCAAAACAGACCGTTATACTCTATTTAGTGTTTTTAGAAGTCATAACTTGCTAGTTTAGCTTTTGGACATCGTTTCGTTAGGTAAAGAAGCCAATAGACCAAGTTAGGTTCAAAATTGCATGAAACGTGAAAAACTTGTCCATGCATAGAATTGAGCATTCCTAAGGAATCAAAATCGACCGTTATACTCTATTTAGTGTTCTTAGAAGTCATAACTTGCTAGTTTAGCTTTTGGACATCGTTTCGTTAGGTAAAGAAGCCAATAGACCAAGTTAAGTTCACAATTGCACGAAACGTTAAAAACATGTCCATGCATAGAATTGAGCATTCCTAAGGCATCCAAAGTTATACTCTATTTAGTGTTCTTAGAAGTCTTAACTTGCTAGTTTAGCTTTTGGACATCGTTTCGTTAGGTAAAGAAGCCAATAGACCAAGTTAGGTTCAAAATTGCAAGAAACGTGAAAAACTTGTCCATGCATAGAATTGAGCATTCCTAAGGCATCAAAATAGACCGTTATACTCTATTTAGTGATCTTAGAAGTCTTAACTTGCTAGTTTAGCTTTTGGACATCCTTTCGTTAGGTAAAGAAACCGATAGACCAAGTTAAGTTCACAATTGCACGAAACGTTAAAAACATGTCCATGCATAGAATTGAGCATTCCTAAGGCATCAAAAGTTATACTCTATTTAGTGTTCTTAGAAGTCTTAACTTGCTAGTTTAGCTTTTGGACATCGTTTCGTTAGGTAGAGAAGCCAATAGACCAAGTTAAGTTCAAAATTGCACGAAACGTTAAAAACTTATCCCTGCATAGAATTCAGTATTCCTAAGGCATCAAAATGGACCGTTATACTCTATTTAGTGTTCTTAGAAGTCTTAACTTGCTAGTTTAGCTTTTGGACAACGTTTCGTTAGGTAAAGAAGCCAATAGATCAAGTTAAGTTCAAAATTGCACGAAACGTGAAAAACTTGTCCATGCATAGAATTGAGCATTCCTAAGGCATCAAAATAGACCGTTATACTCTATTTAGTGATCTTAGAAGTCTTAACTTGCTAGTTTAGCTTTTGGATAACGTTTCGTTAGGTAAAGAAGCCAATAGACCAAGCTAGGTTCAAAATTGCACGAAACGTGAAAAACTTGTCCATGCATAGAATTGAGCATTCCTAAGGCATCAAAATAGACCGTTATACTTTATTTAGTGTTCTTGGAAGTCCTAACTTGCTAGTTTATCTTTTGGACAACGTTTGTTAGGTAAAGAAGCCAATAGACCAAGTTAAGTTCAAAATTGCACGAAACCTGAAAAACATGTCTATGCATAGAATTGAGCATTCCTAAGGCATGAAAATGGACCGTTATACTCTATTTAGTGTTCTTCGAAGTCTTAACTTGCTAGTTTAGCTTTTGGACATCGTTTTGTTAGGTAAAGAAGCCAATAGACCAAGTTAAGTTCAAAATTGCACGAAACGTGAAAAACTTGTCCATGCATAGAATTGAGTATTCCTAAGGCCATCAAAACAGACCGTTATACTCTATTTAGTGTTTTTAGAAGTCATAACTTGCTAGTTTAGCTTTTGGACATCGTTTCGTTAGGTAAAGAAGCCAATAGACCAAGTTAGGTTCAAAATTGCATGAAACGTGAAAAACTTGTCCATGCATAGAATTGAGCATTCCTAAGGCATCAAAATAGACCGTTATACTCTATTTAGTGATCTTAGAAGTCTTAACTTGCTAGTTTAGCTTTTGGACATCGTTTCGTTAGGTAAAGAAACCGATAGACCAAGTTAAGTTCATAATTGCACGAAACGTTAAAAACATGTCCATGCATAGAATTGAGCATTCCTAAGGCATCAAAAGTTATACTCTATTTAGTGTTCTTAGAAGTCTTAACTTGCCAGTTTAGCTTTTGGACATCGTTTCGTTAGGTAAAGAAGCCAATAGACCAAGTTAAGTTCAAAATTGCACGAAACGTTAAAAACTTATCCATGCATAGAATTCAGTATTCCTAAGGCATCAAAATGGACCGTTATACTCTATTTAGTGTTCTTAGAAGTCTTAACTTGCTAGTTTAGCTTTTGGACAACGTTTCGTTAGGTAAAGAAGCCAATAGATAAAGTTAAGTTCAAAAATGCACGAAACGTGAAAAACTTGTCCATGCATAGAATTGAGCATTCCTAAGGCATCAAAATAGACCGTTATACTCTATTTAGTGATCTTAGAAGTCTTAACTTGCTAGTTTAGCTTTTGGATAACGTTTCGTTAGGTAAAGAAGCCAATAGACCAAGCTAGGTTCAAAATTGCACGAAACGTGAAAAACTTGTCCATGCATAGAATTGAGCATTCCTAAGGCATCAAAATAGACCGTTATACTCTATTTAGTGTTCTTGGAAGTCCTAACTTGCTAGTTTATCTTTTGGACAACGTTTGTTAGGTAAAGAAGCCAATAGACCAAGTTAAGTTCAAAATTGCACGAAACCTGAAAAACATGTCTATGCATAGAATTGAGCATTCCTAAGGCATGAAAATGGACCGTTATACTCTATTTAGTGTTCTTCAAAGTCTTAACTTGCTAGTTTAGCTTTTGGACATCGTTTTGTTAGGTAAAGAAGCCAATAGACCAAGTTAAGTTCGAAATTGCGCGAAACGTGAAAAACTTGTCCATGCATAGAATTTAGCATTCCTAAGGCAAGAAAATGGACCGTTATACTCTATTTAGTGTTCTTACTTGCCTTAACTTGCCAGTTTAGCTTTTGGACATCGTTTCGTTAGGTAAAGAAGCCAATAGACCAAGTTAAGTTCAAAATTGCACGAAACGTGAAAAACTTGTCCATGCAAGGAATTGAGCATTCCTAAGGCATCAAAACAGACCGTTATACTCTATTTAGTGTTTTTAGAAGTTATAACTTGCTAGTTTAGCTTTTGGACATCGTTTCGTTAGGTAAAGAAGCCAATAGACCAAGTTAGGTTCAAAATTGCATGAAACGTGAAAAACTTGTCCATGGATAGAATTGAGCATTCCTAAGGCATCAAAATCGACCGTTATACTCTATTTAGTGTTCTTAGAAGTCATAACTTGCTAGTTTAGCTTTTGGACATCGTTTCGTTAGGTAAAGAAAGCCAATAGACCAAGTTAAGTTCACAATTGCACGAAACGTTAAAAACTTGTCCATGCATAGAATTGAGCATTCCTAAGGCATCAAAAGACGTTATACTCTATTTAGTGTTCTTAGAAGTCTTAACTTGCTAGTTTAGCTTTTGGACATCGTTTCGTTAGGTAAAGAAGCCAATAGACCAAGTTAAGTTCAAAATTGCACGAAACGTGAAAAACTTGTCCATGCATAGAATTGAGCATTCCTAAGGCATCAAAATAGACCGTTATACTCTATTTAGTGTTCTTAGAAGTCTTAACTTGCTAGTTTAGCTTTTGGACAACGTTTCGTTAGGTAAAGAAGCCAATAGATCAAGTTAAGTTCAAAATTGCACGAAACGTGAAAAACTTGTCCATGCATAGAATTGAGCATTCCTAAGGCATCAAAATAGACCGTTATACTCTATTTAGTGATCTTAGAAGTCTTAACTTGCTAGTTTAGCTTTTGGATAACGTTTCAGTTAGGTAAAGAAGCCAATAGACCAAGTTAAGGTTCAAAATTGCATGAAACGTGAAAAACTTGTCCATGCATAGAATTGAGCATTCCTAAGGAATCAAAATCGACCGTTATACTCTATTTAGTGTTCTTAGAAGTCATAACTTGCTAGTTTAGCTTTTGGACATCGTTTCGTTAGGTAAAGAAGCCAATAGACCAAGTTAAGTTCACAATTGCACGAAACGTTAAAAACTTGTCCATGCATAGAATTGAGCATTCCTAAGGCATCAAAAGACCGTTATACTCTATTTAGTGTTCTTAGAAGTCTTAACTTGCTAGTTTAGCTTTTGGACAATCGTTTCGTTAGGTAAAGAAGCCAATAGACCAAGTTAAGTTCAAAATTGCACGAAACGTGAAAAACTTGTCCATGCATAGAATTCAGTATTCCTAAGGCATCAAAATAGACCGTTATACTCTATTTAGTGTTCTTAGAAGTCTTAACTTGCTAGTTTAGCTTTTGGACAACGTTTCGTTAGGTAAAGAAGCAATAGATCAAGTTAAGTTCAAAATTGCACGAAACGTGAAAAACTTGTCCATGCATAGAATTGAGCATTCCTAAGGCATCAAAATAGACCGTTATACTCTATTTAGTGATCTTAGAAGTCTTAACTTGCTAGTTTAGCTTTTGGATAACGTTTCGTTAGGTAAAGAAGCCAATAGACCAAGTTAAGTTCAAAATTGCGCGAAACGTGAAAAACTTGTCCATGCATAGAATCGAGCATTCCTAAGGCATCAAAATAGACCGTTATACTCTATTTAGTGTTCTTGGAAGTCTTAACTTGCTAGTTTAGCTTTTGGACATCGTTTCGTTAGGTAAAGAAGCCAATAGACCAAGTTAAGTTCAAAATTGCACGAAACCGTGAAAAACATGTCTATGCATAGAATTGAGCATTCCTAAGGCATCAAAATAGGACCGTTATACTCTATTTAGTGTTCTTCGAAGTCTTAACTTGCTAGTTTAGCTTTTGGACATCGTTTCGTTAGGTAAAGAAGCCAATAGACCAAGTTAAGTTCAAAATTGCACGAAACGTGAAAAACTTGTCCTATGCATAGAATTGAGCATTCCTAAGGCATCAAAATAGACCGTTATACTCTATTTAGTGTTCTTAGAAGTCTTAACTTGCTAGTTTAGCTTTTGGACAATCGTTTCGTTAGGTAAAGAAGCCAATAGACCAAGTTAGGTTCAAAATTGCACGAAACGTGAAAAACTTGTCCATGCGATAGAATTGAGCATTCCTAAGGCATCAAAATTAGACCGTTATACTCTATTTAGTGTTCTTAGAAGTCATAACTTGCTAGTTTAGCTTTTGGACATCGTTTCGTTAGGTAAAGAAGCCAATAGACCAAGTTAAGTTCAAAATTGCACGAAACGTGAAAAACTTGTCCATGCATAGAATTGAGCATTCCTAAGGCATCAAATACCGTTATACTCTATTTAGTGTTCTTAGAAGTCTTAACTTGCTAGTTTAGCTTTTGGACATCGTTTCGTTAGGTAAAGAAGCCAATAGACCAAGTTAAGTTCAAAATTGCACGAAACGTGAAAAACTTGTCCATGCATAGAATTGAGCATTCCTAAGGCATCAAAATAGACCGTTATACTCTATTTAGTGTTCTTAGAAGTCTTAACTTGCTAGTTTAGCTTTTGGACAATCGTTTCGTTAGGTAAAGAAGCCAATAGACCAAGTTAAGTTCAAAATTGCAGCGAAACGTGAAAAACTTGTCCATGCATAGAATTGAGCATTCCTAAGGCATCAAAATAGACCGTTATACTCTATTTAGTGTTCTTAGAAGTCTTAACTTGCTAGTTTAGCTTTTGGACTAACGTTTCGTTAGGTAAAGAAGCCAATAGACCAAGTTAGGTTCAAAATTGCACGAAACGTGAAAAACTTGTCCATGCATAGAATTGAGCATTCCTAAGGCATCAAAATAGACCGTTATACTCTATTTAGCGTTCTTGGAAGTCTTAACTTGCTAGTTTATCTTTTGGACAACGTTTGTTAGGTAAAGAAGCCAATAGACCAAGTTAAGTTCAAAATTGCACGAAACCTGAAAAACATGTCTATGCATAGAATTGAGCATTCCTAAGGCATCAAAATGGACCGTTATACTCTATTTAGTGTTCTTCGAATTCTTAACTTGCTAGTTTAGCTTTTGGACATCGTTTCGTTAGGTAAAGAAGCCAATAGACCAAGTTAAGTTCGAAATTGCGCGAAACGTGAAAAACTTGTCCATGCATAGAATTTAGCATTCCTAAGGCATCAAAATAGACTGTTATACTCTATTTAGTGTTCTTACTAGCCTTAACTTGCCAGTTTAGCTTTTGCACATCGTTTCGTTAGGTAAAGAAGCCAATAGACCAAGTTAAGTTCAAAATTGCACGAAACGTGAAAAACTTGTCCATGCAAAGAATTGAGCATTCCTAAGGCATCAAAACAGACCGTTATACTCTATTTAGTGTTTTTAGAAGTCATAACTTGCTAGTTTAGCTTTTGGACATCGTTTCGTTAGGTAAAGAAGCCAATAGACCAAGTTAGGTTCAAAATTGCATGAAACGTGAAAAACTTGTCCATGCATAGAATTGAGCATTCCTAAGGAATCAAAATCGACCGTTATACTCTATTTAGTGTTCTTAGAAGTCATAACTTGCTAGTTTAGCTTTTGGACATCGTTTCGTTAGGTAAAGAAACCAATAGACCAAGTTAAGTTCACAATTGCACGAAACGTTAAAAACTTGTCCATGCATAGAATTGGGCATTCCGAAGGCATCAAAAGTTATACTCTATTTATTGTTCTTAGAAGTCTTAACTTGCTAGTTTAGCTTTTGGACATCGTTTCGTTAGGTAAAGAAGCCAATAGACCGAGTTAAGTTCAAAATTGCACGAAACGTTAAAAACTTGTCCATGCATAGAATTCAGTATTCCTAAGGCATCAAAATGGACCGTTATACTCTATTTAGTGTTCTTAAAAGTCTTAACTTGCTAGTTTAGCTTTTGGACAACGTTTCGTTAGGTAAAGAAGCAATAGATCAAGTTAAGTTCAAAATTGCACGAAACGTGAAAAACTTGTCCATGCATAGAATTGAGCATTCCTAAGGCATCAAAATAGACCGTTATACTCTATTTAGTGATCTTAGAAGTCTTAACTTGCTAGTTTAGCCTTTGGATAACGTTTCGTTAGGTAAAGAAGCCAATAGACCAAGTTAGGTTCAAAATTGCACGAAACGTGAAAAACTTGCCCATGCATAGAATTGAGCATTCCTAAGGCATCAAAATAGACCGTTATACTCTATTTAGCGTTCTTGGAAGTCTTAACTTGCTAGTTTATCTTTTGGACAACGTTTGTTAGGTAAAGAAGCCAATAGACCAAGTTAAGTTCAAAATTGCACGAAACCTGAAAAACATGTCTATGCATAGAATTGAGCATTCCTAAGGCATCAAAATGGACCGTTATACTCTATTTAGTGTTCTTCGAATTCTTAACTTGCTAGTTTAGCTTTTGGACATCGTTTCGTTAGGTAAAGAAGCCAATAGACCAAGTTAAGTTCAAAATTGCACGAAACGTGAAAAACTTGTCTATGCATAGAATTGAGCATTCCTAAGGCATCGAAATAGACCGTTATACTCTATTTAGTGTTCTTAGAAGTCTTAACTTGCTAGTTTAGCATTTGGACAACGTTTCGTTAGGTAAAGAAGCCAATAGACCAAGTTAGGTTCAAAATTACACGAAACGTGAAAAACTTGTCCATGCGTAGAATTGAGCATTCCTAAGGTATCAAAATAGACCATTATACTCTATTTAGTGTTCTTAGAAGTCTTAACTTGCTAGTTTAGCTTTTGGATAACGTTTCGTTAGATAAAGAAGCCAATAGACCAAGTCAGGTTCAAAATTGCACGAAACATGAAAAACTTGTCTATGCATAGAATTGAGCATTCCTAAGGCAAGAAAATGGACCGTTATACTCTATTTAGTGTTCTTCGAAGTCTTAACTTGCTAGTTTAGCTTTTGGACATCGTTTTGTTAGGTAAAGAAGCCAATAGACGAAGTTAAGTTCAAAATTGCACGAAACGTGAAAAACTTGTCCATGCATAGAATTGAACATTCCCAAGGCATCAAAATAGACCGTTATACTCTATTTAGAGTTCTTGGAAGTCTTAACTTGCTAGTTTATCTTTTGGACAACGTTTCGTTAGGTAAAGAGGCCAATAGACCAAGTTAAGTTTAAAATTGTACGAAACCTGAAAAATTTGTCTATGCATAGAATTGAGCATTCCTAAGGCATGAAAATGGACCGTTATACTCTATTTAGTGTTCTTAGTAGTCTTAACTTGCTAGTTTAGCTTTTGGACATCGTTTCGTTAGGTAAAGAAGCCAATAGACCAAGTTAGGTTCAAAATTGCACGAAACGTGAAAAACTTGTCCATGCATAGAATTGAGCATTCCTAAGGCATCGAAATAGACCGTTATACTCTATTTAGTGTTCTTCGAAGTCTTAACTTGCTAGTTTAGCTTTTGGACAACGTTTGGTTAGGTAAAGAAGCCAATAGACCAAGTTAGGTTCAAAATTGCACGAAACGCGAAAAACTTGTCCATGCAAAGAATTGAGCATTCCTAAGGTATCAAAATAGACCATTATACTCTATTTAGTGTTCTTAGATGTCTTAACTTGCTAGTTTAGCTTTTGCATAACGTTTCGTTAGGTAAAGAAGCCAATAGACGAAGTTAGGTTCAAAATTGCACGAAACATGAAAAACTTGTCTATGCATAGAATTGAGCATTCCTAAGGCATCAAAATGGACCGTGATACTCTATTTAGTGTTCTTCGAAGTCTTAACTTGCTAGTTTAGCTTTTGGACATCGTTTTGTTAGGTAAAGAAGCCAATAGACGAAGTTAAGTTCAAAATTGCACGAAACGTGAAAAACTTGTCCAAGCATAGAATTGAGTATTCTTAAGGCATCAAAATAGACCGTTATACTCTATTTAGTGTTCTTAGAAGTCTTAACTTGCTAGTTTAGCTTTTGGATAACGTTTCGTTAGGTAAAGGAGCCAATAGACCAAGTTAGGTTCAAAATTGCACGAAACATGAAAAACTTGTCTGTGCATAGAATTGAGCATTCCTAAGGCATGAAAATGGACCGTTATACTCTATTTAGTGTGTTTCGAAGTCTTAACTTGATAGTTTAGCTTTTGGACATCGTTTCGTTAGGTAAAGAAGCCAATAGACCAAGTTAAGTTCAAAATTGCATGAAACGTGAAAATCTTGTCCATGCATAGAATTGAGCATTCCTAAGGCATCAAAATAAACCGTTACACTCTATTTAGTGTTCTTAGAATTCTTAACTTGCTAGTTTAGCTTTTGGACATCGTTTCGTTAGGTAAAGAAGCCAATAGACCAAGTTAAGTTCAAAATTGCACGAAACGTTAAAAACTTGTCCATGCATAGAATTGAGCCTTCCTAAGGCATCAAAATGGACCGTTATAGTCTATTTAGTGTTCTTAGAAGTCTTAACTTGGTAGTTTAGCTTTTGGACATCGTTTCGTTAGGTAAAGAAGCCAATAGACCAAGTTAAGTTCAAAATTGCACGAAACGTGAAAAACTTGTCCATGCAAATAATTGAGCATTCCTAAGGCATCAAAATAGACCGTTATACTCTATTTAGTGTTCTTAGAAGTCTTAACTTGCTATTTTGGCTTTTGGATAACGTTTCGTTAGGTAAAGAAGCCAATAGACCAAGTTAAGTTCAAAATTGCACGAAACGTGAAAAACTTGTCCATGCATAGAATTGAGCATTCCTAAGGTATCAAAATAGACCATTATACTCTATTTAGTGTTCTTAGAAGTCTTAACTTGCTAGTTTAGCTTTTGGACAACGTTTCATTAGGTAAAGAAGCCAATAGACCAAGTTAGCTTCAAAATTGCACGAAACATGAAAAACTTGTCTATGCATAGAATTGTGCATTCCTAAGGCATGAAAATGGACCGTGATACTCTATTTAGTGTTCTTCGAAGTCTTAACTTGCTAGTTTAGCTTTTGGACATCGTTTTGTTAGGTAAAGAAGCCAATACACGAAGTTAAGTTCAAAATTGCACGAAACGTGAAAAACTTGTCCAAGCATAGAATTGAGCATTGTTAAGGCATCAAAATAGACGTTATACTCTATTTAGTTTCTTAGAAGTCTTAACTTGGTAGTTTACCTTTTGGATAACGTTTCGTTAGGCAAAGAAGCCAATAGACCAAGTTAGGTTCAAAATTGCACGAAACATGAAAAACTTGTCTGTGCATAGAATTGAGCATTCCTAAGGCATGAAAATGGACCGTTATACTCTATTTAGTGTGTTTCGAAGTCTTAACTTGATAGTTTAGCTTTTGGACATCGTTTCGTTAGGTAAAGAAGCCAATAGACCAAGTTAAGTTCAAAATTGCATGAAACGTGAAAATCTTGTCCATGCATAGAATTGAGCATTCCTAACGCATCAAAATAAACCGTTACACTCTATTTAGTATTCTTAGAAGTCTTAACTTGCTAGTTTAGCTTTTGGACATCGTTTCGTTAGGTAAAGAATCCAATAGACCAAGTTAAGTTCAAAATTGCACGAAACGTTAAAAACTTGTCCATGCATAGAATTGAGCATTCCTAAGGCATCAAAATGGACCCTTATAGTCTATTTAGTGTTCTTAGAAGTCTTAACTTGCTAGTTTAGCTTTTGGACATCGTTTTGTTAGGTAAAGAAGCCAATAGACCAAGTTAAGTTCAAAATTGCACGAAACGTGAAAAACTTGTCCCTGCATAGAATTGAGCATTCCTAAGGCATCAAAATAGACCGTTATACTCTATTTAGTGATCTTAGAAGTCTTAACTTGCTAGTTTAGCTTTTGGATAACGTTTCGTTAGGTAAAGAAGCCAATAGACCAAGTTAGGTTCAAAATTGCACGAAACGTGAAAAACTTATCCATGCATAGAATTGAGCATTCCTAAGGCATCAAAATAGACCGTTATACTCTATTTAGTGTTCTTGGAAGTCTTAACTTGCTAGTTTATCTTTTGGAGAACGTTTGTTAGGTAAAGAAGCCAATAGACCAAGTTAAGTTCAAAATTGCACGAAACCTGAAAAACATGTCTATGCATAGAATTGAGCATTCCTAAGGCATCAAAATGGACCGTTATACTCTATTTAGTGTTCTTCGAATTCTTAACTTGCTAGTTTAGCTTTTGGACATCGTTTCGTTAGGTAAAGAAGCCAATAGACCAAGTTAAGTTCAAAATTGCACGAAACGTGAAAAACTTGTCTATGCATAGAATTGAGCATTCCTAAGGCATCGAAATAGACCGTTATACTCTATTTAGTGTTCTTAGAAATCTTAACTTGCTAGTTTAGCATTTGGACAACGTTTCGTTAGGTAAAGAAGCCAATAGACCAAGTTAGGTTCAAAATTACACGAAACGTGAAAAACTTGTCCATGCGTAGAATTGAGCATTCCTAAGGTATCAAAATAGACCATTATACTCTATTCAGTGTTCTTAGAAGTCTTAACTTGCTAGTTTAGCTTTTGGATAACGTTTCGTTAGGTAAAGAAGCCAATAGACCAAGTTAGGTTCAAAATTGCACGAAACATGAAAAACTTGTCTATGCATAGAATTGAGCATTCCTAAGGCAAGAAAATGGACCGTTATACTCTATTTAGTGTTCTTCGAAGTCTTAACTTGCTAGTTTAGCTTTTGGACATCGTTTTGTTAGGTAAAGAAGCCAATAGACGAAGTTAAGTTCAAAATTGCACGAAACGTGAAAAACTTATCCATGCATAGAATTGAACATTCCTAAGGCATCAAAATAGACCGTTATACTCTATTTAGAGTTCTTGGAAGTCTTAACTTGCTAGTTTATCTTTTGGACAACGTTTCGTTAGGTAAAGAGGCCAATAGATCAAGTTAAGTTTAAAATTGCACGAAACCTGAAAAATTTGTCTATGCATAGAATTGAGCATTCCTAAGGCATGAAAATGGACCGTTATACTCTATTTAGTGTTCTTAGTAGTCTTAACTTGCTAGTTTAGCTTTTGGACATCGTTTCGTTAGGTAAAGAAGCCAATAGACCAAGTTAGGTTCAAAATTGCACGAAACGTGAAAAACTTGTCCATGCATAGAATTGAGCATTCCTAAGGCATCGAAATAGACCGTTATACTCTATTTAGTGTTCTTAGAAGTCTTAACTTGCTAGATTAGCTTTTGGATAACGTTTCGTTAGGTAAAGGAGCCAATAGACCAAGTTAGGTTCAAAATTGCACGAAACATGAAAAACTTGTCTGTGCATAGAATTGAGCATTCCTAAGGCATGAAAATGGACCGTTATACTCTATTTAGTGTGTTTCGAAGTCTTAACTTGATAGTTTAGCTTTTGGACATCGTTTCGTTAGGTAAAGAAGCCAATAGACCAAGTTAAGTTCAAAATTGCATGAAACGTGAAAATCTTGTCCATGCATAGAATTGAGCATTCCTAAGGCATCAAAATGAACCGTTATAGTCTATTTAGTGTTCTTAGAAGTCTTAACTTGCTAGTATAGCTTTTGGACATCGTTTCGTTAGGTAAAGAAGCCAATAGACCAAGTTAAGTTCAAAATTGCACGAAACGTGAAAAACTTGTCCATGCAAATAATTGAGCATTCCTAAGGCATCAAAATAGACCGTTATACTCTATTTAGTGTTCTTAGAAGTCTTAACTTGCTATTTTGGCTTTTGGATAACGTTTCGTTAGGTAAAGAAGCCAATAGACCAAGTTAAGTTCAAAATTGCACGAAACGTGAAAAACTTGTCCATGCAAATAATTGAGCATTCCTAAGGCATCAAAATAGACCGTTATACTCTATTTAGTGTTCTTAGAAGTCTTAACTTGCTATTTTGGCTTTTGGATAACGTTTCGTTAGGTAAAGAAGCCAATAGACCAAGTTAAGTTCAAAATTGCACGAAACGTGAAAAACTTGTCCATGCATAGAATTGAGCATTCCTAAGGCATCAAAATAGACCGTTATACTCTATTTAGTGTTCTTAGAAGTCTTAACTTGCTATTTTGGCTTTTGGATAACGTTTCGTTAGGTAAAGAAGCCAATAGACCAAGTTAAGTTCAAAATTGCACGAAACGTGAAAAACTTGTCCATGCAAATAATTGAGCATTCCTAAGGCATCAAAATAGACCGTTATACTCTATTTAGTGTTCTTAGAAGTCTTAACTTGCTATTTTGGCTTTTGGATAACGTTTCGTTAGGTAAAGAAGCCAATAGACGAAGTTAAGTTCAAAATTGCACGAAACGTGAAAAACTTGTCCAAGCATAGAATTGAGCATTCTTAAGGCATCAAAATAGACCGTTATACTCTATTTAGAGTTCTTAGAAGTCTTAACTTGGTAGTTTACCTTTTGGATAACGTTTCGTTAGGTAAAGAAGCCAATAGACCAAGTTAGGTTCAAAATTGCACGAAACATGAAAAACTTGTCTGTGCATAGAATTGAGCATTCCTAAGGCATGAAAATGGACCGTTATACTCTATTTAGTGTGTTTCGAAGTCTTAACTTGATAGTTTAGCTTTTGGACATCGTTTCGTTAGGTAAAGAAGCCAATAGACCAAGTTAAGTTCAAAATTGCATGAAAGGTGAAAATCTTGTCCATGCATAGAATTGAGCATTCCTAAGGCATCAAAATGAACCGTTATAGTCTATTTAGTGTTCTTAGAAGTCTTAACTTGCTAGTATAGCTTTTGGACATCGTTTCGTTAGGTAAAGAAGCCAATAGACCAAGTTAAGTTCAAAATTGCACGAAACGTGAAAAACTTGTCCATGCAAATAATTGAGCATTCCTAAGGCATCAAAATAGACCGTTATACTCTATTTAGTGTTCTTAGAAGTCTTAACTTGCTATTTTGGCTTTTGGATAACGTTTCGTTAGGTAAAGAAGCCAATAGACCAAGTTAAGTTCAAAATTGCACGAAACGTGAAAAACTTGTCCATGCAAATAATTGAGCATTCCTAAGGCATCAAAATAGACCGTTATACTCTATTTAGTGTTCTTAGAAGTCTTAACTTGCTATTTTGGCTTTTGGATAACGTTTCGTTAGGTAAAGAAGCCAATAGACCAAGTTAAGTTCAAAATTGCACGAAACGTGAAAAACTTGTCCATGCATAGAATTGAGCATTCCTAAGGCATCAAAATAGACCGTTATACTCTATTTAGTGTTCTTAGAAGTCTTAACTTGCTATTTTGGCTTTTGGATAACGTTTCGTTAGGTAAAGAAGCCAATAGACCAAGTTAAGTTCAAAATTGCACGAAACGTGAAAAACTTGTCCATGCAAATAATTGAGCATTCCTAAGGCATCAAAATAGACCGTTATACTCTATTTAGTGTTCTTAGAAGTCTTAACTTGCTATTTTGGCTTTTGGATAACGTTTCGTTAGGTAAAGAAGCCAATAGACGAAGTTAAGTTCAAAATTGCACGAAACGTGAAAAACTTGTCCAAGCATAGAATTGAGCATTCTTAAGGCATCAAAATAGACCGTTATACTCTATTTAGAGTTCTTAGAAGTCTTAACTTGGTAGTTTACCTTTTGGATAACGTTTCGTTAGGTAAAGAAGCCAATAGACCAAGTTAGGTTCAAAATTGCACGAAACATGAAAAACTTGTCTGTGCATAGAATTGAGCATTCCTAAGGCATGAAAATGGACCGTTATACTCTATTTAGTGTGTTTCGAAGTCTTAACTTGATAGTTTAGCTTTTGGACATCGTTTCGTTAGGTAAAGAAGCCAATAGACCAAGTTAAGTTCAAAATTGCATGAAACGTGAAAATCTTGTCCATGCATAGAATTGAGCATTCCTAAGGCATCAAAATAAACCGTTACACTCTATTTAGTATTCTTAGAAGTCTTAACTTGCTAGTTTAGCTTTTGGACATCGTTTCGTTAGGTAAAGAATCCAATAGACCAAGTTAAGTTCAAAATTGCACGAAACGTTAAAAACTTGTCCATGCATAGAATTGAGCATTCCTAAGGCATCAAAATGGACCGTTATAGTCTATTTAGTGTTCTTAGAAGTCTTAACTTGCTATTTTAGCTTTTGGACATCGTTTCGTTAGGTAAAGAAGCCAATAGACCAAGTTAAGTTCAAAATTGTACGAAACGTGAAAAACTTGTCCATGCAAATAATTGAGCATTCCTAAGGCATCAAAATAGACCGTTATACTCTATTTTGTGTTCTTAGAAGTCTTAACTTGCTATTTTGGCTTTTGGATAACGTTTCGTTAGGTAAAGAAGCCAATAGACCAAGTTAAGTTCAAAATTGCACGAAACGTGAAAAACTTTTCCATGCATAGAATTGAGCATTCCTAAGGTATCAAAATAGACCATTATAATCTATTTAGTGTTCTTAGAAGTCTTAACTTGCTAGTTTAGCTTTTGGATAACGTTTCGTTAGGTAAAGAAGCCAATAGACCAAGTTAGGTTCAAAATTGCACGAAAGATGAAAAACTTGTCTATGAATAGAATTGAGCATTCCTAAGGCATGAAAATGGACCGTTATACTCTATTTAGTGTTCTTCGAAGTCTTAACTTGTGAGTTTAGCTTTTGGACATCGTTTTGTTAGGTAAAGAAGGCAATAGACGAAGTTAAGTTAAAAATTGCACGAAACGTGAAAAACTTGTCCATGCATAGAATTGAGCATTCCTAAGGCATCAAAATGGACCGTTATAGTCTATTTAGTGTTCTTAGAAGTCTTAACTTGCTAGTTTAGCTTTTGGACATCGTTTCGTTAGGTAAAGAAGCCAATAGACCAAGTTAAGTTCAAAATTGCACGAAACGTGAAAAACTTGTCCATGCAAATAATTGAGAATTCCTAAGGCATCAAAATAGACCGTTATAGTCTATTTAGTGTTCTTAGAAGTCTTAACTTGCTAGTTTAGCTTTTGGACATCGTTTCGTTAGGTAAAGAAGCCACTAGACCAACTTAGGTTCAAAATTGCACGAAAGATGAAAAACTTGTCTATGAATAGGATTGAGCATTCCTAAGGCATGAAAATGGACCGTTATACTTTATTTAGTGTTCTTCGAAGTCTTAACTTGTGAGTTTAGCTTTTGGACATCGTTTTGTTAGGTAAAGAAGGCAATAGACGAAGTTAAGTTAAAAATTGCACGAAACGTGAAAAACTTGTCCATGCATAGAATTGAGCATTCCTAAGGCATCAAAATAGACCGTTATACTCTATTTAGTGTTCTTAGAAGTCTTAACTTGCTAGTTTAGCTTTTGGACATCGTTTCGTTAGGTAAAGAAGCCAATAGACCAAGTTAAGTTCAAAATTGCACGAAACGTGAAAAACTTGTCCATGCATAGAATTGAGCATTCCTAAGGCATGAAAATGGACCCTTATACTCTATTTAGTGTGTTTCGAAGTCTTAACTTGCTAGTTTAGCTTTTGGACATCGTCTCGTTAAGTAAAGAAGCCAATAGACCAAGTTAAGTTCAAAATTGCATGAAACGTGAAAAACTTGTCCATGCATAGAATTGAGCATTCCTAAGGCATCAAAATAAACCGTTACACTCTATTTAGTGTTCTTAGAAGTCTTAACTTGCTAGTTTAGCTTTTGGACAGCGTTTCGTTAGGTAAAGAAGCCAATAGACCAAGTTAAGTTCAAAATTGCACGAAAGATGAAAAACTTGTCTATGAATAGAATTGAGCATTCCTAAGGCATGAAAATGGACCGTTATACTCTATTTAGTGTTCTTCGAAGTCTTAACTTGTGAGTTTAGCTTTTGGACATCGTTTTGTTAGGTAAAGAAGGCAATAGACGAAGTTAAGTTAAAAATTGCACGAAACGTCAACAACTTGTCCACGCATAGAATTGAGCATTCCTAAGGCATCAAAATAGACCGTTATACTCTATTTAGTGTTCTTAGAAGTCTTAACTTGCTAGTTTAGCTTTTGGACATCGTTTCGTTAGGTAAAGAAGCCAATAGACCAAGTTAAGTTCAAAATTGCACGAAACGTGAAAAACTTGTCCATGCATAGAATTGAGCATTCCTAAGGCATCAAAATGGACCGTTATAGTCTATTTAGTGTTCTTAGAAGTCTTAACTTGCTAGTTTAGCTTTTGGACATCGTTTCGTTAGGTAAAGAAGCCAATAGACCAAGTTAAGTTCAAAATTGCACGAAACGTGAAAAACTTGTCCATGCAAATAATTGAGCATTCCTAAGGCATCAAAATAGACCGTTATACTCTATTTAGTGTTCTTAGAAGTCTTAACTTGCTATTTTTGCTTTTGGATAACGTTTTGTTAGGTAAAGAAGCCAATAGACCAAGTTAAGTTCAAAATTGCACGAAACGTGAAAAACTTGTCCATGCATAGAATTGAGCATTCCTAAGGTATCAAAATAGACCATTATACTCTATTTAGTGTTCTTAGAAGTCTTAACTTGCTAGTTTAGCTTTTGGACATCGTTTCGTTAGGTAAAGAATCCAATAGACCAAGTTAAGTTCAAAATTGCACGAAACGTTAAAAACTTGTCCATGCATAGAATTGAGCATTCCTAAGGCATCAAAATGGACCGTTATAGTCTATTTAGTGTTCTTAGAAGTCTTAACTTGCTAGTTTAGCTTTTGGACATCGTTTCGTTAGGTAAAGAACCCAATAGACCAAGTTAAGTTCAAAATTGCACGAAACGTGAAAAACTTGTCCATGCAAATAATTGAGCATTCCTAAGGTATCAAAATAGACCATTATACTCTATTTAGTGTTCTTAGAAGTCTTAACTTGCTAGTTTAGCTTTTGGATAACGTTTCGTTAGGTAAAGAAGCCAATAGACCAAGTTAGGTTGAAAATTGCACGAAAGATGAAAAACTTGTCTATGAATAGAATTGAGCATTCCTAAGGCGTGAAAATGGACCGTTATACTCTATTTAGTGTTCTTCGAAGTCTTAACTTGTGAGTTTAGCTTTTGGACATCGTTTTGTTAGGTAAAGAAGGCAATAGACGAAGTTAAGTTAAAAATTGCACGAAACGTGAAAAACTTGTCCATGCATAGAATTGAGCATTCCTAAGGCATCAAAATAGACCGTTATACTCTATTTAGTGTTCTTAGAAGTCTTAACTTGCTAGTTTAGCTTTTGGACATCGTTTCGTTAGGTAAAGAAGCCAATAGACCAAGTTAAGTTCAAAATTGCACGAAACGTGAAAAACTTGTCCATGCATAGAATTGAGCATTCCTAAGGCATGAAAATGGACCCTTATACTCTATTTAGTGTGTTTCGAAGTCTTAACTTGCTAGTTTAGCTTTTGGACATCGTCTCGTTAAGTAAAGAAGCCAATAGAGCAAGTTAAGTTCAAAATTGCATGAAACGTGAAAAACTTGTCCATGCATAGAATTGAGCATTCCTAAGGCATCAAAATAAACCGTTACACTCTATTTAGTGTTCTTAGAAGTCTTAACTTGCTAGTTTAGCTTTTGGACAGCGTTTCGTTAGGTAAAGAAGCCAATAGACCAAGTTAAGTTCAAAATTGCACGAAAGATGAAAAACTTGTCTATGAATAGAATTGAGCATTCCTAAGGCATGAAAATGGACCGTTATACTCTATTTAGTGTTCTTCGAAGTCTTAACTTGTGAGTTTAGCTTTTGGACATCGTTTTGTTAGGTAAAGAAGGCAATAGACGAAGTTAAGTTAAAAATTGCACGAAACGTCAACAACTTGTCCACGCATAGAATTGAGCATTTCTAAGGCATCAAAATAGACCGTTATACTCTATTTAGTGTTCTTAGAAGTCTTAACTTGCTAGTTTAGCTTTTGGACATCGTTTCGTTAGGTAAAGAAGCCAATAGACCAAGTTAAGTTCAAAATTGCACGAAACGTGAAAAACTTGTCCATGCATAGAATTGAGCATTCCTAAGGCATCAAAATGGACCGTTATAGTCTATTTAGTGTTCTTAGAAGTCTTAACTTGCTAGTTTAGCTTTTGGACATCGTTTCGTTAGGTAAAGAAGCCAATAGACCAAGTTAAGTTCAAAATTGCACGAAACGTGAAAAACTTGTCCATGCAAATAATTGAGCATTCCTAAGGCATCAAAATAGACCGTTATACTCTATTTAGTGTTCTTAGAAGTCTTAACTTGCTATTTTTGCTTTTGGATAACGTTTTGTTAGGTAAAGAAGCCAATAGACCAAGTTAAGTTCAAAATTGCACGAAACGTGAAAAACTTGTCCATGCATAGAATTGAGCATTCCTAAGGTATCAAAATAGACCATTATACTCTATTTAGTGTTCTTAGAAGTCTTAACTTGCTAGTTTAGCTTTTGGACATCGTTTCGTTAGGTAAAGAATCCAATAGACCAAGTTAAGTTCAAAATTGCACGAAACGTTAAAAACTTGTCCATGCATAGAATTGAGCATTCCTAAGGCATCAAAATGGACCGTTATAGTCTATTTAGTGTTCTTAGAAGTCTTAACTTGCTAGTTTAGCTTTTGGACATCGTTTCGTTAGGTAAAGAACCCAATAGACCAAGTTAAGTTCAAAATTGCACGAAACGTGAAAAACTTGTCCATGCAAATAATTGAGCATTCCTAAGGTATCAAAATAGACCATTATACTCTATTTAGTGTTCTTAGAAGTCTTAACTTGCTAGTTTAGCTTTTGGATAACGTTTCGTTAGGTAAAGAAGCCAATAGACCAAGTTAGGTTGAAAATTGCACGAAAGATGAAAAACTTGTCTATGAATAGAATTGAGCATTCCTAAGGCGTGAAAATGGACCGTTATACTCTATTTAGTGTTCTTCGAAGTCTTAACTTGTGAGTTTAGCTTTTGGACATCGTTTTGTTAGGTAAAGAAGGCAATAGACGAAGTTAAGTTAAAAATTGCACGAAACGTGAAAAACTTGTCCATGCATAGAATTGAGCATTCCTAAGGCATCAAAATAGATCGTTATACTCTATTTAGTGTTCTTAGAAGTCTTAACTTGCTAATTTAGCTTTTGGACATCGTTTCGTTAGGTAAAGAAGCCAATAGACCAAGTTAAGTTCAAAATTGCACGAAACGTGAAAAACTTGTCCATGCATAGAATTGAGCATTCCTAAGGCATGAAAATGGACCCTTATACTCTATTTAGTGTGTTTCGAAGTCTTAACTTGCTAGTTTAGCTTTTGGACATCGTCTCGTTAGGTAAAGAAGCCAATAGACCAAGTTAAGTTCAAAATTGCATGAAACGTGAAAAACTTGTCCATGCATAGAATTGAGCATTCCTAAGGCATCAAAATAAACCGTTACACTTTATTTAGTGTTCTTAGAAGTCTTAGCTTGCTAGTTTAGCTTTTGGACATCGTTTCGTTAGGTAAAGAAGCCAATAGACCAAGCTAAGTTCAAAATTGCACGAAACGTGAAAAACTTGTCCAAGCATAGAATTGAGCATTCTCAAGGCATCAAAATAGACCGTTATACTCTATTTAGTGTTCTTAGAAGTCTTAACTTGCTAGTTTAGCTTTTGGATAACGTTTCGTTAGGTAAAGAAGCCAATAGACCAAGTTAGGTTCAAAATTGCACGAAACATGAAAAACTTGTCTGTGCATAGAATTGAGCATTCCTAAGGCATGAAAATTGACCGTTATACTCTATTTAGTGTGTTTCGAAGTCTTAACTTGATAGTTTAGCTTTTGGACATCGTTTCGTTAGGTAAAGAAGCCAATAGACCAAGTTAAGTTCAAAATTGCATGAAACGTGAAATTCTTGTCCATGCATAGAATTGAGCATTACTAAGGCATCAAAATGGACCGTTATAGTCTATTTAGTGTTCTTAGAAGTCTTAACTTGCTAGTTTAGCTTTTGGACATCGTTTCGTTAGGTAAAGAAGCCAATAGACCAAGTTAAGTTCAAAATTGCACGAAACGTGAAAAACTTGTCCATGCAAATAATTGAGAATTCCTAAGGCATCAAAATAGACCGTTATAGTCTATTTAGTGTTCTTAGAGGTCTTAACTTGCTAGTTTGGCTTTTGGATAACGTTTCGTTAGGTAAAGAAGCCAATAGACCAAGTTAGGTTCAAAATTGCACGAAAGATGAAAAACTTGTCTATGAATAGAATTGAGCATTCCTAAGGCATGAAAATGGACCGTTATACTCTATTTAGTGTTCTTCGAAGTCTTAACTTGTGAGTTTAGCTTTTGGACATCGTTTTGTTAGGTAAAGAAGGCAATAGACGAAGTTAAGTTAAAAATTGCACAAAACGTTAAAAACTTGTCCATGCATAGAATTGAGCATTCCTAAGGCATCAAAATAGACCGTTATACTCTATTTAGTGTTCTTAGAAGTCTTAACTTGCTAGTTTAGCTTTTGGACATCGTTTCGTTAGGTAAAGAAGCCAATAGACCAACTTAGGTTCAAAATTGCACGAAAGATGAAAAACTTGTCTATGAATAGAATTGAGCATTCCTAAGGCATGAAAATGGACGGTTATACTCTATTTAGTGTTCTTAGAAGTCTTAACTTGCTAGTTTGGCTTTTGGATAGCGTTTCGTTAGGTAAAGAAGCCAATAGACCAAGTTAAGTTCAAAATTGCACGAAACGTGAAAAACTTTTCCATGCATAGAATTGAGCATTCCTAAGGTATCAAAATAGACCATTATAATCTATTTAGTGTTCTTAGAAGTCTTAACTTGCTAGTTTTGCTTTTGGATAACGTTTCGTTAGGTAAAGAAGCCAATAGACCAAGTTAGGTTCAAAATTGCACGAAAGATGAAAAACTTGTCTATGAATAGAATTGAGCATTCCTAAGGCATGAAAATGGACCGTTATACTCTATTTAGTGTTCTTCGAAGTCTTAACTTGTGAGTTTAGCTTTTGGACATCGTTTTGTTAGGTAAAGAAGCCAATAGATGAAGTTAAGTTAAAAATTGCACGAAACGTGAAAAACTTGTCCATGCATAGAATTGAGCATTCCTAAGGCATCAAAATAGACCGTTTTACTTTATTTAGTGTTCTTAGAAGTCTTAACTTGCTAGTTTAGCTTTTGGACATCGTTTCGTTAGGTAAAGAAGCCAATAGACCAACTTAGGTTCAAAATTGCACGAAAGATGAAAAACTTGTCTATGAATAGAATTGAGCATTCCTAAGGCATGAAAATGGACCGTTATACTCTATTTAGTGTTCTTTGAAGTCTTAACTTGTGAGTTTAGCTTTTGGACATCGTTTTGTTAGGTAAAGAAGGCAATAGACGAAGTTAAGTTAAAAATTGCACGAAACGTGAAAAACTTGTCCATGCATAGAATTGAGCATTCCTAAAGCATCAAAATAGACCGTTATACTCTATTTAGTGTTCTTAGAAGTCTTAACTTGCTAGTTTAGCTTTTGGACATCGTTTCGTTAGGTAAAGAAGCCAATAGACCAACTTAGGTTCAAAATTGCACGAAAGATGAAAAACTTGTCTATGAATAGAATTGAGCATTCCTAAGGCATGAAAATGGACCGTTATACTCTATTTAGCGTTCTTCGAAGTCTTAACTTGTGAGTTTAGCTTTTGGACATCGTTTTGTTAGGTAAAGAAGGCAATAGACGAAGTTAAGTTAAAAATTGCACGAAACGTGAAAAACTTGTCCATGCATAGAATTGAGCATTCCTAAGGCATCAAAATAGACGTTATACTCTATTTAGTGTTCTTAGAAGTCTTAACTTGCTAGTTTAGCTTTTGGACATCGTTTCGTTAGGTAAAGAAGCCAATAGACCAAGTTAAGTTCAAAATTGCACGAAACGTGAAAAACTTGTCCAAGCATAGAATTGAGCATTCTTAAGGCATCAAAATAGACCGTTATACTCTATTTAGTGTTCTTAGAAGTCTTAACTTGCTAGTTTAGCTTTTGGATAACGTTTCGTTAGGTAAAGAAGCCAATAGACCAAGTTAGGTTCAAAATTGCACGAAACATGAAAAACTTGTCTGTGCATAGAATTGAGCATTCCTAAGGCATGAAAATGGACCGTTATACTCTATTTAGTGTGTTTCGAAGTCTTAACTTGATAGTTTAGCTTTTGGACATCGTTTCGTTAGGTAAAGAAGCCAATAGACCAAGTGAAGTTCAAAATTGCATGAAACGTGAAAATCTTGTCCATGCATAGAATTGAGCATTCCTAAGGCATCAAAATAAACCGTTACACTCTATTTAGTATTCTTAGAAGTCTTAACTTGCTAGTTTAGCTTTTGGACATCGTTTCGTTAGGTAAAGAAGCCAATAGACCAAGTTAAGTTCAAAATTGCACGAAACGTGAAAAACTTGTCCATGCAAATAGTTGAGAATTCCTAAGGCATCAAAATAGACCGTTATAGTCTATTTAGTGTTCTTAGAGGTCTTAACTTGCTAGTTTGGCTTTTGGATAACGTTTCGTTAGGTAAAGAAGCCAATAGACCAAGTTAAGTTCAAAATTGCACGAAACGTGAAAAACTTTTCCATGCATAGAATTGAGCATTCCTAAGGTATCAAAAGAGAACATTATAATCTATTTAGTGTTCTTAGAAGTCTTAACTTGCTAGTTTAGCTTTTGGATAACGTTTCGTTAGGCAAAGAAGCCAATAGACCAAGTTAGGTTCAAAATTGCATGAAAGATGAAAAACTTGTCTATGAATAGAATTGAGCATTCCTAAGGCATGAAAATGGACCGTTATACTCTATTTAGTGTTCTTCGAAGTCTGAACTTGTGAGTTTAGCTTTTGGACATCGTTTTGTTAGGTAAAGAAGGCAATAGACGAAGTTAAGTTAAAAATTGCACGAAACGTGAAAAACTTGTCCATGCATAGAATTGAGCATTCCTACGGCATCAAAATAGACCGTTATACTCTATTTAGTGTTCTTAGAAGTCTTAACTTGCTAGTTTAGCTTTTGGACATCGTTTCGTTAGGTAAAGAAGCCAATAGACCAACTTAGGTTCAAAATTGCACGAAAGATGAAAAACTTGTCTATGAATAGGATTGAGCATTCCTAAGGCATGAAAATGGACCGTTATACTTTATTTAGTGTTCTTCGAAGTCTTAACTTGTGAGTTTAGCTTTTGGACATCGTTTTGTTAGGTAAAGAAGGCAATAGACGAAGTTAAGTTAAAAATTGCACGAAACGTGAAAAACTTGTCCATGCATAGAATTGAGCATTCCTAAGGCATCAAAATAGACCGTTATACTCTATTTAGTGTTCTTAGAAGTCTTAACTTGCTAGTTTAGCTTTTGGACATCGTTTCGTTAGGTAAAGAAGCCAATAGACCAAGTTAAGTTCAAAATTGCACGAAACGTGAAAAACTTGTCCATGCATAGAATTGAGCATTCCTAAGGCATGAAAATGGACCCTTATACTCTATTTAGTGTGTTTCGAAGTCTTAACTTGCTAGTTTAGCTTTTGGACATCGTCTCGTTAAGTAAAGAAGCCAATAGACCAAGTTAAGTTCAAAATTGCATGAAACGTGAAAAACTTGTCCATGCATAGAATTGAGCATTCCTATGGCATCAAAATAAACCGTTACACTCTATTTAGTGTTCTTAGAAGTCTTAACTTGCTAGTTTAGCTTTTGGACATCGTTTCGTTAGGTAAAGAAGCCAATAGACCAAGTTAAGTTCAAAATTGCACGAAACGTGAAAAACTTGTCCATGCATAGAATTGAGCATTCCTAAGGCATCAAAATGGACCGTTATAGTCTATTTAGTGTTCTTAGAAGTCTTAACTTGCTAGTTTAGCTTTTGGACATCGTTTCGTTAGGTAAAGAAGCCAATAGACCAAGTTAAGTTCAAAATTACACGAAACGTGAAAAACTTGTCCATGGAAATAATTGAGCATTCCTAAGGCATCAAAATAGACCGTTATACTCTATTTAGTGTTCTTAGAAGTCTTAACTTGCTATTTTGGATTTTGGATAACGTTTCGTTAGGTAAAGAAGCCAATAGACCAAGTTAAGTTCAAAATTGCACGAAACGTGAAAAACTTGTCCATGGAAATAATTGAGCATTCCTAAGGCATCAAAATAGACCGTTATACTCTATTTAGTGTTCTTAGAAGTCTTAACTTGCTAGTTTAGCTTTTGGACATCGTTTCGTTAGGTAAAGAAGCCAATAGACCAAGTTAAGTTCAAAATTACACGAAACGTGAAAAACTTGTCCATGGATAGAATTGAGCATTCCTAAGGCATGAAAATTGACCGTTATACTCTATTTAGTGTTCTTCGAAGTCTTAACTTGTGAGTTTAGCTTTTGGACATCGTTTTGTTAGGTAAAGAAGGCAATAGACGAAGTTAAGTTAAAAATTGCACGAAACGTCAAAAACTTGTCCATGCATAGAATTGAGCATTCCTAAGGCATCAAAATAGACCGTTATACTCTATTTAGTGTTCTTAGAAGTCTTAACTTGCTAGTTTAGCTTTTGGACATCGTTTCGTTAGGTAAAGAAGCCAATAGACCAACTTAGGTTCAAAATTGCACGAAAGATGAAAAACTTGTCTATGAATAGAATTGAGCATTCCTAAGGCATGAAAATGGACCGTTATACTCTATTTAGCGTTCTTCGAAGTCTTAACTTGTGAGTTTAGCTTTTGGACATCGTTTTGTTAGGTAAAGAAGGCAATAGACGAAGTTAAGTTAAAAATTGCACGAAACGTGAAAAACTTGTTCATGCATAGAATTGAGCATTCCTAAGGCATCAAAATAGACCGTTATACTCTATTTAGTGTTCTTAGAAGTCTTAACTTGCTAGTTTAGCTTTTGGACATCGTTTCGTTAGGTAAAGAAGCCAATAGACCAAGTTAAGTTCAAAATTGCACGAAACGTGAAAAACTTGTCCAAGCATAGAATTGAGCATTCTTAAGGCATCAAAATAGACCGTTATACTCTATTTAGTGTTCTTAGAAGTCTTAACTTGCTAGTTTAGCTTTTGGATAACGTTTCGTTAGGTAAAGAAGCCAATAGACCAAGTTAGGTTCAAAATTGCACGAAACATGAAAAACTTGTCTGTGCATAGAATTGAGCATTCCTAAGGCATGAAAATGGACCGTTATACTCTATTTAGTGTGTTTCGAAGTCTTAACTTGATAGTTTAGCTTTTGGACATCGTTTCGTTAGGTAAAGAAGCCAATAGACCAAGTGAAGTTCAAAATTGCATGAAACGTGAAAATCTTGTCCATGCATAGAATTGAGCATTCCTAAGGCATCAAAATAAACCGTTACACTCTATTTAGTATTCTTAGAAGTCTTAACTTGCTAGTTTAGCTTTTGGACATCGTTTCGTTAGGTAAAGAAGCCAATAGACCAAGTTAAGTTCAAAATTGCACGAAACGTGAAAAACTTGTCCATGCAAATAGTTGAGAATTCCTAAGGCATCAAAATAGACCGTTATAGTCTATTTAGTGTTCTTAGAGGTCTTAACTTGCTAGTTTGGCTTTTGGATAACGTTTCGTTAGGTAAAGAAGCCAATAGACCAAGTTAAGTTCAAAATTGCACGAAACGTGAAAAACTTTTCCATGCATAGAATTGAGCATTCCTAAGGTATCAAAAGAGAACATTATAATCTATTTAGTGTTCTTAGAAGTCTTAACTTGCTAGTTTAGCTTTTGGATAACGTTTCGTTAGGCAAAGAAGCCAATAGACCAAGTTAGGTTCAAAATTGCATGAAAGATGAAAAACTTGTCTATGAATAGAATTGAGCATTCCTAAGGCATGAAAATGGACCGTTATACTCTATTTAGTGTTCTTCGAAGTCTGAACTTGTGAGTTTAGCTTTTGGACATCGTTTTGTTAGGTAAAGAACGCAATAGACGAAGTTAAGTTAAAAATTGCACGAAACGTGAAAAACTTGTCCATGCATAGAATTGAGCATTCCTACGGCATCAAAATAGACCGTTATACTCTATTTAGTGTTCTTAGAAGTCTTAACTTGCTAGTTTAGCTTTTGGACATCGTTTCGTTAGGTAAAGAAGCCAATAGACCAACTTGGGTTCAAAATTGCACGAAAGATGAAAAACTTGTCTATGAATAGGATTGAGCATTCCTAAGGCATGAAAATGGACCGTTATACTTTATTTAGTGTTCTTCGAAGTCTTAACATGTGAGTTTAGCTTTTGGACATCGTTTTGTTAGGTAAAGAAGGCAATAGACGAAGTTAAGTTAAAAATTGCACGAAACGTGAAAAACTTGTCCATGCATAGAATTGAGCATTCCTAAGGCATCAAAATAGACCGTTATACTCTATTTAGTGTTCTTAGAAGTCTTAACTTGCTAGTTTAGCTTTTGGACATCGTTTCGTTAGGTAAAGAAGCCAATAGACCAAGTTAAGTTCAAAATTGCACGAAACGTGAAAAACTTGTCCATGCATAGAATTGAGCATTCCTAAGGCATGAAAATGGACCCTTATACTCTATTTAGTGTGTTTCGAAGTCTTAACTTGCTAGTTTAGCTTTTGGACATCGTCTCGTTAAGTAAAGAAGCCAATAGACCAAGTTAAGTTCAAAATTGCATGAAACGTGAAAAACTTGTCCATGCATAGAATTGAGCATTCCTAAGGCATCAAAATAAACCGTTACACTCTATTTAGTGTTCTTAGAAGTCTTAACTTGCTAGTTTAGCTTTTGGACATCGTTTCGTTAGGTAAAGAAGCCAATAGACCAAGTTAAGTTCAAAATTGCATGAAACGTGAAAAACTTGTCCATGCATAGAATTGAGCATTCCTAAGGCATCAAAATAAACCGTTACACTCTATTTAGTGTTCTTAGAAGTCTTAACTTGCTAGTTTAGCTTTTGGACATCGTTTCGTTAGGTAAAGAAGCCAATAGACCAAGTTAAGTTCAAAATTGCACGAAACGTGAAAAACTTGTCCATGCATAGAATTGAGCATTCCTAAGGCATCAAAATGGACCGTTATAGTCTATTTAGTGTTCTTAGAAGTCTTAACTTGCTAGTTTAGCTTTTGGACATCGTTTCGTTAGGTAAAGAAGCCAATAGACCAAGTTAAGTTCAAAATTACACGAAACGTGAAAAACTTGTCCATGGAAATAATTGAGCATTCCTAAGGCATCAAAATAGACCGTTATACTCTATTTAGTGTTCTTAGAAGTCTTAACTTGCTATTTTGGATTTTGGATAACGTTTCGTTAGGTAAAGAAGCCAATAGACCAAGTTAAGTTCAAAATTGCACGAAACGTGAAAAACTTGTCCATGGAAATAATTGAGCATTCCTAAGGCATCAAAATAGACCGTTATACTCTATTTAGTGTTCTTAGAAGTCTTAACTTGCTAGTTTAGCTTTTGGACATCGTTTCGTTAGGTAAAGAAGCCAATAGACCAAGTTAAGTTCAAAATTACACGAAACGTGAAAAACTTGTCCATGGATAGAATTGAGCATTCCTAAGGCATGAAAATTGACCGTTATACTCTATTTAGTGTTCTTCGAAGTCTTAACTTGTGAGTTTAGCTTTTGGACATCGTTTTGTTAGGTAAAGAAGGCAATAGACGAAGTTAAGTTAAAAATTGCACGAAACGTCAAAAACTTGTCCATGCATAGAATTGAGCATTCCTAAGGCATCAAAATAGACCGTTATACTCTATTTAGTGTTCTTAGAAGTCTTAACTTGCTAGTTTAGCTTTTGGACATCGTTTCGTTAGGTAAAGAAGCCAATAGACCAACTTAGGTTCAAAATTGCACGAAAGATGAAAAACTTGTCTATGAATAGAATTGAGCATTCCTAAGGCATGAAAATGGACCGTTATACTCTATTTAGCGTTCTTCGAAGTCTTAACTTGTGAGTTTAGCTTTTGGACATCGTTTTGTTAGGTAAAGAAGGCAATAGACGAAGTTAAGTTAAAAATTGCACGAAACGTGAAAAACTTGTCCATGCATAGAATTGAGCATTCCTAAGGCATCAAAATAGACGTTATACTCTATTTAGTGTTCTTAGAAGTCTTAACTTGCTAGTTTAGCTTTTGGACATCGTTTCGTTAGGTAAAGAAGCCAATAGACCAAGTTAAGTTCAAAATTGCACGAAACGTGAAAAACTTGTCCAAGCATAGAATTGAGCATTCTTAAGGCATCAAAATAGACCGTTATACTCTATTTAGTGTTCTTAGAAGTCTTAACTTGCTAGTTTAGCTTTTGGATAACGTTTCGTTAGGTAAAGAAGCCAATAGACCAAGTTAGGTTCAAAATTGCACGAAACATGAAAAACTTGTCTGTGCATAGAATTGAGCATTCCTAAGGCATGAAAATGGACCGTTATACTCTATTTAGTGTGTTTCGAAGTCTTAACTTGATAGTTTAGCTTTTGGACATCGTTTCGTTAGGTAAAGAAGCCAATAGACCAAGTGAAGTTCAAAATTGCATGAAACGTGAAAATCTTGTCCATGCATAGAATTGAGCATTCCTAAGGCATCAAAATAAACCGTTACACTCTATTTAGTATTCTTAGAAGTCTTAACTTGCTAGTTTAGCTTTTGGACATCGTTTCGTTAGGTAAAGAAGCCAATAGACCAAGTTAAGTTCAAAATTGCACGAAACGTGAAAAACTTGTCCATGCAAATAGTTGAGAATTCCTAAGGCATCAAAATAGACCGTTATAGTCTATTTAGTGTTCTTAGAGGTCTTAACTTGCTAGTTTGGCTTTTGGATAACGTTTCGTTAGGTAAAGAAGCCAATAGACCAAGTTAAGTTCAAAATTGCACGAAACGTGAAAAACTTTTCCATGCATAGAATTGAGCATTCCTAAGGTATCAAAAGAGAACATTATAATCTATTTAGTGTTCTTAGAAGTCTTAACTTGCTAGTTTAGCTTTTGGATAACGTTTCGTTAGGCAAAGAAGCCAATAGACCAAGTTAGGTTCAAAATTGCATGAAAGATGAAAAACTTGTCTATGAATAGAATTGAGCATTCCTAAGGCATGAAAATGGACCGTTATACTCTATTTAGTGTTCTTCGAAGTCTGAACTTGTGAGTTTAGCTTTTGGACATCGTTTTGTTAGGTAAAGAAGGCAATAGACGAAGTTAAGTTAAAAATTGCACGAAACGTGAAAAACTTGTCCATGCATAGAATTGAGCATTCCTACGGCATCAAAATAGACCGTTATACTCTATTTAGTGTTCTTAGAAGTCTTAACTTGCTAGTTTAGCTTTTGGACATCGTTTCGTTAGGTAAAGAAGCCAATAGACCAACTTAGGTTCAAAATTGCACGAAAGATGAAAAACTTGTCTATGAATAGGATTGAGCATTCCTAAGGCATGAAAATGGACCGTTATACTTTATTTAGTGTTCTTCGAAGTCTTAACTTGTGAGTTTAGCTTTTGGACATCGTTTTGTTAGGTAAAGAAGGCAATAGACGAAGTTAAGTTAAAAATTGCACGAAACGTGAAAAACTTGTCCATGCATAGAATTGAGCATTCCTAAGGCATCAAAATAGACCGTTATACTCTATTTAGTGTTCTTAGAAGTCTTAACTTGCTAGTTTAGCTTTTGGACATCGTTTCGTTAGGTAAAGAAGCCAATAGACCAAGTTAAGTTCAAAATTGCACGAAACGTGAAAAACTTGTCCATGCATAGAATTGAGCATTCCTAAGGCATGAAAATGGACCCTTATACTCTATTTAGTGTGTTTCGAAGTCTTAACTTGCTAGTTTAGCTTTTGGACATCGTCTCGTTAAGTAAAGAAGCCAATAGACCAAGTTAAGTTCAAAATTGCATGAAACGTGAAAAACTTGTCCATGCATAGAATTGAGCATTCCTAAGGCATCAAAATAAACCGTTACACTCTATTTAGTGTTCTTAGAAGTCTTAACTTGCTAGTTTAGCTTTTGGACATCGTTTCGTTAGGTAAAGAAGCCAATAGACCAAGTTAAGTTCAAAATTGCACGAAACGTGAAAAACTTGTCCATGCATAGAATTGAGCATTCCTAAGGCATCAAAATGGACCGTTATAGTCTATTTAGTGTTCTTAGAAGTCTTAACTTGCTAGTTTAGCTTTTGGACATCGTTTCGTTAGGTAAAGAAGCCAATAGACCAAGTTAAGTTCAAAATTACACGAAACGTGAAAAACTTGTCCATGGAAATAATTGAGCATTCCTAAGGCATCAAAATAGACCGTTATACTCTATTTAGTGTTCTTAGAAGTCTTAACTTGCTATTTTGGATTTTGGATAACGTTTCGTTAGGTAAAGAAGCCAATAGACCAAGTTAAGTTCAAAATTGCACGAAACGTGAAAAACTTGTCCATGGAAATAATTGAGCATTCCTAAGGCATCAAAATAGACCGTTATACTCTATTTAGTGTTCTTAGAAGTCTTAACTTGCTAGTTTAGCTTTTGGACATCGTTTCGTTAGGTAAAGAAGCCAATAGACCAAGTTAAGTTCAAAATTACACGAAACGTGAAAAACTTGTCCATGGATAGAATTGAGCATTCCTAAGGCATGAAAATTGACCGTTATACTCTATTTAGTGTTCTTCGAAGTCTTAACTTGTGAGTTTAGCTTTTGGACATCGTTTTGTTAGGTAAAGAAGGCAATAGACGAAGTTAAGTTAAAAATTGCACGAAACGTCAAAAACTTGTCCATGCATAGAATTGAGCATTCCTAAGGCATCAAAATAGACCGTTATACTCTATTTAGTGTTCTTAGAAGTCTTAACTTGCTAGTTTAGCTTTTGGACATCGTTTCGTTAGGTAAAGAAGCCAATAGACCAACTTAGGTTCAAAATTGCACGAAAGATGAAAAACTTGTCTATGAATAGAATTGAGCATTCCTAAGGCATGAAAATGGACCGTTATACTCTATTTAGCGTTCTTCGAAGTCTTAACTTGTGAGTTTAGCTTTTGGACATCGTTTTGTTAGGTAAAGAAGGCAATAGACGAAGTTAAGTTAAAAATTGCACGAAACGTGAAAAACTTGTCCATGCATAGAATTGAGCATTCCTAAGGCATCAAAATAGACGTTATACTCTATTTAGTGTTCTTAGAAGTCTTAACTTGCTAGTTTAGCTTTTGGACATCGTTTCGTTAGGTAAAGAAGCCAATAGACCAAGTTAAGTTCAAAATTGCACGAAACGTGAAAAACTTGTCCAAGCATAGAATTGAGCATTCTTAAGGCATCAAAATAGACCGTTATACTCTATTTAGTGTTCTTAGAAGTCTTAACTTGCTAGTTTAGCTTTTCGATAACGTTTCGTTAGGTAAAGAAGCCAATAGACCAAGTTAGGTTCAAAATTGCACGAAACATGAAAAACTTGTCTGTGCATAGAATTGAGCATTCCTAAGGCATGAAAATGGACCGTTATACTCTATTTAGTGTGTTTCGAAGTCTTAACTTGATAGTTTAGCTTTTGGACATCGTTTCGTTAGGTAAAGAAGCCAATAGACCAAGTGAAGTTCAAAATTGCATGAAACGTGAAAATCTTGTCCATGCATAGAATTGAGCATTCCTAAGGCATCAAAATAAACCGTTACACTCTATTTAGTATTCTTAGAAGTCTTAACTTGCTAGTTTAGCTTTTGGACATCGTTTCGTTAGGTAAAGAAGCCAATAGACCAAGTTAAGTTCAAAATTGCACGAAACGTGAAAAACTTGTCCATGCAAATAGTTGAGAATTCCTAAGGCATCAAAATAGACCGTTATAGTCTATTTAGTGTTCTTAGAGGTCTTAACTTGCTAGTTTGGCTTTTGGATAACGTTTCGTTAGGTAAAGAAGCCAATAGACCAAGTTAAGTTCAAAATTGCACGAAACGTGAAAAACTTTTCCATGCATAGAATTGAGCATTCCTAAGGTATCAAAAGAGAACATTATAATCTATTTAGTGTTCTTAGAAGTCTTAACTTGCTAGTTTAGCTTTTGGATAACGTTTCGTTAGGCAAAGAAGCCAATAGACCAAGTTAGGTTCAAAATTGCATGAAAGATGAAAAACTTGTCTATGAATAGAATTGAGCATTCCTAAGGCATGAAAATGGACCGTTATACTCTATTTAGTGTTCTTCGAAGTCTGAACTTGTGAGTTTAGCTTTTGGACATCGTTTTGTTAGGTAAAGAAGGCAATAGACGAAGTTAAGTTAAAAATTGCACGAAACGTGAAAAACTTGTCCATGCATAGAATTGAGCATTCCTACGGCATCAAAATAGACCGTTATACTCTATTTAGTGTTCTTAGAAGTCTTAACTTGCTAGTTTAGCTTTTGGACATCGTTTCGTTAGGTAAAGAAGCCAATAGACCAACTTAGGTTCAAAATTGCACGAAACGTGAAAAACTTGTCCATGCATAGAATTGAGCATTCCTAAGGCATCAAAATAGGACCGTTATACTCTATTTAGTGTTCTTAGAAGTCTTAACTTGCTAGTTTAGCTTTTGGACATCGTTTCGTTAGGTAAAGAAGCCAATAGACCAAGTTAAGTTCAAAATTGCACGAAACGTGAAAAACTTGTCCATGCATAGAATTGAGCATTCCTAAGGCATGAAAATAGGACCGTTATACTCTATTTAGTGTTCTTAGAAGTCTTAACTTGCTAGTTTAGCTTTTGGACATCGTTTCGTTAGGTAAAGAAGCCAATAGACCAAGTTAAGTTCAAAATTGCACGAAACGTGAAAAACTTGTCCATGCATAGAATTGAGCATTCCTAAGGCATCAAAATAGACCGTTATACTCTATTTAGTGTTCTTAGAAGTCTTAACTTGCTAGTTTAGCTTTTGGACATCGTTTCGTTAGGTAAAGAAGCCAATAGACCAAGTTAAGTTCAAAATTGCACGAAACGTGAAAAACTTGTCCATGCATAGAATTGAGCATTCCTAAGGCATCAAAATAGACCGTTATACTCTATTTAGTGTTCTTAGAAGTCTTAACTTGCTAGTTTAGCTTTTCGACATCGTTTCGTTCGGTAAAGAAGCCAATAGACCAAGTTAAGTTCAAAATTGCACGAAACGTGAAAAACTTGTCCATGCATAGAATTGAGCATTCCTAAGGCATCAAAATGGACCGTTATAGCTCTATTTAGTGTTCTTAGAAGTCTTAACTTGCTAGTTTAGCTTTTGGACATCGTTTCGTTAGGTAAAGAAGCCAATAGACCAAGTTAAGTTCAAAATTGCACGAAACGTGAAAAACTTGTCCATGGAAATAATTGAGCATTCCTAAGGCATCAAAATAGACCGTTATACTCTATTTAGTGTTCTTAGAAGTCTTAACTTGCTAGTTTAGCTTTTGGATAATCGTTTCGTTAGGTAAAGAAGCCAATAGACCAAGTTAAGTTCAAAATTGCACGAAAAGTGAAAAACTTGTCCATGCATAGAATTGAGCTTTCCTAAGGCATCAAAACAGACCGTTATACTCTATTTAGTGTTATTAGATGTCTTAACTTGCTAGTTTAGCTTTTGGACATCGTTTCGTTAGGTAAAGAAGCCAATAGACCAAGTTAAGTTCAAAATTACACGACACGTGAAAAACTTGTCCATGCATAGAGTTGAGCATTCCTAAGGCATCAAAATTGACCGTTATACTCTATTTAGTGTTCTTAGAAGTCTTAACTTGCTGAGTTTAGCTTTGGACATCGTTTCGTTAGGTAAAGAAGGCAATAGACCGAAGTTAAGTTCAAAATTACACGACACGTGAAAAACTTGTCCATGCATAGAGTTGAGCATTCCTAAGGCATCAAAATTGACCGTTATACTCTATTTAGTGTTCTTAGAAGTCTTAACTTGCTAGTTTAGTTTTTCGACATCATTTCGTTAGGTAAAGAAGCCAATAGACCAAGTTAAGTTCAAAATTGCACGAAACGTGAAAAACTTGTCCATGCATAGAATTGAGCATTCCTAAGGCATCAAAATTTACCGTTATACTCTATTTAGTGTTCTTAGAAGTCTTAACTTGCTAGTTTAGCTTTTGGACATCGTTTCGTTAGGTAAAGAAGCCAATAGACCAAGTTAAGTTCAAAATTGCACGAAACGTGAAAAACTTGTCCATGCATAGAATTGAGCATTCCTAAGGCATCAAAATAGACCTTTATACTCTATTTAGTGTTATTAGAAGTATTAACTTGCTAGTTTAGCTTTTGAACATTGTTTCGTTAGGTAAAGAAGCCAATAGACCAAGTTAAGTTCAAAATTGCACGAAACGTGAAAAACTTGTCCTATGCATAGAATTGAGCATTCCTAAGGCATCAAAATAGACCGTTATACTCTATTTAGTGTTCTTAGAAGTCTTAACTTGCTAGTTTAGCTTTTGGACATCGTTCTGTTAGGTAAAGAAGGCAATAGACGAAGTTAAGTTAAAAATTGCACGAAACGTCAAAAACTTGTCCATGCATAGAATTGAGCATTCCTAAGGCATCAAAATAGACCGTTATACTCTATTTAGTGTTCTTAGAAGTCTTAACTTGCTAGTTTAGCTTTTGGACATCGTTCCGTTAGGTAAAGAAGCCAATAGACCAAGTTAAGTTCAAAATTGCACGAAACGTGAAAAACTTGTCCATGCATAGAATTGAGCATTCCTAAGGCATGAAAATGGACCCTTATACTCTATTTAGTGTTCTTAGAAGTCTTAACTTGCTAGTTTAGCTTTTGGACATCGTCTTCGTTAGGTAAAGAAGCCAATAGACCAAGTTAAGTTCAAAATTGCATGAAACGTGAAAAACTTATCCATGCATAGAATTGAGCATTCCTAAGGCATCAAAATAAACCGTTACACTCTATTTAGTGTTCTTAGAAGTCTTAACTTGCTAGTTTAGCTTTTGGACATCGTTTCGTTAGGTAAAGAAGCCAATAGACCAAGTTAAGTTCAAAATTGCACGAAACGTTAAAAACTTGTCCATGCATAGAATTGAGTGTTCCTAAGGCGTCAAAATAGAACGTTATACTCTTTTTAGTGTTCTTAGAAGTCTTAACTTGCTAGTTTAGCTTTTGGACAACGTTTCGTTAGGTAAAGAAACCAATAGATCAAGTTAAGTTCAAAATTGCACGAAACGTGAAAAACTTGTCCATGCATAGAATTGAGCATTCCTAGGGCATCAAAATAGACCGTTATACTCTATTTAGTGTTCTTAGAAGTCTTAACTTGCTAGTTTAGCTTTTGTATAACGTTTCGGTAGGTAAAGAAGCCAATAGACCAAGTTAAGTTCAAAATTGCACGAAACGTGAAAAACTTTTCCATGCATAGAATTGAGCATTCCTAAGGCATCAAAATAAACCGTTACACTCTATTTAGTGTTCTTAGAAGTCTTAACTTGCTAGTTTAGCTTTTGGACATCGTTTCGTTAGGTAAAGAAGCCAATAGACCAAGTTAAGTTCAAAATTGCACGAAAGATGAAAAACTTGTCTATGAATAGAATTGAGCATTCCTAAGGCATGAAAATGGACCGTTATACTTTATTTAGTGTTCTTCGAAGTCTTAACTTGTGAGTTTAGCTTTTGGACATCGTTCTGTTAGGTAAAGAAGGCAATAGACGAAGTTAAGTTAAAAATTGCACGAAACGTCAAAAACTTGTCCATGCATAGAATTGAGCATTCCTAAGGCATCAAAATAGACCGTTATACTCTATTTAGTGTTCTTAGAAGTCTTAACTTGCTAGTTTAGCTTTTGGACATCGTTCCGTTAGGTAAAGAAGCCAATAGACCAAGTTAAGTTCAAAATTGCACGAAACGTGAAAAACTTATCCATGCATAGAATTGAGCATTCCTAAGGCATGAAAATGGACCCTTATACTCTATTTAGTGTGTTTCGAAGTCTTAACTTGCTAGTTTAGCTTTTCGACATCGTCTTGTTAGGTAAAGAAGCCAATAGACCAAGTTAAGTTCAAAATTGCATGAAACGTGAAAAACTTATCCATGCATAGAATTGAGCATTCCTAAGGCATCAAAATAAACCGTTACACTCTATTTAGTGTTCTTAGAAGTCTTAATTTGCTAGTTTAGCTTTTGGACATCGTTTCGTTAGGTAAAGAAGCCAATAGACCAAGTTAAGTTCAAAATTGCACGAAACGTTAAAAACTTATCCATGCATAGAATTGAGTGTTCCTAAGGCGTCAAAATAGAACGTTATACTCTATTTAGTGTTCTTAGAAGTCTTAACTTGCTAGTTTAGCTTTTGGACAACGTTTCGTTAGGTAAAGAAACCAATAGATCAAGTTAAGTTCAAAATTGCACGAAACGTGAAAAACTTGTCCATGCATAGAATTGAGCATTCCTAGGGCATCAAAATAGACCGTTATACTCTATTTAGTGTTCTTAGAAGTCTTAACTTGCTAGTTTAGCTTTTGTATAACGTTTCGGTAGGTAAAGAAGCCAATAGACCAAGTTAAGTTCAAAATTGCACGAAACGTGAAAATCTTGTCCATGCATAGAATTGAGCATTCCTAAGGTATCAAAATAGACCATTATACTCTATTTAGTGTTCTTAGAAGTCTTAACTTGCTAGTTTAGCTTTTGGATAACGTTTCGTTAGGTAAAGAAGCCAGTAGACCAAGTTAGGTTCAAAATTGCACGAAACATGAAAAACTTGTCTATGCATATAATTGAGCATTCCTAAGGCATGAAAATTGACCTTGATACTCTATTTAGTGTTCTTCGAAGTCTTAACTTGCTAGTTTAGCTTTTGGACATCGTTTTGTTAGGTAAAGAAGCCAATAGACGAAGTTAAGTTCAAAATTGCATGAAACGGGAAAAACTTGTCCAAGCATAGAATTGAGCATTCTTATGGCATCAAAATAGACCGTTATACTCTATTTAGTGTTCTTAGAAGTCTTAACTTGCTAGTTTAGCTTTTGGATAACGTTTCGTTAGGTAAAGAAGCCAATAGACCAAGTTTGGATCAAAATTGCACGAAACATGAAAAACTTGTCTGTGCATAGAATTGAGCATTCCTAAGGCATGAAAATGGACTGTTATACTCTATTTAGTCTGTTTCGAAGTCTTAACTTGATAGTTTAGCTTTTGGACATCGTTTCGTTAGGTAAAGAAGCCAATAGACCAAGTTAAGTTCAAAATTGCATGAAACGTGAAATTCTTGTCCATGCATAGAATTGAGCATTCCTAAGGCATCAAAATGGACCGTTATAGTCTATTTAGTGTTCTTAGAAGTCTTAACTTGCTAGTTTAGCTTTTGGACATCGTTTCGTTAGGTAAAGAAGCCAATAGACCAAGTTCAGTTCAAAATTGCACGAAACGTGAAAAACTTGTCCATGCAAATAATTGAGAATTCCTAAGGCATCAAAATAGACCGTTATAGTCTATTTAGTGTTCTTAGAGGTCTTAACTTGCTAGTTTGGCTTGGGATAACGTTTCGTTAGGTAAAGAAGCCAATAGACCAAGTTAAGTTCAAAATTGCACGAAACGTGAAAAACTTGTCCATGCATAGAATTGAGCATTCCTAAGGTATCAAAATAGACCATTATACTCTATTTAGTGTTCTTAGAAGTCTTAACTTGCTCGTTTACCTTTTGGATAAAGTTTCGTTAGGTAAAGAAGCCAATAGACCAAGTTAGGTTCAAAATTGCACGAAACATGAAAAACTTGTCTGTGCATAGAATTGAGCATTCCTAAGGCATGAAAATGGACCTTTATACTCTATTTAGTGTGTTTCGTAGTCTTAACTTGATAGTTTAGCTTTTGGACATCGTTTCGTTAGGTAAAAAAGCCAATAGACCAAGTTAAGTTCACAATTGCATGAAACTTGAAAATCTTGTCCATGCATAGAATTGAGCATTCCTAAGGCATCAAAATAAACCGTTACACTCTATTTAGTGTTCTTAGAAGTCTTAACTTGCTAGTTTAGCTTTTGGACATTGTTTCGTTAGCTAAAGAAGCCAATAGACCAAGTTAAGTTCAAAATTGCACGAAACGTTAAAAACTTGTCTTTGCATAGAATTGAGCATTCCTAAGGCACCAAAATGGACCGTTATAGTCTATTTAGTGTTCTTAGAAGTCTTAACTTGCTAGTTTAGCTTTTGGACATCATTTCGTTAGGTAAAGAAGCCAATAGACCAAGTTAAGTTCAAAATTACACGAAACGTGAAAAACTTGTCCATGCAAATAGTTGAGAATTCCTAAGGCATCAAAATAGACCGTTATAGTCTATTTAGTGTTCTTAGAGGTCTTAACATGCTAGTTTGGCTTTTGGATAACGTTTCGTTAGGTAAAGAAGCCAATAGACCAAGTTAAGTTCAAAATTGCACGAAACGTGAAAAACTTTTCCATGCATAGAATTGAGCATTCCTAAGGTATCAAAATAGACCATTATAATCTATTTAGTGTTCTTAGAAGTCTTAACTTGCTAGTTTAGCATTTGGATAACGTTTCGTTAGGTAAAGAAGCCAATAGACCAAGTTAGGTTCAAAATTGCACGAAAGATGAAAAACTTGTCCATGAATAGAATTGAGCATTCCTAAGGCATGAAAATGGACCGTTATACTATATTTAATGTTCTTCGAAGTCTTAAATTGTGAGTTCAGCTTTTGGACATCGTTTTGTTAGGTAAAGAAGGCAATAGACGAAGTTAAGTTAAAAATTGCACGAAACGTGAAAAACTTGTCCATGCATAGAATTGAGCATTCCTAAGGCATCAAAATAGACCGTTATACTCTATTTAGTGTTCTTAGAAGTCTTAACTTGCTAGTTTAGCTTTTGGACATTGTTTCGTTAGGTAAAGAAGCCAATAGACCAAGTTAAGTTAAAAATTACACGAAACGTGAAAAACTTGTCCATGGAAATAATTGAGCATTCCTAAGGCATCAAAATAGACCGTTATACTCTATTTAGTGTTCTTCGAAGTCTTAACTTGTGAGTTTAGCTTTTGGACATCGTTTTGTTAGGTAAAGAAGGCAATAGACGAAGTTAAGTTAAAAATTGCACGAAACGTGAAAAACTTGTCCATGCATAGAATTGAGCATTCCTACGGCATCAAAATAGACCGTTATACTCTATTTAGTGTTCTTAGAAGTCTTAACTTGCTAGTTTAGCTTTTGGACATCGTTTCGTTAGGTAAAGAAGCCAATAGACCAACTTAGGTTCAAAATTGCACGAAAGATGAAAAACTTGTCTATGAATAGGGTTGAGCATTCCTAAGGCATGAAAATGGACCGTTATACTTTATTTAGTGTTCTTCGAAGTCTTAACTTGTGAGTTTAGCTTTTGGACATCGTTTTGTTAGGTAAAGAAGGCAATAGACGAAGTTAAGTTAAAAATTGCACGAAACGTGAAAAACTTGTCCATGCATAGAATTGAGCATTCCTAAGGCATCAAAATAGACCGTTATACTCTATTTAGTGTTCTTTGAAGTCTTAACTTGCTAGTTTAGCTTTTGGACATCGTTTCGTTAGGTAAAGAAGCCAATAGACCAAGTTAAGTTCAAAATTACACGAAACGTGAAAAACTTGTCCATGCAAATAGTTGAGAATTCCTAAGGCATCAAAATAGACCGTTATAGTCTATTTAGTGTTCTTAGAGGTCTTAACTTGCTAGTTTGGCTTTTGGATAACGTTTCGTTAGGTAAAGAAGCCAATAGACCAAGTTAAGTTCAAAATTGCACGAAACGTGAAAAACTTGTCCATGCATAGAATTGAGCATTCCTAAGGTATCAAAATAGACCATTATACTCAATTTAGTGTTCTTAGAAGTCTTAACTTGCTAGTTTAGCTTTTGGATAACGTTTCGTTAGGTAAAGAAGCCAATAGACCAAGTTAGGTTCAAAATTGCACGAAAGATAAAAAACTTGTCTATGAATAGAATTGAGCATTCCTAAGGCATGAAAATGGACCGTTATACTCTATTTAGTGTTCTTCGAAGTCTTAACTTGTGAGTTTAGCTTTTGGACATAGTTTTGTTAGGTAAAGAAGGCAATAGACGAAGTTAAGTTAAAAATTCCACGAAACGTGAAAAACTTGTCCATGCATAGAATTGAGCATTCCTAAGGCATCAAAATAGACCGTCATACTCTATTTAGTGTTCTTAGAAGTCTTAACTTGCTAGTTTAGCTTTTGGACATCGTTTCGTTAGGTAAAGAAGCCAATAGACCAAGTTAAGTTCAAAATTGCACGAAACGTGAAAAACTTGTCCATGCATAGAATTGAGCATTCCTAAGACATGAAAATGGACCCTTATACTCTATTTAGTGTGTTTCGAAGTCTTAACTAGCTAGTTTAGCTTTTGGACATCGTTTCGTTAGGTAAAGAAGCCAATCGACCAAGTTAAGTTCAAAATTGCAGGAAGCGTGAAAAACTTGTCCATGCATAGAATTGAGCATTCCTAAGACATCAAAATAAACCGTTACACTCTATTTAGTGTTCTTAGAAGTCTTAACTTGCTAGTTTAGCTTTTGGATAACGTTTCGTTAGGTAAAGAAGCCAATAGACCAAGTTAGGTTCAAAATTGGACGAAAGATGAAAAACTTGTCTATGAATAGAATTGAGCATTCCTAAGGCATGAAAATGGACCGTTATACTCTATTTAATGTTCTTCGAAGTCTTAACTTGTGAGTTTAGCTTTTGGACATAGTTTTGTTAGGTAAAGAAGGCAATAGACGAAGTTAAGTTAAAAATTCCACGAAACGTGAAAAACTTGTCCATGCATAGAATTGAGCATTCCTAAGGCATCAAAATAGACCGTCATACTCTATTTAGTGTTCTTAGAAGTCTTAACTTGATAGTTTAGCTTTTGGACTTCGTTTCGTTAGGTAAAGAAGCCAATAGACCAAGTTAAGTTCAAAATTGCACGAAACGTGAAAAACTTGTCCATGCATAGAATTGAGCATTCCTAAGACATGAAAATGGACCCTTATACTCTATTTAGTGTGTTTCGAACTCTTAACTTGCTAGTTTAGCTTTTGGACATCGTTTCATTAGGTAAAGAAGCCAATAGACCAAGTTAAGTTCAAAATTACATGAAACGTGAAAAACTTGTCCATGCATAGAATTGAGCATTCCTAAGGCATCAAAATAAACCGTTACACTCTATTTAGTGTTCTTAGAAGTCTTAACTTGCTAGTTTAGCTTTTGGATAACGTTTCGTTAGGTAAAGAAGCCAATAGACCAAGTTAGGTTCAAAATTGGACGAAAGATGAAAAACTTGTCTATGAATAGAATTGAGCATTCCTAAGGCATGAAAATGGACCGTTATACTCTATTTAATGTTCTTCGAAGTCTTAACTTGTGAGTTTAGCTTTTGGACATAGTTTTGTTAGGTAAAGAAGGCAATAGACGAAGTTAAGTTAAAAATTCCACGAAACGTGAAAAACTTGTCCATGCATAGAATTGAGCATTCCTAAGGCATCAAAATAGACCGTCATACTCTATTTAGTGTTCTTAGAAGTCTTAACTTGATAGTTTAGCTTTTGGACTTCGTTTCGTTAGGTAAAGAAGCCAATAGACCAAGTTAAGTTCAAAATTGCACGAAACGTGAAAAACTTGTCCATGCATAGAATTGAGCATTCCTAAGACATGAAAATGGACCCTTATACTCTATTTAGTGTGTTTCGAACTCTTAACTTGCTAGTTTAGCTTTTGGACATCGTTTCATTAGGTAAAGAAGCCAATAGACCAAGTTAAGTTCAAAATTACATGAAACGTGAAAAACTTGTCCATGCATAGAATTGAGCATTCCTAAGGCATCAAAATAAACCGTTACACTCTATTTAGTGTTCTTAGAAGTCTTAACTTGCTAGTTTAGCTTTTGGATAACGTTTCGTTAGGTAAAGAAGCCAATAGACCAAGTTAGGTTCAAAATTGGACGAAAGATGAAAAACTTGTCTATGAATAGAATTGAGCATTCCTAAGGCATGAAAATGGACCGTTATACTCTATTTAATGTTCTTCGAAGTCTTAACTTGTGAGTTTAGCTTTTGGACATAGTTTTGTTAGGTAAAGAAGGCAATAGACGAAGTTAAGTTAAAAATTCCACGAAACGTGAAAAACTTGTCCATGCATAGAATTGAGCATTCCTAAGGCATCAAAATAGACCGTCATACTCTATTTAGTGTTCTTAGAAGTCTTAACTTGATAGTTTAGCTTTTGGACTTCGTTTCGTTAGGTAAAGAAGCCAATAGACCAAGTTAAGTTCAAAATTGCACGAAACGTGAAAAACTTGTCCATGCATAGAATTGAGCATTCCTAAGACATGAAAATGGACCCTTATACTCTATTTAGTGTGTTTCGAAGTCTTAACTTGCTAGTTTAGCTTTTGGACATCGTTTCATTAGGTAAAGAAGCCAATAGACCAAGTTAAGTTCAAAATTGCATGAAACGTGAAAAACTTGTCCATGCATAGAATTGAGCATTCCTAAGGCATCAAAATAAACCGTTACACTCTATTTAGTGTTCTTAGAAGTCTTAACTTGCTAGTTTACCTTTTGGACATCGTTTCGTTAGGTAAAGAAGCCAATAGACCAAGTTAAGTTCAAAATTGCACGAAACGTTAAAAACTTGTCCATGCATAGAATTGAGTATTCCTAAGGCATCAAAATGGACCGTTATACCCTATTTAGTGTTCTTAGAAGTCTTAACTTGCTAGTTTAGCTTTTGGACAACGTTTCGTTACGTAAAGAAGCCAATAGATCAAGTTAAGTTCAAAATTGCACGAAACGTGAAAAAGTGTCCATGCATAGAATTGAGCATTCCTAAGGCATCAAAATAGACCGTTATACTCTATTTAGTGTTCTTAGAAGTCTTAACTTGCTAGTTTAGCTTTTGGACATCGTTTCGTTAGGTAAAGAAGCCAATAGACCAAGTTAAGTTCAAAATTACACGAAATGTGAAAAACTTGTCTATGCAAAGAATTGAGCATTCCTAAGGCATCAAAATAGACAGTTATACTCTATTAAGTGTTCTTGGAAGTCTTAACTTGCTAGTTTATCTTTTGGACAACGTTTGTTAGGTAAAGAAGCCAATAGACCAAGTTAAGTTCAAAATTGCACGAAATCTGAAAAACTTGTCTATGCATAGAATTGAGCATTCCTAAGGCATCAAAATGGACCGTTATACTCTATTTAGTGTTCTTAGAAGTCTTAACTTGCTAGTTTAGCTTTTGGACATCGTTTGTTAGGTAAAGAAGCCAATAGACCAAGTTAAGTTCAAAATTGCACGAAACGTGAAAAACTTGTCCATGCAAAGAATTGAGCATTCCTAAGGCCTCAAAATAGACCGTTATACTCTATTTAGTGTTCTTAGAAGTCTTAACTTGCTAGTTTGGCTTTTGGATAACGTTTCGTTAGGTAAAGAAGCCAATAGACCAAGTTAAGTTCAAAATTGCATGAAACGTGAAAAACTTGTCCATGCATAGAATTGAGCATTCCTAAGGCATGAAAATGGACCGTTATACTCTATTTAGTGTGTTTCGAAGTCTTAACTTGCTAGTTTAGCTTTTGGACATCGTTTCGTTACGTAAAGAAGCCAATGGACCAAGTTAAGTTCAAAATTGCATGAAACGTGAAAAACTTGTCCATGCATAGAATTGAGCATTCCTAAGGCATCAAAATAAACCGTTACACTCTATTTAGTGTTCTTAGAAGTCTTAACTTGCTAGTTTAGCTTTTGGACATCGTTTCGTTAGGTAAAGAAGCCAATAGACCAAGTTAAGTTCAAAATTGCACGAAACGTTAAAAACTTGTCCATGCATAGAATTGAGTATTCCGAAGTCATCAAAATGGACCGTTATACTCTATTCAGTGTTCTTTGACGTCTTAACTTGCTAGTTAGGTTTTGGACAACGTTTCGTTAGGTAAAGAAGCCAATAGATCAAGTTAAGTTCAAAATTGCACGAAACGTGAAAAACTTGTCCATGCATAGAATTGAGCATTCCTAAGGCATCAAAGTAGACCGTTATACTCTATTTAGTGTTCTTAGAAGTCTTAACTTGCTAATTTAGCTTTTGTATAACATTTCGTTAGGTAAAGAAGCCAATAGACCAAGTTAAGTTCAAAATTGCACGAAATATGAAAAACTTGTCCATGCATAGAATTGAGCATTCCTAAGGCATCAAAATAGACCGTTATACTCTATTTAGTGTTTTTGCAAGTCTTAACTTGCTAGTTTATCTTTTGGACAACGTTTGTTAGGTAAAGATGCCAATAGACCAAGTTAAGTTCAAAATTGCACGAAACCTGAAAAACTTGTCTATGCATAGAATTGGGCATTCCTAAGGCATCAAAATGGACCGTTATACTCTATTTAGTGTTCTTAGAAGTCTTAACTTGCTAGTTTAGCTTTTGTCCATCGTTTGTTAGGTAAAGAAGCCAATAGACCAAGTTAAGTTCAAAATTGCACGAAACGTGAAAAACTTGTCCATGCAAAGAATTGAGCATTCCTGAGGCATCAAAATAGACCGTTATACTCTATTTAGTGTTCTTAGAAGTCTTAACTTGCTAGTTTGGCTTTTGTATAACGTTTCGTTAGGTAAAGAAGCCAATAGACCAAGTTAAGTTCAAAATTGCACGAAACGTGAAAAACTTGTCCATGCATAGAATCGAGCATTCCTAAGGCATGAAAATGGACCGTTATACTCTATTTAGTGTGTTTCCAAGTCTTAACTTGCTAGTTTAGCTTTTGGACATCGTTTCGTTACGTAAAGAAGCCAATAGACCAAGTTAAGTTCAAAATTGCATGAAACGTGAAAAACTTGTCCATGCATAGAATTGAGCATTCCTAAGGCATCAAAATAAACCGTTACACTCTATTTAGTGTTCTTAGAAGTCTTAACTTGCTCGTTTAGCTTTTGGACATCGTTTCGTTAGGTAAAGAAGCCAATAGACCAAGTTAAGTTCAAAATTGCACGAAACGTTAAAAACTTGTCCATGCATAGAATTGAGTATTCCTAAGGCATCAAAATGGACCGTTATACTCTATTTAGTGTTCTTAGATGTCTTAACTTGCTAGTTTAGCTTTTGGACAACGTTTCGTTAGGTAAAGAAGCCAATAGATCAAGTTAAGTTCAAAATTACACGAAACGTGAAAAACTTGTCCATGCATAGAATTGAGCATTCCTAAGGCATCAAAATAGACCGTTATACTCTATTTAGTGTTCTTGGAAGTCTTAACTTGCTAGTTTATCTTTTGGACAACGTTTGTTAGGTAAAGAAGCCAATAGACCAAGTTAAGTTCAAAATTGCACGAAACCTGAAAAACTTGTCTATGCATAGAATTGAGCATTCCTAAGGCATCAAAATGGACCGTTATACTCTATTTAGTGTTCTTAGAAGTCTTAACTTGCTAGTTTAGCTTTTGGACATCGTTTGTTAGGCAAAGAAGCCAATAGACCAAGTTAAGTTCAAAATTGCACGAAACGTGAAAAACTTGTCAATGCAAAGATTGAGCATTCCTAAGGCCTCAAAATAGACCGTTATACGCTATTTAGTGTTCTTAGAAGTCTTAACTTGCTAGTTTGGCTATTGGATAACGTTTCGTTAGGTAAAGAAGCCAATAGACCAAGTTAAGTTCAAAATTGCACGAAACGTGAAAAACTTGTCCATGCATAGAATTGAGCATTCCTAAGGCATCAAAATAGACCGTTATACTCTATTTAGTGTTCTTAGAAGTCTTAACTTGCTAGTTTCACTTTTGGACAACGTTTCGTTAGGTAAAGAAGCCAATAGACCAAGTTAGGTTCAAAATTGCACGAAAAGTGAAAAACTTGTCCATGCATAGAATTGAGCATTCCTAAGGTATCAAAATAGACCATTATACTCTATTTAGTGTTCTTAGAAGTTTTAACTTGCTAGTTTAGCTTTTGCATAACGTTTCGTTAGGTAAAGAAGCCAATGGACCAAGTTAGGTTCAAAATTGCACGAAACATGAAAAACTTGTCTATGCATAGAATTGAGCATTCCTAAGGCATGAAAATGGACCGTGATACTCTATTTAGTGTTCTTCGAAGTCTTAACTTCTAGTTTAGCTTTTGGACATCGTTTTGTTAGGTAAAGAAGCCAATAGACGAAGTTAAGTTCAAAATTGCGCGAAACGTGAAAAACTTGTCCAAGCATAGAATTGAGCATTCTTAAGGCATCAAAATAGACCGTTATACTCTATTTAGTGTTCTTAGAAGTCTTAACTTGCTCGTTTACCTTTTGGATAAAGTTTCGTTAGGTAAAGAAGCCAATAGACCAAGTTAGGTTCAAAATTGCACGAAACATGAAAAACTTGTCTGTGCATAGAATTGAGCATTCCTAAGGCATGAAAATGGACCTTTATACTCTATTTAGTGTGTTTCGTAGTCTTAACTTGATAGTTTAGCTTTTGGACATCGTTTCGTTAGGTAAAAAAGCCAATAGACCAAGTTAAGTTCACAATTGCATGAAACTTGAAAATCTTGTCCATGCATAGAATTGAGCATTCCTAAGGCATCAAAATAAACCGTTACACTCTATTTAGTGTTCTTAGAAGTCTTAACTTGCTAGTTTAGCTTTTGGACATCGTTTCGTTAGGTAAAGAAGCCAATAGACCAAGTTAAGTTCAAAATTGCACGAAACGTTAAAAACTTGTCCATGCATAGAATTGAGCATTCCTAAGGCATCAAAATGGACCGTTATAGTCTATTTAGTGTTCTTTGAAGTCTTAACTTGCTAGTTTAGCTTTTGGACATCGTTTCGTTAGGTAAAGAAGCCAATAGACCAAGTTAAGTTCAAAATTGCACGAAACGTGAAAAACTTGTCCATGCATAGAATTGAGCATTCCTAAGGCATCAAAATAGACCGTTATACTCTATTTAGTGTTCTTAGAAGTCGTAACTTGCTAGTTTCGCTTTTGGACAACGTTTCGTTAGGTAAAGAAGCCAATAGACCAAGTTAGGTTCAAAATTGCACGAAACGTGAAAAACTTGTCCATGCATAGAATTGAGCATTCCTAAGGTATCAAAATAGACCATTATACTCTATTTAGTGTTCTTAGAAGTCTTAACTTGCTAGTTTAGCTTTTGCATAACGTTTCGTTAGGTAAAGAAGCCAATAGACCAAGTTAGGTTCAAAATTGCACGAAACATGAAAAACTTGTCTATGCATAGAATTGAGCATTCCTAAGGCATGAAAATGGACCGTGATACTCTATTTAGTGTTCTTCGAAGTCTTAACTTGCTAGTTTAGCTTTTGGACATCGTTTTGTTAGGTAAAGAAGCCAATAGACGAAGTTAAGTTCAAAATTGCACGAAACGTGAAAAACTTGTCCAAGCATAGAATTGAGCATTCTTAAGGCATCAAAATAGACCGTTATACTCTATTTAGTGTTCTTAGAAGTCATAACTTGCTAGTTTACCTTTTGGATAAAGTTTCGTTAGGTAAAGAAGCCAATTGACCAAGTTAGGTTCAAAATTGCACGAAACATGAAAAACTTGTCTGTGCATAGAATTGAGCATTCCTAAGGCATGAAAATGGACCGTTATACTCTATTTAGTGTGTTTCGTAGTCTTAACTTGATAGTTTAGCTTTTGGACATCGTTTCGTTAGGTAAAGAAGCCAATAGACCAAGTTAAGTTCAAAATTGCATGAAACTTGAAAATCTTGTCCATGCATAGAATTGAGCATTCCTAAGGCATCAAAATAAACCGTTACACTCTATTTAGTGTTCTTAGAAGTCTTAACTTGCTAGTTTAGCTTTTGGACATTGTTTCGTTAGGCAAAGAAGCCAATAGACCAAGTTAAGTTCAAAATTGCACGAAACGTTAAAAACTTGTCTTTGCATAGAGTTGAGCATTCCTAAGGCACCAAAATGGACCGTTATAGTCTATTTAGTGTTCTTAGAAGTCTTAACTTGCTAGTTTAGCTTTTGGACATCATTTCGTTAGGTAAAGAAGCCAATAGACCAAGTTAAGTTCAAAATTACACGAAACGTGAAAAACTTGTCCATGCAAATAATTGAGCATTCCTAAGGCATCAAAATAGACCGTTATACTCTATTTAGTGTTCTTAAAAGTCTTAACTTGCTAGTTTGGCTTTTGGATAACGTTTCGTTAGGTAAAGAAGCCAATAGACCAAGTTAAGTTCCAAATTGCACGAAACGTGAAAAACTTGTCCATGCATAGAATTGAGCATTCCTAAGGTATCAAAATAGACCATTATACTCTATTTAGTGTTCTTAGAAGTCTTAACTTGCTAGTTTAGCTTTTGGACAACGTTTCGTTAGGTAAAGAAGCCAATAGACCAAGTTAGGTTCAAAATTACACGAAACGTGAAAAACTTGTCCATGCATAGAATTGAGCATTCCTAAGGTATCAAAATAGACCATTATACTCTATTTAGTGTTCCTAGAAGTCTTAACTTGCTAGTTTAGCTTTTGCATAACGTTTCATTAGGTAAAGAAGCCAATAGACCAATTTAGGTTCAAAATTGCACGAAACATGAAAAACTTGTCTATGCATAGAATTGAGCATTCCTAAGGCATGAAAATGGACCTTGATACTCTATTTAGTGTTCTTCGAAGTCTTAACTTGCTAGTTTAGTTTTTGGACATCGTTTCGTTAGGTAAAGAAGCCAATAGACGAAGTTAAGTTTAAAATTGCACGAAACGTGAAAAACTTGTCCAAGCATAGAATTGAGCATTCTTAAGGCATCAAAATAGACCGCTATACTCTATTTAGTGTTCTTAGAAGTCTTAACTTGCTAGTTTAGCTTTTGGATAACGTTTCGTTAGGTAAAGAAGCCAATAGACCAAGTTAGGTTCAAAATTGCACGAAAGATGAAAAAACTTGTCTATGAATAGAATTGAGCATTCCTAAGGCATGAAAATGGACCGTTATACTCTATTTAGTGTTCTTCGTAGTGTTAACTTGCTAGTTTAGCTTTTGGACATCGTTTCGTTAGGTAAAGAAGCCAATAGACCAAGTTAAGTTCAAAATTGCATGAAACGTGAAAAACTTGTCCATGCATAGAATTGAGCATTCCTAAGGCATCAAAATAAACCGTTACACTCCATTTAGTGTTCTTAGAAGTCTTAACTTGCTAGTTTAGCTTTTGGACTTCGTTTCGTTAGGTAAAGAAGCCAATAGACCAAGTTAAGTTCAAAATTGCACGAAACGTTAAAAACTTGTCCATGCATAGAGTTGAGTATTCCTAAGGCATCAAAATGGACCGTTATAGTCTATTTAGTGTTCTTAGAAGTCTTAACTTGCTAGTTTAGCTTTTGGACATCATTTCGTTAGGTAAAGAAGCCAATAGACCAAGTTAAGTTCAAAATTACACGAAACGTGAAAAACTTGTCCATGCAAATAATTGAGCATTCCTAAGGCATCAAAATAGACCGTTATACTCTATTTAGTGTTCTTAAAAGTCTTAACTTGCTAGTTTGGCTTTTGGATAACGTTTCGTTAGGTAAAGAAGCCAATAGACCAAGTTAAGTTCCAAATTGCACGAAACGTGAAAAACTTGTCCATGCATAGAATTGAGCATTCCTAAGGTATCAAAATAGACCATTATACTCTATTTAGTGTTCTTAGAAGTCTTAACTTGCTAGTTTAGCTTTTGGACAACGTTTCGTTAGGTAAAGAAGCCAATAGACCAAGTTAGGTTCAAAATTACACGAAACGTGAAAAACTTGTCCATGCATAGAATTGAGCATTTCTAAGGTATCAAAATAGACCATTATACTCTATTTAGTGTTCCTAGAAGTCTTAACTTGCTAGTTTAGCTTTTGCATAACGTTTCGTTAGGTAAAGAAGCCAATAGACCAATTTAGGTTCAAAATTGCACGAAACATGAAAAACTTGTCTATGCATAGAATTGAGCATTCCTAAGGCATGAAAATGGACCTTGATACTCTATTTAGTGTTCTTCGAAGTCTTAACTTGCTAGTTTAGTTTTTGGACATCGTTTCGTTAGGAAAAGAAGCCAATAGACGAAGTTAAGTTTAAAATTGCACGAAACGTGAAAAACTTGTCCAAGCATAGAATTGAGCATTCTTAAGGCATCAAAATAGACCGTTATACTCTATTTAGTGTTCTTAGAAGTCTTAACTTGCTAGTTTAGCTTTTGGATAACGTTTCGTTAGGTAAAGAAGCCAATAGACCAAGTTAGGTTCAAAATTGCACGAAAGATGAAAAAACTTGTCTATGAATAGAATTGAGCATTCCTAAGGCATGAAAATGGACCGTTATACTCTATTTAGTGTTCTTCGTAGTGTTAACTTGCTAGTTTAGCTTTTGGACATCGTTTCGTTAGGTAAAGAAGCCAATAGACCAAGTTAAGTTCAAAATTGCATGAAACGTGAAAAACTTGTCCATGCATAGAATTGAGCATTCCTAAGGCATCAAAATAAACCGTTACACTCTATTTAGTGTTCTTAGAAGTCTTAACTTGCTAGTTTAGCTTTTGGACTTCGTTTCGTTAGGTAAAGAAGCCAATAGACCAAGTTAAGTTCAAAATTGCACGAAACATTAAAAACTTGTCCATGCATAGAATTGAGTATTCCTAAGGCATCAAAATGGACCGTTATACTCTATTTAGTGTTCTTAGAAGTCTTAACTTGCTTGTTTAGCTTTTGGACAACGCTTCGTTAGGTAAAGAAGCCAATAGATCAAGTTAAGTTCAAAATTGCATGAAACGTGAAAAACTTGTCCATGCATAGAATTGAGCATTCCTAAGGCATCAAAATAGACCGTTATACTCTATTTAGTGATCTGAGAAGTCTTAACTTGCTAGTTTAGCTTTTGGATAACGTTTCGTTAGGTAAAGAAGCCAATAGACCAAGTTAGGTTCAAAATTGTACGAAACGTGAAAAACTTGTCCATGCATAGAATTGAGCATTCCTAAGGCATCAAAATAGACCGTTATACTCTATTTAGTGTTCTTGGAAGTCTTAACTTGCTAGTTTATCTTTTGGACAACGTTTGTTAGGTAAAGAAGCCAATAGACCAAGTTAAGTTCAAAATTGCACGAAATCTGAAAAAACTTGTCTATGCATAGAATTGAGCATTCCTAAGGCATCAAAATGGACCGTTATACTCTATTTAGTGTTCTTCGAATTGTTAACTTGCTAGTTTAGCTTTTGGACATCGTTTCGTTAGGTAAAGAAGCCAATAGACAAAGTTAAGTTCAAAATTGCACGAAACGTGAAAAACTTGTCTATGCATAGAATTGAGCATTACTAAAGCATCAAAGTGGACCATTGTACTCTATTTAGTATTCTTAGATGTCTAACTTGCTAGTTTAGCATTCATACAACTATTCATTATGTAAAGATGTGAATAGACCAAGTTATGTTTGAAAATGCACAAAACCTGAAAAGCTCGTCTATGGACAGAATTGAGCATTCCTGAAGGATCAAAGTGGACCATTGTACTCTTTTTAGTGTTCATAGAAATCTGACTTGCTAGTTTAGATTTCGTACAACGTTTTGTTAGGTAAAGATGCCAATAGACTAAGTTATGTTTGAAAATGCACAGAACGTGAAAAACTTGTCTATGGACAGAATTGAGCATTCCTAAACCATCAAAGTCGACCGTTGTATTAGGGTTTAGGGTCTTGCTAGTTTAGATTTCGTACAACGTTTCGTTAGGTAAAGATGCCAATAGACCAAGTTATGTTTAAAAATGCACAGAACGTGAAAAGCTTGTCTATGGACAGAATTGAGCATTCCTAAACCATCAAAGTGGACCGTTGTATTATCTTTAGTGGTCTTAGAACTCTAACTTACTAGTTTAGCTTTTGTACAATGTTTCGTTAGGTAAAGATGCCAATAGACCAAGTTATGTTTGAAATTACACAAAAACTTGGAAAGCTCGTCTATGGGGAGAGTTGAGCAATTCCAAACATCAAAATGGGCCATTATACTATATTTAGTGTTCGTAGAAATCTTAACTTGCTAGTTTTGATTTCGTACAACATTTCGTTAGGTTAAGATGCCAATAGATCAAGCTATGTTTGAAAATGCATGAAACGAGAAATGCTCGTCTATGGACAGAATTGAGCATTCCTAAAGCATCAAAGTGGACCATTATACTCTATTTAGTGTTCTTGGAAGTCTTAACTTGCTAGTTTATCATTTGGACAACGTTTCGTTAGGTAAAGAAGCCAATAGACCAACTTAAGTTCAAAATGGCACGAAACGTGAAAAACTTGTCTATGCATAGAATTGAGCATTCCTAAGGCATCAAAATGGACCGTTATACTCTATTTAGTGTTCTTCGAAGTCTTAACTTGCTAGTTTAGCTTTTGGACATCGTTTCGTTTGGTAAAGAAGCCAATAGACCAAGTTAAGTTCAAAATTGCATGAGACGTGAAAAACTTGTCTATGCATAGAATTGAGCATTTCTAAAGCATCAAAGTGCACCATTGTACTCTATTTAGTATTCTTAGATGTCTAAGTTGCTAGTTTAGCATTCATACAACTATTTGTTCTGTAAAGATGTCAATAGACCAAGTTAGGTTTGAAAATGCACAAAACTTGAATAGCTCGTCTATGGACAGAATTGAGCATTCCTAAAGGATCAAAGTGGACCGTTGTACTCTTTTTAGTGTTTTTAGAAATCTGACTAGCTAGTTTAGATTTTGTACAACGTTTCGTTAGGTAAAAATGCCAATAGACCAAGTTATGTTTGAAAATGCACAGAACGTGAAAAGCTTGTCTATGGACAGAATTGAGCAATTTCAAACATCAAAATGGGCCATTATACTATATTTAGTGTTCTTTGAAATCTTAACTTGCTAGTTTAGCTTTCGTACAACGTTTCGTTAGGTTAAGATGCCAATAGATCAAGCTATGTTTGAAAATGTACGAAACGAGAAATGCTCGTCTCTGGATAGAATTGAGCCTTCCTAAAGCATCAAACTGGACCCTTATACTCTATTTAGCGTTCTTGGAAGTCTTAACTTGCTAGTTTATCTTTTGGACAACGTTTCGCTAGGTAAAGAAGCCAATAGACCAAGTTAAGTTCAAAATTGCACGAAACGTGAAAAACTTGTCTATGCATAGAATTGAGCATTCCTAAGGCATCAAAATGGACCGTTATACTCTATTTAGTGTTCTTCAAAGTCTTAGCGTTTGGACATCGTTTTGTTAGGTAAAGAAGCCAATAGATCAAGTTAAGTTCAAAATTGCACGAAACATGAAAACCTTGTCTGTGCATAGAATTGAGCATTCCTAAAGCATCAAAGTGGACCATTGTACTCTATTTAGTATTCTTAGATGTCTAACTTGCTAGTTTAGCATTCATACAACTATTCGTTCTGTAAATATGTCAATAGACCAAGTTATGTTTGAAAATGCACAAAACGTGAAAAGCTCGTCTATGGACAGAATTGAGCATTCCTAAAGGATCAAAGTGGACCGTTGTACTCTATTTAGTGTTCTTAGAAGTCTAACTTGCTAGTTTTGATTTCGTATAACGTTTCGTTAGGTAAAGATGTCAATAGATCAAGCTATGTTTGAAAAAGCACGAAATAAGAAATGCTTGTCTCTGGAAAGAATTGAGCATTCCTAAAGCATCAAAGTGGACCGTTATACTCTATTTAGTGTTCTTGGAAGTCTTAACTTGCTAGTTTATCTTTTGGAGGACGTTTTGTTAGGTAAAGAAGCCAATAGACCAAGTTCAGTTCAAAATTGCACGAAACGTGAAAAACTTGTCTATGCATAGAATTGACCATTCCTAAGGCATCAAAATGGACCGTTATACTCTATTTAGTGTTCTTCGAAGTCTTAACTTGCTAGTTTAGCTTTTGGACATCGTTTCGTTAGGTAAAGAAGCCAAAAGACCAAGTTAAGTCAAAAAATTCCACGAAACGTGAAAAACTTGTATATGAATAGAATTGAGCATTCATAAAGCATCAAAGTGGGCCATTGTACTCTATTTAGTATTCTTAGATGTCTAACTTGCTAGTTTAGCATTCATAGAACTCTTCGTTCTATAAAGATGTCAATACACCAAGTTATGTTTGAAAATGCACAAAACGTGAAAAGCTCGTCTATGGACAGAATTGAGCATTCCTAAAGGATCAAAGTGGAGCGTTGTACTCTATTTAGTGTTCTTAGAAGTGTAACTTGCTAGTTTAGATTTCGTACAACGTTTCGTTAGGTAAAGATGCCAATAGACCAAGTTATGTTTGAAAATGCACAGAACGTGAAAAGCTCGTCTATGGAGAGAATTGAGCATTCCTAAACCATCAAAGTGGACCGTTGTATTATATTTATTGTTCTTAGAACTCTAACTTGCTAGTTTAGATTTCATACAATGTTTCGTTGGGTAAAGATGCCAATAGACCAAGTTATGTTTGAAATTACACAAAAACTTTGAAAGCTCGTCTATGGAGAGAGTTGAGCAATTCCAAACATCAAAATGGGCCATTATACTATATTTAGTGTTCTTAGAAATCTTAACTTGCTAGTTTAGCTTTCGTACAGCGTTTCGTTAGGTTAAGATGCCAATAGATCAAGCTATGTTTGAAAATGCACGAAACGAGAAATGCTCGTCTAAGGACAGAGTTGAGCATTCCTAAAGCATCAAAGTGGACCGTTATACTCTATTTAGTGTTCTTGGAAGTCTTAACTTGCTAGTTTATCTTTTGGACAATGTTTCGTTAGGTAAAGAAGCCAATAGACCAAGTTAAGTTCAAAATTGCACGAAACGTGAAAAACTTGTCTATGCATAGAATTGAGCATTCCTAAAGCATCAAAGTGGACCATTGTACTCTATTTAGTATTCTTAGATGTCTAACTTGCTAGTTTGGCATTCTTACAACTATTCGTTCTGTAAAGATGTCAATAGACCAAGTTATGTTTGAAAATGCACAAAACGTGAAAAGCTCGTCTATGGACACAATTGAGCTTTCCTAAAGGATCAAAGTGGACCGTTGTACTCTTTTTAGTGTTCTTAGAAGTCTGACTTGCTAGTTCAGATTTCGTTCAACGTTCCGTTAGGTAAAGATGCCAATAGATCAAGTTATGTTTGAAAATGCACAGAACGTGAAAAGCTCGTCTATGGACAGAATTGAGCATTCTCGTCTATGGACAGAATTGAGCATTCCTAAACTATCAAAGTGGACCGTTGTATTATATTTAGTGTTCTTAGAAATCTTAACTTGCTAGTTTAGTTTTTGTACAACGTTTCGTTAGGTTAAGATGCCAATAGATCAAGCTATGTTTGAAAATGCACGAAACGAGAAATGCTCATCTATGGACAGAATTGAGCATTCCTAAAACATCAAAGTGGAACGTTATACTCTATTTAGTGTTCTTGGAAGTCTGAACTTGCTAGTTTATCTTTTGGACAACGTTTCGTTAGGTAGAGAAGCCAATAGACCAAGTTAAGTTGAAAATTGCACGAAACGTGAAAAACTTGTCTATGCATAGAATTGAGCATTCCTAAGGCATCAAAATGGACCGTTATACTTTATTTAGTGTTCTTCGAAGTCTTAACTTGCTAGTTTAGCTTTTGGACATCGTTTCGTTAGGTAAAGAAGCCAATAGACCAAGTTAAGTTCAAAATTGCACGAAACGTGAAAAACTTGTCTATGCATATAATTGAGCATTCGTAAAGCATCAAAGTGGACCATTGTACTCTATTTAGTATTCTTAGATGTCTAACTTGCTAGTTTAGCATTCATACAAATATTCGTTCCGTAAAGATGTCAATAGACCAAGTTATGTTTGAAAATGTACAAGACGTGAAAAGCTCATCTATGGACAGAATTGAGCATTCCTAAAGGATCAAAGTGGACCGTTGTACTCTTTTTAGTGTTCTTGCAAGTTTGACTTGCTAGTTTAGATTTCGTACAACGTTTCGTTAGGTAAAGATGCCGATAGACCAAGTTATGTTTGAAAATGATCAGAACGTGAAAAACTCGTCTATGGACAGAATTGAGCATTCCTAAACCATCAAAATGGACCGTTGTATTATATTTGGTGTTCTTAGAACTGTAACTTGCTAGTTTAGCATTCGTACAATGTTTCGTTAGGTAAAGATGACGGATCGAGTTTAACACAAGAGGGGGGGGTGAATTGTGTCCCCAAATTCCAATTGGAATCCCTTTTTCAATTTAAACAAATTAATGGCAATTAACAAGTAGCACACAAATTTGGACTCTAATGATTTTCCTAATCAATATTCAATCCAATGCAAGATGTGATACAATATAGTGAATGACCAAATATCAAATAATCAAGAATTGCACAAAACAGATTTTCAAGCAACACACTGCACACAGATTTTTCAACTCAGATTTTACCTATCAAATGATGTCAAAATGCAACGAAATTTTATATGCAATGTCACAACACCTTAATAAACACTATATCAAAATTTCAGATCAAAATTCAAAGTTTAAGGTAGTCTGCTAATCTCGGACAGATTAGGGTTTTGAAAATCCTGCAGTTTGAAACAAGTAGTAAATATAAACAAGTAAACAAAGAAATCAACACAGCGATTTATAGTAGTTCGGAGACCCTTCTCCTACGTCTACTACCTAGATTCACCAACCTAGGATTTTCCCAACTCCACTAAGGTGTGGTTTTAAGAGACCCACAAAACTCCTTACACCAAGGGTTTCTAAGAACTCCCTCAAACTTCAATGTTTACAATTTCCCCTAACAAAGGGAATTTCTCAATGGGATTTTCAGCCAAGGTTCTCACAGGTTACCTCAAAGGTATTTGGTGTGGAACTCTCAAGATTACAGCAACACTCTCAAAGATAGGATTTTAAGAACAAGAGAGGTTTAGATTGTAAGTAAACAAAGCCTAAAGGATATAGGAACTTCCCTTTTGCAAAAGCAAGAGTAGTGAGAAGTCCTTGATTGTAGAGGCTTGTATTGGAGAAGATTGTTGTAGCAAATAGCAAGAAAGCTTGATGATTGATGAACTTGATAGCAAGAGGTTTCTCTCAAGGATAATTTTCAATTTGCTTCTCCAAGTTGTATGAAAGGGAAGATCCTCTTTTAAAGGCAATTCTCTCCTATGCTTGCAGCCATTGGATCAAACTTCAAGAGTTGATCTCTACCATCCATTGCAGCTCCTAATCTTGGTCATTGATGATTTGAGCAAACAAATCTCCACCATAGAGCATATAGACATTGGAAGCTTGAGAGAAGTCAAGTTGTACCTTTCTTCCATAAGTGTTGTCACAAGCACAACCCTTTGATCAATGTACGTCTTCAAATCTTGACCATTCAAACTCTCTTTAATTCTCAACCATGGATGTAAATTGTACTATGCCATCTTGTCCCTTCATTTTGAATCAAAGACTTCAAAAGTGATCCCTTAGTCAAGGATCTTGTTTGATTGCACCAACCTAACTTTCTTGGTAGCACATGTCTTGAGTGAAAATGTCAAGGATCTTGTTTGATTGCACCAACCTAACTTTCTTGGTAGCACATGTCTTGAGTGAAAATGTCAAACAAGAATATATCACTAATGATAGAGAGGACAAGGTTTGTCCCACATGTTTGAAAAGAGTTGTATCTCCATGAAGACCACAACCAATAGCCTCAATGTTTGATTCATTCAACTTGATTAAGTGCCTTAGTGGAAAGTTGGCAAATATAGGATTTTTCATAGTTTCCTAGAGCTCCAAGCTCATTCTTAGAAACATGATTTCGACCACTCTTTGAACATACTGAATTCTGAGCCATATGAGACCACAATGATGATTAACCTACAAGGAAATAGGAGGTAGAACTCCCCAATTGCATGTAAGCTTAAAGAGCTTCATATAGAGCGCATAGGTTAATTACATTAGAACAACAACCCAGAAAATTCATATTACTGCATGATAAATCATTTTATATGTATTAGAATGTCCATGTAAAATTTCATAACAATCGGAAATCGTTTGGTCACTCAACCAAGCAATTAGATCACTAATAGTGAAACCGATAAATTCTAAGTGTAAATTCAAAGTCATTTTGCAAACTCAGTGTAAATGACCTTTTCTCTTGAACTTTACTAAATCAAATATGTTCATAGTGATGAAACTAAGATGCACACGAAATTTCATTTAAATCGGAGTTCATTTGGTTCACCACGTTCACAAAGAACACATATGCACAAAATTAGGTAAAACCTAGTTTTGGCGGAATTTAAGCATATGACCAAATATATATGTGATGCACTTAATTTCTCATGATTATAGTCCTAGAACATATATTAAACCTTCATGTGCATGTGGTTCAAGTTTCAAGTCATTTGGACCTAAGTTGGTTAAGATATGATAATTGGAAAATTGATGCTCTAACTTAGTCCATGTATGTTTTGTTTTCAAAACTTAATTTCCAGCACTATCTCAAAAATATATAGTCATTTAAATTCAATTCATATAAATCAAATATTGTTTTAATGTTTCATTATCATTTATAAATGATTTAATATCATCAAAATTAGACATATAGGACCATAGGTCCAACAAAAGATGCCAATAGACCAATTATGTTTGAAATTACACAAAAACTTGGAAAGCTCGTCTACGGAGAGAGTTGAGCAATTCCAAACATCAAAATGGGCCATTATACTATATTTAGTGTTCTTAGAAATCTTAACTTGCTAGTTTAGCTTTCGTACAGCGTTTCGTTAGGTTAAGATGCCATAGATCAAGCTATGTTTGAAAATGCACGAAACGAGAAATGCTCGTCTATGGACAAAATTGAGCATTCCTAAAGCATCAAAGTGGACCGTTATACTCTATTTAGTGCTCTTGGAAGTCTTAACTTGCTAGTTTATCTTTTGGACAACGTTTCGTTATGTAAAGAAGCCAATAGACCAAGTTAAGTTCAAAATTGCACGAAACGTGAAAAACTTGTCTATGCATAGAATTGAGCATTCCTAAGGCATCAAAATGGACCTTTATACTCTATTTAGTGTTCTTCGAAGTCTTAACTTGCTAGTTTAGCTTTTGGACATCGTTTCGTTTGGTAAAGAAGCCAATAGACCAAGTTAAGTTCAAAATTGCATGAGACGTGAAAAACTTGTCTATGCATAGAATTGAGCATTGCTAAAGCATCAAAGTAGACCATTGTACTCTATTTAGTATTCTTAGATGTCTAACTTGCTAGTTTAGCATTCATACCACTATTTGTTCTGTAAAGATGTCAATAGACCAAGTTATGTTTGAAAATGCACAAAACGTGAATAGCTCGTCTATGGACATAATTGAGCATTCCTAAACGATCAAAGTGGTCCGTTGTACTCTTTTTAGTGTTCTTACAAGTTTGACTTGCTAGTTTAGATTTCGTACAACGTTTCGTTAGGTAAAGATGCCGATAGACCAAGTTATGTTTGAAAATGATCAGAACGTGAAAAGCTCGTCTATGGACAGAATTGAGCATTCCTAAACCGTGAAAATGGACCGTTGTATTATATTTAGTGTTCTTAGAACTCTAAATTGCTAGTTTAGCATTCGTACAATGTTTCGTTAGGTAAAGATGCCAATAGACCAATTATGTTTGAAATTACACAAAAACTTGGAAAGCTCGTCTATGGAGAGAGTTGAGCAATTCCAAACATCAAAATGGGCCATTATACTATATTTAGTGTTCTTAGAAATCTTAACTTGCTAGTTTAGCTTTCGTACAGCGTTTCGTTAGGTTAAGATGCCATAGATCAAGCTATGTTTGAAAATGCACGAAACGAGAAATGCTCGTCTATGGACATAATTGAGCATTCCTAAAGCATCAAAGTGGACCGTTATACTCTATTTAGTGTTCTTGGAAGTCTTAACTTGCTAGTTTATCTTTTGGACAACGTTTCGTTATGTAAAGAAGCCAATAGACCAAGTTAAGTTCAAAATTGCACGAAACGTGAAAAACTTGTCTATGCATAGAATTGAGCATTCCTAAGACATCAAAATGGACCTTTATACTCTATTTAGTGTTCTTCGAAGTCTTAACTTGCTAGTTTAGCTTTTGGACATCGTTTCGTTAGGTAAAGAAGCCAATAGACCAAGTTAAGTTCAAAATTGTACGAAACGAGAAAAACTTGCCTATGCATAGAATTGAGCATTCCTAAAGCATCAAAGTGGACCATTGTACTCTATTTAGTATTCCTAGATGTCTAACTTGCTAGTTTAGCATTCATACCACTATTCGTTCTGTAAAGATGTCAATAGACCAAGTTATGTTTGAAAATGCGCAAAACGTGAAAAGCTCGTCTATGGACACAATCTAGCTTTCCTAAAGGATCAAAGTGGACCGTTGTATTCTTTTTAGTGTTCTTAGAAGTCTGACTTGCTAGTTTAGATTTCGTACAACGTTTCGTTAGGTAAAGATGCCAATAGACCAAGTTATGTTTGAAAATGCACAGAACGTGAAAAGCTCGTCTATGGACAGAATTAAGCATTCCTAAACCATCAAAGTGGACCGTTGTATTATATTTAGTGTTCTTAGGACTCTAACTTGCTAGTTTAGCTTTCGTACAATGTTTCGTTAGGTAAAAATGCCAATAGACCAAGTTATGTTTGAAATTACACAAAAACTTGGAAAGCTCGTCTATGGAGAGAGTTGAGCAATTCCAAACATCAAAACGGGCCATTATACTATATTTAGTGTTCTTAGAAATCTTAACTTGCTAGTTTAGCTTTTGGACATCGTTTCGTTAGGTAAAGAAGCCAATAGACCAAGTTAAGTTCAAAATTGCACGAAACGTGAAAAACTTGTCTATGCATATAATTGAGCATTCGTAAAGCATCAAAGTGGACCATTGTACTCTATTTAGTATTCTTAGATGTCAAACTTGCTAGTTTAGCATTCATACAAATATTCGTTCCGTAAAGATGTCAATAGACCAAGTTATGTTTGAAAATGTACAAGACGTGAAAAGCTCATCTATGGACAGAATTGAGCATTCCTAAAGGATCAAAGTGGACCGTTGTACTCTTTTTAGTGTTCTTACAAGTTTGACTTGCTAGTTTAGATTTCGTACAACGTTTCGTTAGGTAAAGATGCCGATAGACCAAGTTATGTTTGAAAATGATCAGAACGTGAAAAGCTCGTCTATGGACAGAATTGAGCATTCCTAAACCATCAAAATGGACCGTTGTATTATATTTGGTGTTCTTAGAACTGTAACTTGCTAGTTTAGCATTCGTACAATGTTTCGTTAGGTAAAGATGCCAATGGACCAATTATGTTTGAAATTACACAAAAACTTGGAAAGCTCGTCTACGGAGAGAGTTGAGCAATTCCAAACATCAAAATGGGCCATTATACTATATTTAGTGTTCTTAGAAATCTTAACTTGCTAGTTTAGCTTTCGTACAGCGTTTCGTTAGGTTAAGATGCCATAGATCAAGCTATGTTTGAAAATGCACGAAACGAGAAATGCTCGTCTATGGACAGAATTGAGCATTCCTAAAGCATCAAAGTGGACCGTTATACTCTATTTAGTGCTCTTGGAAGTCTTAACTTGCTAGTTTATCTTTTGGACAACGTTTCGTTATGTAAAGAAGCCAATAGACCAAGTTAAGTTCAAAATTGCACGAAACGTGAAAAACTTGTCTATGCATAGAATTGAGCATTCCTAAGGCATCAAAATGGACCTTTATACTCTATTTAGTGTTCTTCGAAGTCTTAACTTGCTAGTTTAGCTTTTGGACATCGTTTCGTTAGGTAAAGAAGCCAATAGACCAAGTTAAGTTCAAAATTGCACGAAACGAGAAAAACTTGCCTATGCATAGAATTGAGCATTCCTAAAGCATCAAAGTGGACCATTGTACTCTATTTAGTATTCCTAGATGTCTAACTTGCTAGTTTAGCATTCATACCACTATTCGTTCTGTAAAGATGTCAATAGACCAAGTTATGTTTGAAAATGCGCAAAACGTGAAAAGCTCGTCTATGGACAATCTAGCTTTCCTAAAGGATCAAAGTAGACCGTTGTATTCTTTTTAGTGTTCTTAGAAGTCTGACTTGCTAGTTTAGATTTCGTACAACGTTTCGTTAGGTAAAGATGCTAATAGACCAAGTTATGTTTGAAAATGCACAGAACGTGAAAAGCTCGTCTATGGACAGAATTAAGCATTCCTAAACCATCAAAGTGGACCGTTGTATTATATTTAGTGTTCTTAGAACTCTAACTTGCTAGTTTAGCTTTCGTACAATGTTTCGTTAGGTAAAAATGCCAATAGACCAAGTTATGTTTGAAATTACACAAAAACTTGGAAAGCTCGTCTATGGAGAGAGTTGAGCAATTCCAACCTTCAAAAAGGGCCATTATACTATATTTAGTGTTCTTTGAAATCTTAACTTGCTAGTTTAGCTTTCGTACAGCGTTTCGTTAGGTTAAGTTGCCAATAGATCAAGCTATGTTTGAAAATGCACGAAACGGGAAATGCTCTTCTATGGGTATTCCTAAAGCATCAAAGTGGACCGTTATATTCTATTTAGTGCTCTTGGAAGTCTTAACTTGCTAGTTTATCTTTTGGACAACATTTCGTTAGGTAAAGAAGCCAATAGACGAAGTTAAGTTCAAAATTGTACGAAACGTGAAAAACTTGTCTATGCATAGAATTGAGCATTCCTAAGGCATCAAAATGGACCTTTATACTCTATTTAGTGTTCTTCGAAGTCTTAACTTGCTAGTTTAGCTTTTGGACATCGTTGCGTTAGGTAAAGAAGCCAATAGACCAAGTTAAGTTCAAAATTCCACGAAACGTGAAAAACTTGCCTATGCATAGAATTGAGCATTCCTAAACCATCAAAGTGGACCATTGAACTCTATTTTGTATTCTTAGATGTCTAACTTGCTAGTTTAGCATTCATACAACTATTCGTTCTGTAAAGATGTCAATAGACCAAGTTATGTTTGAAAATGCACAAAACGTGAAAAGCTCGTCTATGGACACAATTGAGCAATCCTAAAGGATCAAAGTGGACCGTTGTATCATTTTTAGTGTTCTTAGAAGTCTGACTTGCTAGTTTAGATTTCGTACAACGTTTCGTTAGGTAAAGATGCCAATAGACCAAGTTATGTTTGAAAATGCACAGAACGTGAAAAGCTCGTCTATGGACAGAATTGAGCATTCTCGTCTATGGACAGAATTGAGCATGCCTAAACTATCAAAGTGGACCGTTGTATTATATTTAGTGTTCTTAGAAATCTTAACTTGCTAGTTTAGTTTTTGTACAACGTTTCGTTAGGTTAAGATGCCAATAGATCAAGCTATGTTTGAAAATGCACGAAACGAGAAATGCTCGTCTATGGACAGAATTGAGCATTCCTAAAGCATCAAAGTGGAACGTTATACTCTATTTAGTGTTCTTGGAAGTCTTAAATTGCTAGTTTATCTTTTGAACAACGTTTCGTTAGGTAAAGAAGCCAATAGACGAAGTTAAGTTGAAAATTGCACGAAACGTGAAAAACTTGTATATGCATAGAATTGAGCATTCCTAAGGTATCAAAATGGACCGTTATACTCTATTTAGTGTTCTTCGAAGTCTTAGCTTGCTAGTTTAGCTTTTGGACATCGTTTCGTTAGGTAAAGAAGCCAATAGACCAAGTTAAGCTCAAAATTGCACGAAACGTTAAAAACTTGTCTATGCATATAATTGAGCATTCGTAAAGCATCAAAGTGGACCATTGTACTCTATTTAGTATTCTTAGATGTCTAACTTGCTAGTTTAGCATTCATACAAATATTCGTTCTGTAAAGATGTCAATAGACCAAGTTATGTTTGAAAATGCACAAGACGTGAAAAGCTCCTCTATGGACAGAATTGAGCATTCCTAAAGGATCAAAGTGGACCGTTGTACTCTTTTTAGTGTTCTTACAAGTTTGACTTGCTAGTTTAGATTTCGTACAACGTTTCGTTAGGTAAAGATGCCGATAGACCAAGTTATGTTTGAAAATGATCAGAACGTGAAAAGCTTGTCTATGGACAGAATTGAGCATTCCTAAACCGTCAAAATGGACCGTTGTATTATATTTAGTGTTCTTAGAACTCTAACTTGCTAGTTTAGCATTCGTACAATGTTTCGTTAGGTAAAGATGCCAATAGACCAATTATGTTTGAAATTACACAAAAACTTGGAAAGCTCGTCTATGGAGAGAGTTGAGCAATTCCAAACATCAAAATGGGCCATAATACTATATTTAGTGTTCTTAGAAATCTTAACTTCCTAGTTTAGCTTTCGTACAACGTTTCGTTAGGTTAAGATGCCATAGATCACGCTATGTTTGAAAATGCACGAAACGAGAAATGCTCGTCTATGGACAGAATTGAGCATTCCTAAAGCATCAAAGTGGACCGTTATACTCTATTTAGTGTTCTTGGAAGTCTTAACTTGCTAGTTTATCTTTTGGACAACGTTTCGTTATGTAAAGAAGCCAATAGACCAAGTTAAGTTCAAAATTGCACGAAACGTGAAAAACTTGTCTATGCATAGAATTGAGCATTCCTAAGGCATCAAAATGGACCTTTATACTCTATTTAGTGTTCTTCGAAGTCTTAACTTGCTAGTTTAGCTTTTGGACATTGTTTCGTTAGGTAAGGAAGCCAATAGACCAAGTTAAGTTCAAAATTGCACGAAACGAGAAAAACTTGCCTATGCATAGAATTGAGCATTCCTAAAGCATCAAAGTGGACCATTGTACTCTATTTAGTATTCCTAGATGTCTAACTTGCTAGTTTAGCATTCATACCACTATTCGTCCTGTAAAGATGTCAATAGACCAAGTTATGTTTGAAAATGCGCAAAACGTGAAAAGCTCGTCTATGGACACAATCTAGCTTTCCTAAAGGATCAAAGTGGACCGTTGTATTCTTTTTAGTGTTCTTAGAAGTCTGACTTGCTAGTTTAGATTTCGTACAACGTTTCGTTAGGTAAAGATGCTAATAGACCAAGTTATGTTTGAAAATGCACAGAACGTGAAAAGCTCGTCTATGGACAGAATTAAGCATTCCTAAACCATCAAAGTGGACCGTTGTATTATATTTAGTGTTCTTAGAACTCTAACTTGCTAGTTTAGCTTTCGTACAATGTTTCGTTAGGTAAAAATGCCAATAGACCAAGTTATGTTTGAAATTACACAAAAACTTGGAAAGCTCGTCTATGGAGAGAGTTGAGCAATTCCAACCTTCAAAAAGGGCCATTATACTAAATTTAGTGTTCTTTGAAATCTTAACTTGCTAGTTTAGCTTTCGTACAACGTTTCGTTAGGTTAAGATGCCAATAGATCAAGCTATGTTTGAAAATGCACGAAACGGGAAATGCTCGTCTATGGACAGAATTGGGCATTCCTAAAGCATCAAAGTGGACCGTTATATTCTATTTAGTGCTCTTGGAAGTCTTAACTTGCTAGTTTATCTTTTGGACAACGTTTCGTTAGGTAAAGAAGCCAATAGACCAAGTTAAGTTCAAAATTGTACGAAACGTGAAAAACTTGTCTATGCATAGAATAGAGCATTCCTAAGGCATCAAAATGGACCTTTATACTTTATTTAGTGTTCTTCGAAGTCTTAACTTGCTAGTTTAGCTTTTGGACATCGTTTCATTAGGTAAAGAAGCCAATAGACCAAGTTAAGTTCAAAATTACACGAAACGTGAAAAACTTGCCTATGCATAGAATTGAGCATTCCTAAACCATCAAAGTAGACCATTGAACTCTATTTTGTATTCTTAGATGTCTAACTTGCTAGTTTAGCATTCATACAACTATTCATTCTGTAAAGATGTCAATAGACCAAGTTATGTTTGAAAATGCACAAAACGTGAAAAGCTCGTCTATGGACACAATTGAGCAATCCTAAAGGATAAAAGTGGACTGTTGTACCCTTTTTAGTGTTCTTAGAAGTCTGACTTGCTAGTTTAGATTTCGTACAACGTTTCGTTAGGTAAAGATGCCAATAGACCAAGTTATGTTTGAAAATGCACAGAACGTGAAAAGCTCATCTATCGACAGAATTGAGCATTCCTAAACCATCAAAGTGGACCGTTGTATTATATTTAGTGTTCTTAGAACTCTAACTTGCTAGTTTAGCTTTCGTACAATGTTTCGCTAGGTAAAGATGCCGATAGACCAAGTTACGTTTGAAATTACACAAAAAATTGGAAATCTAGTCTACGGAGAGAGTTGAGCAATTCCAAACATCAAAATGGGCCATTATACTATATTTATTGTTCTTAGAAATCTTAACTTGCTATTTTAGCTTTCGTACAGCGTTTCGTTAGGTTAAGATGCCAATAGATCAAGCTATGTTTGAAAATGCACGAAACGAGAAATGCTCGTCTATGGACAAATTTGAGCATTCCTAAAGCATCAAAGTGGACCGTTATACTCTATTTAGTGTTCTTGGAAGTCTTAACTTGCCAGTTTATCTTTTGGACAATGTTTCGTTTGGTAAAGAAGCCAATAGACCAAGTTAAGTTCAAAATTGCACGAAACGTGAAAAACTTGTCTATGCATAGAATTGAGCATTCCTAAAGCATCAAAGTGGACCATTGTACTCTATTTTGTATTCTTAGATGTCTAACTTGCTAGTTTGGCATTCATACAACTATTCGTTCTGTAAAGATGTCAATAGACCAAGTTATGTTTGAAAATGCACAAAACGTGAAAAGCATGTCTATGGACACAATTGAGCTTTCCTAAAGGATCAAAGTGGACCGTTGTACTCTTTTTAGTGTTCTTAGAAGTCTGACTTGCTAGTTCAGATTTCGTACAACGTTTCGTTGGCTAAAGATGCCAATAGATCAAGTTATGTTTGAAAATGCACAGAACGTGAAAAGTTCATCTATGGGCAGAATTGAGCATTCCTAAACCATCAAATTGGACCGTTGTATTATATTTAGTGTTCTTAGAAATCTTAACTTGCTAGTTTAGTTTTCGTACAACGTTTCGTTAGGTTAAGATGCCAATAGATCAAGCTATGTTTGAAAATGCACGAAATGAGAAATGCTCGTCTTTGGACAGAATTGAGCATTCCTAAAGAATCAAAGTGGAACGTTATACTCTGTTTAGTGTTCTTGGAAGTCTTAACTTGCTAGTTTATCTTTTGGACAACCTTTCGTTAGGTAAAGAAGCCAATAGACCAAGTTACGTTGAAAATTGCACGAAACGTGAAAAACTTGTCTATGCATAGAATTGAGCATTCCTAAGGCATCAAAATGGAGCGTTATACTCTATTTAGTGTTCTTCGAAGTCTTAACTTGCTGGTTTAGCTTTTGGACATCCTTTCGTTAGGTAAAGAAGCCAATAGACCAAGTTAAGTTCAAAATTGCACGAAACGTGTAAAACTTGTCAATGCATAGAATTGAGCATTCGTAAAGCATCAAAGTGGACCATTGTACTCTACTTAGTATTCTTAGATGTCTAACTTGCTAGTTTAGCATTCATACAACTATTAGTTCTGTAAAGATGTCAATAGACCAAGTTATGTTTGAAAATGCACAAAACGTGAAAAGCTCATCTATGGACAGAATTGAGCATTCCAAAAGGATCAAAGTTGACCGTTGTACTCTTTTTAGTGTTCTTAGAAGTCTGACTTGCTAGTTTAGATTTCGTACAATGTTTCGTTAGGTAAAGATGCCAATAGACCACGTTAAGTTTGAAAATGCGCAGAACGTGAAAAGTTCATCTATGGGCAGAATTGAGCATTCCTAAACCATCAAATTGGACCGTTGTATTATATTTAGTGTTCTTAGAACTCTAACTTGCTAGTTTAGCTTTCGTACAATGTTTCGTTAGGTAAAGATGCCGATAGACCAAGTTACGTTTGAAATCACACAAAAAATTGCAAAGCTCATCTATGGAAAGAGTTGACCAATTCCAAACATCAAAATGGGCCATTATACTACATTTATTGTTCTTAGAAATCTTAACTTGCTAGTTTAGCTTTCGTACAACGTTTCGTTAGGTTAAGATGCCAATAGATCAAGCTATGTTTGAAAATGCACGAAACGAGAAATGCTCGTCTATGGACAAAGTTGAGCATTCCTAAAGCATCAAAGTGGACCGTTATACTCTATTTAGTGTTCTTGGAGGTCTTAACTTGCTAGTTTATCTTTTGGACAATGTTTCGTTAGGTAAAGAAGCCGATAGACCAAGTTAAGTTCAAAATTGCACGAAACGTGAAAAACTTGTCTATGCATAGAATTGAGCATTCCTAAAGCATCAAAGTGGACCATTGTACTCTATTTAGTATTCTAAGATGTCTAACTTGCTAGTTTGGCATTCATACAACTATTTGTTCTGTAAAGATGTCAATAGACCAAGTTATGTTTGAAAATGCACAAAACGTGAAAAGCTCGTCTATGGACAGAATTGAGCATTCCTAAACCATCAAAGTGGACCGTTGTATTATATTTAGTGTTCTTAGAACTCTAACTTGCTAGTTTAGCTTTCGTACAATGTTTCGTTAGGTAAAGATGCCAATAGACCAAGTTATGTTTGAAATTACACAAAAACTTGTAAAGCTCGTCAATGGAGAGAGTTGAGCAATTCCAAACATCAAAATAGGCCATTATACTATATTTAGTGTTCTTAGAAATCTTAACTTGCTGGTTTAGCTTTCGTACAACGTTTTGTTAGGTTAAGATGCCAATAGATCAAGCTATGTTTGAAAATGCACGAAACGAGAAATGCTCATCTCTAGACAGAATTGAGCATTCCTAAAGCATCAAAGTGGACCGTTATACTCTATTTAGTGTTCTTGGAAGTCTTAACTTACTAGTTTATCTTTTGGACAACGTTTCGTTAGGTAAAGAAGCCAATAGACCAAGTTAAGTTCAAAATTGTACGAAACGTGAAAAACTTTTCTATGCATAGAATTGAGCATTCCTAAGCCATCAAAATGGACCGTTATACTCTATTTAGTGTTCTTCAAAGTCTTAACTTGCTAGTTTAGCTTTTGGACATCGTTTCGTTAGGTAAAGAAGCGAATAGACCAAGTTAAGTTCAAAATTGCACGAAACGTGAAAAACTTGTCTATGCATAGAATTGAGCATTCCTAAGGCATCAAAATGGACCGTTATACTCTTTTTAGTATTCTTCGAAGTCTTAACTTGCTAGTTTAGCTTTTGCACATCGTTTCGTTAGGTATAGAAGCCAATAGACCAAGTTAAGTTCAAAATTGCCCAAAACATGAAAAACTTGCCTATGCGTAGAATTCAGCATTCCTAAAGCATCAAAGTGGACCATTGTACTCTATTTAGTATTCTTAGATGTCTAACTTGCTAGTTTAGCATTCATACAACTATTCGTTCTGTAAAGATGTCAATAGACCAAGTTATGTTTGAAAATGCACAAAACGTGAAAAGCTCGTCTATGGACAGAATTGAGCACTCCTATAGGATCAAAGTGGACCGTTGTACTCTATTTAGTGTTCTTAGAAGTCTAACATGCTAGTTTAGATTTCGTACAACGTTTCGTTAGGTAAATATGCCAACATCCCAAGTTATGTTTGAAAATGCACAGAACATGAAAAGCTCGTCTATGGACAGAATTGAGCATTCCTAAACCATCAAAGTGGACCGTTGTATTATATTTAGTGTTCTTAGAACTCTAACTTGCTAGTTTAGCTTTAGTACAATGTTTCGTTAGGTAAAGATGCAAATAGACCAAGTTATGTTTGAAATTACACAAAAACTTGTAAAGCTCGTCAATGGAGAGAGTTGAGCAATTCCAAACATCAAAATAGGCCATTATACTATATTTAGTGTTCTTAGAAATCTTAACTTGCTAGTTTAGCTTTCGTACAACGTTTTGTTAGGTTAAGATGGCAATAGATCAAGCTATGTTTGAAAATGCACGAAACGAGAAATGCTCGTCTATAGACAGAATTGAGCATTCCTAAAGCATCAAAGTGGAACGTTATACTCTATTTAGTGTTATTGGAAGTCTTAACTTGCTAGTTTATCTTTTGGACAACGTTTTGTTAGGTAAAGAAGCCAATAGACCAAGTTAAGTTCAAAATTGCACGAAATGTGAAAAACTTGTCTATGCATAGAATTGAGCATTCGTAAAGTATCAAAGTGGACCATTGTACTCTATTTAGTATTCTTAGATGTCTAACTTGCTAGTTTAGCATTCATACAACTATTCGTTCTGTAAAGATGTCAATAGACCAAGTTATGTTTGAAAATGCACAAAACGTGAAAAGCTCGTCTGTGGATAGAATTGAGCATTCCAAAAGGATCAAAGTGGACCGTTGTACTCTTTTTAGTGTTCTTGGAAGTCTGACTTGCTAGTTTAGATTTCGTACAACGTTTCCTTAGGTAAAGATGCCAATAGACCAAGTTATGTTTGAAAATGCACAGAACGTGAAAAGTTCGTCTATGGGCTGAATTGAGCATTCCTAAACCATCAAAGTGGACCTTTGTATTATATTTAGTGTTCTTAGAACTCTAACTTGCTAGTTTAGCTTTCGTACAATGTTTCGTTAGGTAAAGATGCCAATAGACCAAGTTATGTTTGAAATTACACAAAAACTTGGAAAGTTCGTCTATGGAGAGAGTTGAGCAATTCCAAACATCAAAATGGGCCATTATACTATATTTAGTGTTCTTAGAAATCTTAACTTGCTAGTTTAGCTTTCGTACAACGTTTCGTTAGGCTAAGATGCCAATAGATCAAGCTATGTTTGAAAATGCACGAAACGAGAAATGCTCATCTCTGGACAGAATTGAGCATTCCTAAAGCATCAAAGTGGACCGTTATACTCTATTTAGTGTTCTTGGAAGTCTTAACTTACTATTTTATCTTTTGGACAACGTTTCGTTAGGTAAAGAAGCCAATAGACCAAGTTAAGTTCAAAATTGCACGAAACGTGAAAATCTTGTCTATGCATAGAATTGAGCATTCCTAAGGCATGAAAATGGACCATTATACTCTATTTAGTGTTCTTCGAAGTCTTAACCTGCTAGTTTAGTTTTTAGACATCGTTTCGTTAGGTAAAGAAACCAATAGACCAAGTTAAGTTCAAAATTCCACGAAACATGAAAAACTTGTCTATGCATAGAATTGAGCATTCCTAAAGCATCAAAGTGGACCATTTTACTCTATTTAGTATTCTTAGATGTCCAACTTGCTAGTTTAGCATTCATACAACTATTCGTTCTGTAAAGATGTCAATAGACCAAGTTATGTTTGAAAATGCACAAAACGTGAAAAGCTCGTCTATGGACAAAATTGAGCATTCCTAAGGGATCAAAGTGGACCGTTGTACTCTATTTAGTGTTCTTAGAAGTCTAACTTGCTAGTTTAGATTTCGTACAACGTTTTGTTAGGTAAAGATGCCAAAATCCCAAGTTATGTTTGAAAATGCACAGAACATGAAAAGCTCGCTATGGACAGAATTGAGCATTCCTAAACCATCAAAGTGGACCGTTGTATTATATTTAGTGTTCTTAGAACTCTAACTTGCTAGTTTAGCTTTCGTACAATGTTTCGTTAGGTAAAGATGCCAATAGACCAAGTTATGTTTGAAATTACACAAAAACTTAGAAAGCTCGTCTATGGAGAGAGTTGAGCAATTCCAACCTTCAAAAAGGGCCATTATACTAAATTTAGTGTTCTTTGAAATCTTAACTTGCTAGTTTAGCTTTCGTACAGCGTTTCGTTAGGTTAAGATGCCAATAGATCTAGCTATGTTTGAAAATGCACGAAACGGGAAATGCTCGTCTATGGACAGAATTGAGCATTCCTAAAGCATCAAAGTGGACCGTTATATTCTATTTAGTGCTCTTGGAAGTCTTAACTTGCTAGTTTATCTTTTGGACAACGTTTCGTTAGGTAAAGAAGCCAATAGACCAAGTTAAGTTCAAAATTGCACGAAACGTGAAAAACTTGTCTATGCATAGAATTGAGCATTCCTAAGGCATCAAAATGGACCTTTATACTCTATTTAGTGTTCTTCGAAGTCTTAACTTGCTAGTTTAGCTTCTGGACATCGTTTCGTTAGGTAAAGAAGCCAATAGACCAAGTTAAGTTCAAAATTGCACGAAACGTGAAAAACTTGCCTATTCATACAACTATTCGTTCTGTAAAGATGTCAACAGACCAAGTTATGTTTGAAAATGCACAAAACGTGAAAAGCTCGTCTATGGACACAATTGAGCAATCCTAAAGGATCAAAGTGGACCGTTGTACCCTTTTTAGTGTTCTTAGAAGTCTGACTTGCTAGTTTAGATTTCGTACAACGTTTCGTTAGGTAAAGATGCCAATAGACCAAGTTATGTTTGAAAATGCACAGAACGTGAAAAGCTCGCTATGGACAGAATTGAGCATTCCTAAACCATCAAAGTAGACCGTTGTATTATATTTAGTGTTCTTAGAACTCTAACTTGCTAGTTTAGCTTTCGTACAATGTTTCGTTAGGTAAAGATGCCAATAGACCAAGTTACGTTTGAAATTACACAAAAAATTGGAAAGCTACTCTACGGAGAGAGTTGAGCAATTCCAAACATCAAAATGGGCCATTATACTATATTTATTGTTCTTAGAAATCTTAACTTGCTAGTTTAGCTTTCGTACAGCATTTCGTTAGGTTAAGATGCCAATAGATCAAGCTATGTTTGAAAATGCACGAAACGAGAAATGCTCGTCTATGGACAAAGTTGAGCATTCCTAAAGCATCAAAGCGGACCGTTATACTCTATTTAGTGTTCTTGGAAGTCTTAACTTGCTAGTTTATCTTTTGGACAATGTTTCGTTTGCTAAGGAAGCCAATAGACCAAGTTAAGTTCAAAATTGCACGAAACGTGAAAAACTTGTCTATGCATAGAATTGAGCATTCCTAAAGCATCAAAGTGGACCATTGTACTCTATTTAGTATTCTTAGATGTCTAACTTGCTAGTTTGGCATTCATACAACTATTCGTTCTGTAAAGATGTCAATAGACCAAGTTATGTTTGAAAATGCACAAAACGTGAAAAGCTCGTCTATGGACACAATTGAGCTTTCCTAAAGGATCAAAGTGGACCGTTGTACTCTTTTTAGTGTTCTTAGAAGTCTGACTTGCTAGTTTAGATTTCGTACAATGCTTCGTTAGCTAAAGATGCCAATAGATCAAGTTATGTTTGAAAATGCACAGAACGTGAAAAGTTCATCTATGGGCAGAATTGAGCATTCCTAAACCATCAAATTGGACCGTTGTATTATATTTAGTGTTCTTAGAAATCTTAACTTGCTAGTTTAGTTTTTGTACAACGTTTCGTTAGGTTAAGATGCCAATAGATCAAGCTATGTTTGAAAATGCACGAAATAAGAAATGCTCGTCTTTGGACAGAATTGAGGATTCCTAAAGCATCAAAGTGGAACATTATTCTCTATTTAGTGTTCTTGGAAGTCTTAACTTGCTAGTTTATCTTTTGGACAATGTTTCGTTAGGTGAAGATGCCAATAGACCAAGTTATGTTTGAAATTACACAAAAACTTGTAAAGCTCGTCAATGGAGAGAGTTGAGCAATTCCAAACATCAAAATGGGCCATTATACTATATTTAGTGTTCTTAGAAATCTTAACTTGCTAGTTTAGCTTTCGTATAACGTTTTGTTAGGTTAAGATGCCAATAGATCAAGCTATGTTTGAAAATGCACGAAACGAGAAATGCTCGTCAATAGACAGAATTGAGCATTCCTAAAGCATCAAAGTGGAACGTTATACTCTATTTAGTGTTATTCGAAGTCTTAACTTGCTAGTTTATCTTTTGGACAACGTTTTGTTAGGTAAAGAAGCCAATAGACCAAGTTAAGTTCAAAATTGCACGAAACGTGAAAAACTTGTCTATGCATAGAATTGGGCATTCCTAAGGCATCAAAATGGACCGTTATACTTTATTTAGTGTTCTTCGAAGTGTTAACTTGCTAGTTTAGCTTTTGGACATCGTTTCATTAGGAAACGAAGCCAATAGACCAAGTTGAGTTCAAAATTGCACGAAATGTGAAAAACTTGTCTATGCATAGAATTGAGCATTCTTAAACCATCAAAGTGGACCATTGTACTCTATTTAGTATTCTTAGATGTCTAACTTGCTAGTTTAGCATTCATACAACTATTCGTTCTGTAAAGATGTCAATAGACCAAGTTATGTTTGAAAATGCACAAAACGTGAAAAGCTCGTCTGTGGACAGAATTGAGCATTCCAAAAGGATCAAAGTGGACCGTTGTACTCTTTTTAGTGTTCTTAGAAGTCTGACTTGCTAGTTTAGATTTCGTACAACGTTTCGTTAGGTAAAGATGCCAATAGACCAAGTTATGTTTGGAAATGCACAGAACGTGAAAAGTTCGTCTATGGGCTGAATTGAGCATTCCTAAACCATCAAAGTGGACCGTTGTATTATATTTAGTGTTCTTAGAACTCTAAATTGCTAGTTTAGCTTTCGTACAATGTTTCGTTTGGTAAAGATGCCAATAGACCAAGTTATGTTTGAAATTACACAAAAACTTGGAAAGCTCGTCTATGGAGAGAGTTGAGCAATTCCAAACATCAAAATGGGCCATTATACTATATTTAGTGTTCTTAGAAATCTTAACTTGCTAGTTTAGCTTTCGTACAACGTTTCGTTAGGTTAAGATGCCAATAGTTCAAGCTATGTTTGAAAATGCACGAAACGAGAAATACTCATCTCTGGACAGAATTGAACATTCCCAAATCATCAAAGTGGACCGTTATACTCTATTTAGTGTTATTCGAAGTCTTAACTTGCTAGTTTATCTTTTGGACAACGTTTTGTTAGGTAAAGAAGCCAATAGACCAAGTTAAGTTCAAAATTGCACGAAACGTGAAAAACTTGTCTATGCATAGAATTGGGCATTCCTAAGGCATCAAAATGGACCATTATACTCTATTTAGTGTTCTTCGAAGTCTTAACCTGCTAGTTTAGCTTTTAGACATCGTTTCGTTAGGTAAAGAAACCAATAGACGAAGTTAAGTTCAAAATTGCACGAAACGTGAAAAACTTGTCTATGCATAGAATTGAGCATTCCTAAGGCATCAAAATGGACCGTTATACTCTATTTAGTGTTCTTCGAAGTCTTAACTTGCTAGTTTAGCTTTTGGACATCGTTTCGTTAGGTAAAAGAAGCCAATAGACCAAGTTAAGTTCAAAATTCCACAAAACATGAAAAACTTGTCTATGCATAGAATTGAGCATTCCTAAAGCATCAAAGTGGACCATTTTACTCTATTTAGTGTTCTTAGATCTCTAACTTGCTAGTTTAGCATTCATACAACTATTCGTTCTGTAAAGATGTCAATAGACCAAGTTATGTTTGAAAATGCACAAAACGTGAAAAGCTTGTCTATGGATAAAATTGAGCATTCCTAAAGGATCAAAGTGGACCGTTGTACTCTATTTAGTGTTCTTAGAAGTGTAACTTGCTGGTTTAGATTTCATACAACGTTTCGTTAGGTAAAGATGCCAAAATCCCAAGTTATGTTTGAAAATGCACAGAACTTGAAAAGCTCGCTATGGACAGAATTGAGCATTCCTAAACCATCAAAGTGGACCGTTGTATTATATTTAGTGTTCTTAGAACTCTAACTTGCTAGTTTAGCTTTCGTACAATGTTTCGTAAGGTAAAGATGCCAATAGACCAAGCTATGTTTGAAAATGCATGAAACGAGAAATGCTCATCTCTGGACAGAATTGAGCATTCCTAAAGCATCAAAGTGGACCGTTATACTCTATTTAGTGTTCTTGGAAGTCTTAACTTACTAGTTTATCTTTTGGACAACGTGTTGTTAGGTAAAGAAGCCAATAGACCAAGTTAAGTTCAAAATTGCCCGAAACGTGAAAAACTTGTCTATGCATAGAATTGAGGATTCCTAAGGCATGAAAATGGACCGTTATACTCTATTTAGTGTTCTTCGAAGTCTTAACTTGCTAGTTTAGCTTTTGGACATCGTTTCGTTAGGTAAAGAAGCCAATAGACCAAGTTAAGTTCAAAATTGCACGAAATGTGAAAAACTTGTCTATGCATAGAATTGAGCATTCCTAAGGCATCAAAATGGACCGTTATACTCTATTTAGTGTTCTTCGAAGTCTTAACTTGCTAGTTTAGCTTTTGGACATCGTTTCATTAGGTAAAGAAGCCAATAGACCAAGTTAAGTTGAAAATTGCACGAAACATGAAAAACTTGTCTGTGCATAGAATTGAGCATTCCTAAAGCATCAAATTGGACCATTGTACTCTATTTAGTATTCTTAGATGTCTAACATGATAGTTTAGCATTCATACAACTATTTGTTCTGTAAAGATGTCAATAGACCAAGTTATGTTTGAAAATGCACAAAACGTGAAAAGCTCGTCTGTGGACAGAATTGAGCATTCCAAAAGGATCAAAGTGGACCGTTGTACTCTTTTTAGTGTTCTTAGAAGTCTGACTTGCTAGTTTAGATTTCGTACAACGTTTCGTTAGGTAAAGATGCCAATAGACCAAGTTATATTTGAAAATGCACAGAACGTGAAAAGTTCGTCTATGGGCTGAATTGAGCATTCCTAAACCATCAAAGTGGACCGTTGTATTATATTTAGTGTTCTTAGAACTCTAACTTGCTAGTTTAGCTTTCGTACAATGTTTCGTTAGCTAAAGATGCCAATAGACCAAGTTATGTTTGAAATTACACAAAAACTTGGAAAGCTCGTCTATGGAGAGAGTTGAGCAATTCCAAACATCAAAATGGGCCATTATACTATATTTAGTGTTCTTAGAAATCTTAACTTGCTAGTTTAGCTTTCGTACAACGTTTTGTTAGGTTAAGATGCCAATAGATCAAGCTATGTTTGAAAATGCACGAAACGAGAAATGCCCATCCATAGACAGAATTGAGCATTCCTAAAGCATCAAAGTGGAACGTTATACTCTATTTAGTGTTCTTGGAAGTCTTAACTTGCTAGTTTATCTTTTGGACAACGTTTTGTTAGGTAAAGAAGCCAATAGACCGTGTTAAGTTTAAAATTGCACGAAACGTGAAAAACTTGTCTATGCATAGAATTGAGCATTCCTAAGGCATCAAAATGGACCGTTATAGTCTATTTAGTGTTCTTCGAAGTCTTAACTTGCTAGTTTAGCTTTTGGACATCGTTTCGTTAGGTAAAGAAGCCAATAGACCAAGTTAAGTTCAAAATTGCACGAAACGTGAAAAACTTGTCTATGCATAGAATTGAGCATTCCTAAGGCTTCAAAATGGACCGTTATACTCTATTTAGTGTTCTTCGAAGTCTTAACTTGCTAGTTTAGCCTTTGGACATCGTTTCGTTAGGTAAAGAAGCCAATAGACCAAGTTAAGTTCAAAATTGCACGAAACATGAAAAACTTGTCTACGCATAGAATTGAGCATTCCTAAAGCATCAAAGTGGACCATTGTACTCTATTTAGCATTCTTAGATGTCTAACTTGCTAGTTTAGCATTCATACAACTATTCGTTCTGTAAAGATGTCAATAGACCAAGTTATGTTTGAAAATGCACAAAACGTGAAAAGCTCGTCTATGGACAGAATTGAGCATTCCTAAAGAATCAAAGTGGACCGTTGTACTCTATTTAGTGTTCTTAGAAGTCTAACTTGCTAGTTTAGATTTCGTACAACGTTTTGTGAGGTAAAGATGCCAATATCCCAAGTTATGTTTGAAAATGCACAGAACATGAAAAGTTCGTCTATCGACAGAATTGAGCATTCCTAAACCATCAAAGTGGACCGTTGTATTATATTTAGTGTTCTTAGAACTCTAAATTGCTAGTTTAGCTTTCGTACAATGTTTCGTTTGGTAAAGATGCCAATAGACCAAGTTATGTTTGAAATTACACAAAAACTTGGAAAGCTCGTCTATGGAGAGAGTTGAGCAATTCCAAACTTCAAAATGGGCCATTATACTATATTTAGTGTTCTTAGAAATCTTAACTTGCTAGTTTAGCTTTCGTAAAACGTTTTGTTAGGTTAAGATGCCAATAGATCAAGCTATGTTTGAAAATGCACGAAACGAGAAATGCCCATCCATAGACAGAATTGAGCATTCCTAAAGCATCAAAGTGGAACGTTATACTCTATTTAGTGTTCTTGGAAGTCTTAACTTGCTAGTTTATCTTTTGGACAACGTTTTGTTAGGTAAAGAAGCCAATAGACCATATTAAGTTTAAAATTGCACGAAACGTGAAAAACTTGTCTATGCATAGAATTGAGCATTCCTAAGGCATCAAAATGGACCGTTATACTCTATTTAGTGTTCTTCGAAGTCTTAACTTGCTAGTTTAGCTTTTGGACATCGTTTCGTTAGGTAAAGAAGCCAATAGACCAAGTTAAGTTCAAAATTGCACGAAACGTGAAAAACTTGTCTATGCATAGAATTGAGCATTCCTAAGGCATCAAAATGGACTGTTATACTCTATTTAGTGTTCTTCGAAGTCTTAACTTGCTAGTTTAGCTTTTGGACATCGTTTCGTTATGTAAATAAGCCAATAGACCAAGTTAAGTTCAAAATTGCACGAAACATGGAAAACTCGTCTATGGACAAAATTGAGCATTCCTAAACCGTCAACGTGGACCGTTGTATTATATTTAGTGTTCTTAGAACTCTAACTTTCTAGTTTAGCTTTCGTACAATGTTTCGTTGGGTAAAGATGCCAATAGACCAAGCTATGTTTGAAAATGCACGAAACGAGAAATGCTCATCTCTGGACAAAATTAAGCATTCCTAAAGCATCAAAGTGGACCGTTATACTCTATTTAGTGTTCTTGGAAGTCTTAACTTACTATTTTATCTTTTGGACAACGTTTCGTTAGGTGAAGAAGCCAATAGACCAGGTTAAGTTCAAAATTATACGAAACGTGAAAAACTTGTCTATGCATAGAATTGAGCATTCCTAAGGCATCAAAATGGACCGTTATACTCTATTTAGTGTTCTTCGAAGTCTTAACTTGCTAGTTTAGCTTTTGGACATCGTTTCGTTAGGTAAAGAAGCCAATAGACCAAGTTAAGTTCAAAATTGCACGAAACATGAAAAACTTGTCTATGCATAGAATTAAGCATTCCTAAAGCATCAAAGTGGACCATTGTACTCTATTTCGTATTCTTAGATGTCTAACTTGCTAGTTTAGCATTCATAAAACTATTCGTTCTGTAAAGATGCCAATAGACCAAGTTATGTTTGAAAATGCACAAAACGTGAAAAGCTCGTCTATGGACAGAATTGAGCATTCCTAAAGGATCAAAGTGGACCGTTGTACTCTATTTAGTGTTCTTAGAAGTCTAACATGCTAGTTTAGATTTCTACAACGTTTCGCTAGGTAAAGATGCCAATATCCCAAGTTACGTTTGAAAATGCACAGAACATGAAAAGCTCGTCTATGGACAGAATTGAGCATTCCTAAACCATCAAAGTGGACCGTTGTATTATATTTTGTGTTCTTAGAACTCTAAATTGCTAGTTTAGCTTTCGTACAATGTTTCGTTAGGTAAAGATGCCAATAGGCCAAGTTATGTTTGACATTACACAAAAACTTGGAAAGCTCGTCTATGGAGAGAGTTGAGCATTTCCAAACATCAAATGGGCCATTATACTATATTTAGTGTTCTTAGAAATCTTAACTTGCTAGTTTAGCTTTCGTACAACGTTTCGTTAGGTTAAGATGCCAATAGATCAAGCTATGTTTGAAAATGCACGAAACGAGAAATGCTCATCTCTGGACAGAATTGAGCATTCCTAAAGCATTAAAGTGGACCGTTATACTCTATTTAGTGTTCTTGGAAGTCTTAACTTACTAGTTTATCTTTTGGACAATGTTTCGTTAGGTAAAGAAGCGAATAGACCATATTAAGTTTAAAATTGCACGAAACGTGAAAAACTTGTCTATGCATAGAATTGAGCATTCCTAAAGCATCAAAGTGGACCATTGTACTCTCTTTAGTATTCTTAGATGTCTAACTTGCTAGTTTAGCATTCATACAACTATTCGTTCTGTAAAGATGTCAATAGACCAAGTTATGTTTGAAAATGCACAAAACGTGAAAAGCTTGTCTATGGACAGAATTGAGCATTCCTAAAGGATCAAAGTGGACCGTTGTACTATATTTAGTGTTCTTAGAATTCAAACTTGCTAGTTTAGATTTCGTACAACGTTTCGTTAGGTAAAGATGCCAATATCCCAAGTTATGTTTGAAAATGCACAGAACATGAAAAGCTCGTCTATGGATAGAATTGAGCATTCCTAAACCATCAAAGTGGACCGTTGTATTATATTTAGTGTTCTTAGAACTCTAAATTGCTAGTTTAGCTTTCGTACAATGTTTCGTTAGGTAAAGATGCCAATAGACCAAGTTATGTTTGAAATTACACAAAAACTTGGAAGGCTCGTCTATGGAGAGAGTTGAGCAATTCCAAACATCAAAATGGGCCATTATACTATATTTAGTGTTCTTAGAAATCTTCACTTGCTAGTTTAGCTTTCGTACAACGTTTCGTTAGGTTAAGATGCCAATAGACCAAGCTATGTTTGAAAATGCACGAAACGAGAAATGCTCATCTCTGGACAAAATTGAGCATTCCTAAAGCATCAAAGTGGACCGTTATACTCTATTTAGTGTTCTTGGAAGTCTTAACTTACTAATTTATCTTTTGGACAACGTTTCGTTAGGTTAAGAAACCAATAGACCAAGTTAAGTTCAAAATTGTACGAAACGTGAAAAACTTGTCTATGCATAGAATTGAGCATTCCTAAGGCATCAAAATGAACCGTTATACTCTATTTAGTGTTCTTCGAAGTCTTAACTTGCTAGTTTAGCTTTTGGACATCGTTTCGTTAGGTAAAGAAGCCAATAGACCAAGTTAAGTTCAAAATTGCACGAAACATGAAAAACTTGTCTATGCATAGAATTGAGCATTCCTAAAGCATCAAAGTGGACCATTGTACTCTATTTAGTATTCTTAGATGTGTAACTTGCTAGTTAAGCATTCATACAACTATTCGTTCTGTAAAGATGTCAATAGACCAAGTTATGTTTGAAAATGCACAAAACGTGAAAAGCTCGTCTATGGATAGAATTGAGCATTCCTAAAGGATCAAAGTGGACCGTTGTATTCTTGGAAGTCTAACTCGCTAGTTTAGATTTCGTACAACGTTTCGTTAGGTAAAGATGCCAATATCCCAAGTTATGTTTGAAAATGCACAGAACATGAAAAGCTCGTCTATGGACAGAATTGAGCATTCCTAAACCATCAAAGTGGACCGTTGTATTATATTTAGTGTTCTTAGAACTCTAAATTGCTAGTTTAGCTTTCGTACAATGTTTCGTTTGGTAAAGATGCCAATAGACCAAGTTATGTTTGAAATTACACAAAAACTTGGAAAGCTCGTCTATGGAGAGAGTTGACCAATTCCAAACATCAAAATGGGCCATTATACTACATTTAGTGTTCTTAGAAATCTTAACTTGCTAGTTTAGCTTTCGTACACCGTTTCGTTAGGTTAAGATGCCAATAGATCAAGCTATGTTTGAAAATGCACAAAACGAGAAATGCTCATCTCTGGACAGAATTGAGCATTCCTAAAGCATCAAAGTGGACCGTTATACTCTATTTAGTGTTCTTGGAAGTCTTAACTTACTAATTTATCTTTTGGACAACGTTTCGTTAGGTAAAGAAGCCAATAGGCCAAGTTAAGTTCAAAATTGCACGAAACGTGAAAAACTTGTCTATGCATAGAATTGAGCATTCCTAAGGCATCAAAATGGACCGTTATACTCTATTTAGTGTTCTTCGAAGTCTTAACTTGCTAGTTTAGCTTTTGGACATCGTTTCGCTAGGTAAATAAGCCAATAGACCAAGTTAAGTTTAAAATTGCACGAAACATGAAAAACTTGTCTATGCATAGAATTGAGCATTCGTAAAGCATCAAAGTGGACCATTGTACTCTCTTTAGTATTCTTAGATGTCTAACTTGCTAGTTTAGCATTCATACAACTATTCGTTCTGTAAAGATGTCAATAGACCAAGTTATGTTTGAAAATGCACAAAACGTGAAAAGCTTGTCTATGGACAGAATTGAGCATTCCTAAAGGATCAAAGTGGACCGTTGTACTATATTTAGTGTTCTTAGAATTCAAACTTGCTAGTTTAGATTTCGTACAACGTTTCGTTAGGTAAAGATGCCAATATCCCAAGTTATGTTTGAAAATGCACAGAACATGAAAAGCTCGTCTATGGATAGAATTGAGCATTCCTAAACCATCAAAGTGGACCGTTGTATTATATTTAGTGTTCTTAGAACTCTAAATTGCTAGTTTAGCTTTCGTACAATGTTTCGTTAGGTAAAGATGCCAATAGACCAAGTTATGTTTGAAATTACACAAAAACTTGGAAGGCTCGTCTATGGAGAGAGTTGAGCAATTCCAAACATCAAAATGGGCCATTATACTATATTTAGTGTTCTTAGAAATCTTCACTTGCTAGTTTAGCTTTCGTACAACGTTTCGTTAGGTTAAGATGCCAATAGACCAAGCTATGTTTGAAAATGCACGAAACGAGAAATGCTCATCTCTGGACAAAATTGAGCATTCCTAAAGCATCAAAGTGGACCGTTATACTCTATTTAGTGTTCTTGGAAGTCTTAACTTACTAATTTATCTTTTGGACAACGTTTCGTTAGGTTAAGAAACCAATAGACCAAGTTAAGTTCAAAATTGTACGAAACGTGAAAAACTTGTCTATGCATAGAATTGAGCATTCCTAAGGCATCAAAATGAACCGTTATACTCTATTTAGTGTTCTTCGAAGTCTTAACTTGCTAGTTTAGCTTTTGGACATCGTTTCGTTAGGTAAAGAAGCCAATAGACCAAGTTAAGTTCAAAATTGCACGAAACATGAAAAACTTGTCTATGCATAGAATTGAGCATTCCTAAAGCATCAAAGTGGACCATTGTACTCTATTTAGTATTCTTAGATGTGTAACTTGCTAGTTAAGCATTCATACAACTATTCGTTCTGTAAAGATGTCAATAGACCAAGTTATGTTTTAAAATGCACAAAACGTGAAAAGCTCGTCTATGGACAGAATTGAGCATTCCTAAAGGATCAAAGTGGACCGTTGTATTCTTAGAAGTCTAACTTGCTAGTTTAGATTTCGTACAACGTTTCGTTAGGTAAAGATGCCAAAATCCCAAGTTATGTTTGAAAATGCACAGAACATGAAAAGCTCGTCTATGGACATAATTGAGCATTCCTAAACCATCAAAGTGGACCGTTGTATTATATTTAGTGTTCTTAGAACTCTAAATTGCTAGTTGAGCTTTCGTACAATGTTTCGTTTGGTAAAGATGCCAATAGACCAAGTTATGTTTGAAATTACACAAAAACTTGGAAAGCTCGTCTATGGAGAGAGTTGAGCAATTCCAAACATCAAAATGGGCCATTATACTATATTTAGTGTTCTTAGAAATCTTAACTTGCTAGTTTAGCTTTCGTACAACGTTTCGTTAGGTTAAGATGCCAATAGATCAAGCTATGTTTGAAAATGCACAAAACGAGAAATGCTCATCTCTGGACAGAATTGAGCATTCCAAAAGCATCAAAGTGGACCGTTATAGTCTATTAAGTGTTCTTGGAAGTCTTAACTTACTAGTTTATCTTTTGGACAACGTTTCGTTAGGTAAAGAAGCCAATAGACCAAGTTAAGTTCAAAATTGCACGAAACATGAAAAACTTGTCTATGCATAGAATTGAGCATTCCTAAAGCATCAAAGTGGACCATTGTACTCTATTTAGTATTCTTAGATGTCTAACTTGCTAGTTTGGCATTCATACAACTATTCGTTCTGTAAAGATGTCAATAGACCAAGTTATGTTTGAAAATGCACAAAACGTGAAAAGCTCGTCTATGGATAGAATTGAGCATTCCTAAAGGATCAAAGTGGACCGTTGTATTCTTAGAAGTCTAACTTGCTAGTTTAGATTTCGTACAACGTTTCGTTAGGTAAAGATGCCAATATCCCAAGTTATGTTTGAAAATGCACAGAACATGAAAAGCTCGTCTATGGACAGAATTGAGCATTCCTAAACCATCAAAGTGGACCGTTGTATTATATTTAGTGTTCTTAGAACTCTAAATTGCTAGTTTAGCTTTCGTACAATGTTTCGTTTGGTAAAGATGCCAATAGACCAAGTTATGTTTGAAATTACACAAAAACTTGGAAAGCTCGTCTATGGAGAGAGTTGAGCAATTCCAAACATCAAAATGGGCCATTATACTACATTTAGTGTTCTTAGAAATCTTAACTTGCTAGTTTAGCTTTCGTACACCGTTTCGTTAGGTTAAGATGCCAATAGATCAAGCTATGTTTGAAAATGCACAAAACGAGAAATGCTCATCTCTGGACAGAATTGAGCATTCCTAAAGCATCAAAGTGGACCGTTATACTCTATTTAGTGTTCTTGGAAGTCTTAACTTACTAATTTATCTTTTGGACAACGTTTCGTTAGGTAAAGAAGCCAATAGGCCAAGTTAAGTTCAAAATTGCACGAAACGTGAAAAACTTGTCTATGCATAGAATTGAGCATTCCTAAGGCATCAAAATGGACCGTTATACTCTATTTAGTGTTCTTCGAAGTCTTAACTTGCTAGTTTAGCTTTTGGACATCGTTTCGCTAGGTAAATAAGCCAATAGACCAAGTTAAGTTTAAAATTGCACGAAACATGAAAAACTTGTCTATGCATAGAATTGAGCATTCGTAAAGCATCAAAGTGGACCATTGTACTCTCTTTAGTATTCTTAGATGTCTAACTTGCTAGTTTAGCATTCATACAACTATTCGTTCTGTAAAGATGTCAATAGACCAAGTTATGTTTGAAAATGCACAAAACGTGAAAAGCTTGTCTATGGACAGAATTGAGCATTCCTAAAGGATCAAAGTGGACCGTTGTACTATATTTAGTGTTCTTAGAATTCAAACTTGCTAGTTTAGATTTCGTACAACGTTTCGTTAGGTAAAGATGCCAATATCCCAAGTTATGTTTGAAAATGCACAGAACATGAAAAGCTCGTCTATGGATAGAATTGAGCATTCCTAAACCATCAAAGTGGACCGTTGTATTATATTTAGTGTTCTTAGAACTCTAAATTGCTAGTTTAGCTTTCGTACAATGTTTCGTTAGGTAAAGATGCCAATAGACCAAGTTATGTTTGAAATTACACAAAAACTTGGAAGGCTCGTCTATGGAGAGAGTTGAGCAATTCCAAACATCAAAATGGGCCATTATACTATATTTAGTGTTCTTAGAAATCTTCACTTGCTAGTTTAGCTTTCGTACAACGTTTCGTTAGGTTAAGATGCCAATAGACCAAGCTATGTTTGAAAATGCACGAAACGAGAAATGCTCATCTCTGGACAAAATTGAGCATTCCTAAAGCATCAAAGTGGACCGTTATACTCTATTTAGTGTTCTTGGAAGTCTTAACTTACTAATTTATCTTTTGGACAACGTTTCGTTAGGTTAAGAAACCAATAGACCAAGTTAAGTTCAAAATTGTACGAAACGTGAAAAACTTGTCTATGCATAGAATTGAGCATTCCTAAGGCATCAAAATGAACCGTTATACTCTATTTAGTGTTCTTCGAAGTCTTAACTTGCTAGTTTAGCTTTTGGACATCGTTTCGTTAGGTAAAGAAGCCAATAGACCAAGTTAAGTTCAAAATTGCACGAAACATGAAAAACTTGTCTATGCATAGAATTGAGCATTCCTAAAGCATCAAAGTGGACCATTGTACTCTATTTAGTATTCTTAGATGTGTAACTTGCTAGTTAAGCATTCATACAACTATTCGTTCTGTAAAGATGTCAATAGACCAAGTTATGTTTTAAAATGCACAAAACGTGAAAAGCTCGTCTATGGACAGAATTGAGCATTCCTAAAGGATCAAAGTGGACCGTTGTATTCTTAGAAGTCTAACTTGCTAGTTTAGATTTCGTACAACGTTTCGTTAGGTAAAGATGCCAAAATCCCAAGTTATGTTTGAAAATGCACAGAACATGAAAAGCTCGTCTATGGACATAATTGAGCATTCCTAAACCATCAAAGTGGACCGTTGTATTATATTTAGTGTTCTTAGAACTCTAAATTGCTAGTTGAGCTTTCGTACAATGTTTCGTTTGGTAAAGATGCCAATAGACCAAGTTATGTTTGAAATTACACAAAAACTTGGAAAGCTCGTCTATAGAGAGAGTTGAGCAATTCCAAACATCAAAATGGGCCATTATACTATATTTAGTGTTCTTAGAAATCTTAACTTGCTAGTTTAGCTTTCGTACAACGTTTCGTTAGGTTAAGATGCCAATAGATCAAGCTATGTTTGAAAATGCACAAAACGAGAAATGCTCATCTCCGGACAGAATTGAGCATTCCTAAAGCATCAAAGTGGACCGTTATAGTCTATTAAGTGTTCTTGGAAGTCTTAACTTACTAGTTTATCTTTTGGACAACGTTTCGTTAGGTAAAGAAGCCAATAGACCAAGTTAAGTTCAAAATTGCACGAAACATGAAAAACTTGTCTATGCATAGAATTGAGCATTCCTAAAGCATCAAAGTGGACCATTGTACTCTATTTAGTATTCTTAGATGTCTAACTTGCTAGTTTAGCATTCATACAACTATTCGTTCTGTAAAGATGTCAATAGACCAAGTTATGTTTGAAAATGCACAAAACGTGAAAAGCTCGTCTATGGATAGAATTGAGCATTCCTAAAGGATCAAAGTGGACCGTTGTATTCTTAGAAGTCTAACTTGCTAGTTTAGATTTCGTACAACGTTTCGTTAGGTAAAGATGCCAATATCCCAAGTTATGTTTGAAAATGCACAGAACATGAAAAGCTCGTCTATGGACAGAATTGAGCATTCCTAAAACATCAAAGTGGACCGTTGTATTATATTTAGTGTTCTTAGAACTCTAAATTGCTAGTTTAGCTTTCGTACAATGTTTCGTTTGGTAAAGATGCCAATAGACCAAGTTATGTTTGAAATTACACAAAAACTTGGAAAGCTCGTCTATGGAGAGAGTTGAGCAATTCCAAACATCAAAATGGGCCATTATACTATATTTAGTGTTCTTAGAAATCTTAACTTGCTAGTTTAGCTTTCGTACACCGTTTCGTTAGGTTAAGATGCCAATAGATCAAGCTATGTTTGAAAATGCACAAAACGAGAAATGCTCATCTCTGGACAGAATTGAGCATTCCTAAAGCATCAAAGTGGACCGTTATAGTCTATTAAGTGTTCTTGGAAGTCTTAACTTACTAGTTTATCTTTTGGACAACGTTTCGTTAGGTAAAGAAGCCAATAGGCCAAGTTAAGTTCAAAATTGCACGAAACGTGAAAAACTTGTCTATGCATAGAATTGAGCATTCCTAAGGCATCAAAATGGACCGTTATACTCTATTTAGCGTTCTTCGAAGCCTTAACTTGCTAGTTTAGCTTTTGGACATCGTTTCGTTAGGTAAATAAGCCAATAGACCAAGTTAAGTTCAAAATTGCACGAAACATGAAAAACTTGTCTATGCATAGAATTGAGCATTCCTAAATAATCAAAGTGGACCATTGTACTCTCTTTAGTATTCTTAGATGTCTAGCTTGCTAGTTTAGCATTCATACAACTATTCGTTCTGTAAAGATGCCAATAGACCAAGTTATGTTTGAAAATGCACAAAACGTGAAAAGCTCGTCTATGGACAGAATTGAGCATTCCTAAAGGATCAAAGTGGACCTTTGTACTCTATTTAGTGTTCTTAGAAGTCTAACTTGCTAGTTTAGATTTCGTACAACGTTTCGTTATGTAAGATGCCAATATCCCAAGTTATGTTTGAAAATGCACAGAACATGAAAAGCTCGTCTATGGACATAATTGAGTATTCCTAAACCATCAAAGTGGACCGTTGCATTATATTTAGTGTTCTTAGAACTCTAACTTGCTAGTTTAGCTTTCGTACAACGTTTCGTTAGGTAAAGATGCCAATAGACCAAGCTATGTTTGAAAATGCACGAAACGAGAAATGCTCATCTCTGGACAAAATTGAGCATTCCTAAAGCATCAAAGTGGACCGTTATACTCTATTTAGTGTTCTTGGAAGTCTTAAGTTACTAGTTTATCTTTTGGACAACGTTTCGTTAGGTTAAGAAGCCAATAGACCAAGTTAAGTTCAAAATTGTACGAAACGTTAAAAACTTGTCTATGCATAGAATTGAGCATTCCTAAGGCATCAAAATGGACCGTTATACTCTATTTAGTGTTCTTCGAAGTCTTAACTTGCTAGTTTAGCTTTTGGACATCGTTTCGTTAGGTAAAGAAGCCAATAGACCAAGTTAAGTTCAAAATTGCACGAAACATGAAAAACTTGTCTATGCATAGAATTGAGCAGTCCTAAAGCATCAAAGTGGACCATTGTACTCTATTTAGTATTCTTAGATGTCTAACTTGCTAGTTTAGCATTCATACAACTATTCGTTCTGTAAAGATGTCAATAGACCAAGTTATGTCTGAAAATGCACAAAACGTGAAAAGCTCGTCTATGGATAGAATTGAGCATTCCTAAAGGATCAAAGTGGACCGTTGTATTCTTAGAAGTCTAACTTGCTAGTTTAGATTTCGTACAACGTTTCGTTAGGTAAAGATGCCAATATCCCAAGTTATATTTGAAAATGCATAGAACATGCAAAGCTCATCTATGGACAGAATTGAGCATTCCTAAACCATCAAAGTGGACCGTTGTATTATATTTAGTGTTCTTAGAACTCTAAATTGCTAGTTTAGCTTTCGTACAATGTTTCGTTAGGTAAAGATGCCAATAGACCAAGTTATGTTTGAAATTACACAAAAACTTAGAAAGCTCGTCTATGGAGAGAGTTGAGCAATTCCAAACATCAAAATGGGCCATTATACTATATTTAGTGTTCTTAGAAATCTTAACTTGCTAGTTTAGCTTTCGTACAACGTTTCGTTAGGTTAAGATGTCAATAGATCAAGCTATGTTTGAAAATGCACGAAACGAGAAATGCATATCTCTAGACAGAATTGAGCATTCCTAAAGCATCAAAGTGGACCGTTATACTCTATTTAGTGTTCTTGGAAGTCTTAACTTACTAGTTTATCTTTTGGACAACGTTTTGTTAGGTAAAGAAGCCAATAGACCAAGTCAAGTTCAAAATTGCACGAAACGTGAAAAACTTGTCTATGCATAGAATTGAGCATTCCTAAGGCATCAAAATGGACCGTTATACTCTATTTAGTGTTCTTCGAAGTCTTAACTTGCTAGTTTAGCTTTTGGACATCGTTTCGTTAGCTAAATAAGCCAATGGACCAAGTTAAGTTCAAAATTGCACGAAACTTGAAAAACTTGTCTATGCATAGAATTGAGCATTCCTAAAGCATTAAAGTGGACCATTGTACTCTCTTTAGTATTCTTAGATGTCTAACTTGCTAGTTTAGCATTCATACAACTATTCGTTCTGTAAAGATGTCAATAGACCAAGTTATGTTTGAAAATGCACAAAATGTGAAAAGCTCGTCTATGGACAGAATTGAGCATTCCTAAAGGATCAAAGTGGACCTTTGTACTCTATTTAGTGTTCTTAGAAGTCTAACTTGCTAGTTTAGATTTCGTACAACGTTTCGTTAGGTAAAGATGCCAATATCCCAAGTTATGTTTGAAAATGCACAGAACATGAAAAGCTCGTCTATGGACAAAATTGAGCATTCCTAAACCATCAAAGTGGACCGTTGTATTATATTTAGTGTTCTTAGAACTCTAACTTGCTAGTTTAGCTTTCGTACAATGTTTCGTTAGGTAAAGATGCCAATAGACCAAGCTACGTTTGAAAATGCACGAAACGAGAAATGCTCATCTCTGGACAAAATTGAGCATTCCTAAAGCATCAAAGTGGACCGTTATACTCTATTTAGTGTTCTTGGAAGTCTTAACTTACTAGTTTATCTTTTGGATAACGTTTCATTAGGTTAAGAAGCCAATAGACCAAGTTAAGTTCAAAATTGTACGAAACGTGAAAAACTTGTCTATGCATAGAATTGAGCATTCCTAAGGCATCAAAATGGACCGTTATACTCTATTTAGTGTTCTTCGAAGTCTTAACTTGCTAGTTTAGCTTTTGGACATCGTTTCGTTAGGTAAAGAAGCCAATAGACCAAGTTAAGTTCAAAATTGCACGAAACATGAAAAACTTGTCTATGCATAGAATTGAGCATTCCTAAAGCATCAAAGTGGACCATTGTACTCTATTTAGTATTCTTAGATGTCTAACTTGCTAGTTTAGCATTCATACAACTATTCGTTCTGTAAAGATGTCAATAGACCAAGTTATGTTTGAAAATGCACAAAACGTGAAAAGCTCGTCTATGGATAGAATTGAGCATTCCTAAAGGATCAAAGTGGACCGTTGTATTCTTAGAAGTCTAACTTGCTAGTTTAGATTTCGTACAACGTTTCGTTAGGTAAAGATGCCAATATCCCAAGTTATATTTGAAAATGCACAGAACATGCAAAGCTCATCTATGGACAGAATTGAGCATTCCTAAACCATCAAAGTGGACCGTTGTATTATATTTAGTGTTCTTTGAACTCTAAATTGCTAGTTTAGCTTTCGTACAATGTTTCGTTAGGTAAAGATGCCAATAGACCAAGTTATGTTTGAAATTACACAAAAACTTAGAAAGCTCGTCTATGGAGAGAGTTGAGCAATTCCAAACATCAAAATGGGCCATTATACTATATTTAGTGTTCTTAGAAATCTTAACTTGCTAGTTTAGCTTTCGTACAACGTTTCGTTAGGTTAAGATGTCAATAGATCAAGCTATGTTTGAAAATGCACGAAACGAGAAATGCATATCTCTAGACAGAATTGAGCATTCCTAAAGCATCAAAGTGGACCGTTATACTCTATTTAGTGTTCTTGGAAGTCTTAACTTACTAGTTTATCTTTTGGACAACGTTTTGTTAGGTAAAGAAGCCAATAGACCAAGTCAAGTTCAAAATTGCACGAAACGTGAAAAACTTGTCTATGCATAGAATTGAGCATTCCTAAGGCATCAAAATGGACCGTTATACTCTATTTAGTGTTCTTCGAAGTCTTAACTTGCTAGTTTAGCTTTTGGACATCGTTTCGTTAGCTAAATAAGCCAATGGACCAAGTTAAGTTCAAAATTGCACGAAACTTGAAAAACTTGTCTATGCATAGAATTGAGCATTCCTAAAGCATTAAAGTGGACCATTGTACTCTCTTTAGTATTCTTAGATGTCTAACTTGCTAGTTTAGCATTCATACAACTATTCGTTCTGTAAAGATGTCAATAGACCAAGTTATGTTTGAAAATGCACAAAATGTGAAAAGCTCGTCTATGGACAGAATTGAGCATTCCTAAAGGATCAAAGTGGACCTTTGTACTCTATTTAGTGTTCTTAGAAGTCTAACTTGCTAGTTTAGATTTCGTACAACGTTTCGTTAGGTAAAGATGCCAATATCCCAAGTTATGTTTGAAAATGCACAGAACATGAAAAGCTCGTCTATGGACAAAATTGAGCATTCCTAAACCATCAAAGTGGACCGTTGTATTATATTTAGTGTTCTTAGAACTCTAACTTGCTAGTTTAGCTTTCGTACAATGTTTCGTTAGGTAAAGATGCCAATAGACCAAGCTACGTTTGAAAATGCACGAAACGAGAAATGCTCATCTCTGGACAAAATTGAGCATTCCTAAAGCATCAAAGTGGACCGTTATACTCTATTTAGTGTTCTTGGAAGTCTTAACTTACTAGTTTATCTTTTGGATAACGTTTCATTAGGTTAAGAAGCCAATAGACCAAGTTAAGTTCAAAATTGTACGAAACGTGAAAAACTTGTCTATGCATAGAATTGAGCATTCCTAAGGCATCAAAATGGACCGTTATACTCTATTTAGTGTTCTTCGAAGTCTTAACTTGCTAGTTTAGCTTTTGGACATCGTTTCGTTAGGTAAAGAAGCCAATAGACCAAGTTAAGTTCAAAATTGCACGAAACATGAAAAACTTGTCTATGCATAGAATTGAGCATTCCTAAAGCATCAAAGTGGACCATTGTACTCTATTTAGTATTCTTAGATGTCTAACTTGCTAGTTTAGCATTCATATAACTATTCGTTCTGTAAAGATGTCAATAGACCAAGTTATGTTTGAAAATGCACAAAACGTGAAAAGCTCGTCTATGGATAGAATTGAGCATTCCTAAAGGATCAAAGTGGACCGTTGTATTCTTAGAAGTCTAACTTGCTAGTTTAGATTTCGTACAACGTTTCGTTAGGTAAAGATGCCAATATCCCAAGTTATATTTGAAAATGCACAGAACATGCAAAGCTCATCTATGGACAGAATTGAGCATTCCTAAACCATCAAAGTGGACCGTTGTATTATATTTAGTGTTCTTTGAACTCTAAATTGCTAGTTTAGCTTTCGTACAATGTTTCGTTAGGTAAAGATGCCAATAGACCAAGTTATGTTTGAAATTACACAAAAACTTAGAAAGCTCGTCTATGGAGAGAGTTGAGCAATTCCAAACATCAAAATGGGCCATTATACTATATTTAGTGTTCTTAGAAATCTTAACTTGCTAGTTTAGCTTTCGTACAACGTTTCGTTAGGTTAAGATGTCAATAGATCAAGCTATGTTTGAAAATGCACGAAACGAGAAATGCATATCTCTAGACAGAATTGAGCATTCCTAAAGCATCAAAGTGGACCGTTATACTCTATTTAGTGTTCTTGGAAGTCTTAACTTACTAGTTTATCTTTTGGACAACGTTTTGTTAGGTAAAGAAGCCAATAGACCAAGTCAAGTTCAAAATTGCACGAAACGTGAAAAACTTGTCTATGCATAGAATTGAGCATTCCTAAGGCATCAAAATGGACCGTTATACTCTATTTAGTGTTCTTCGAAGTCTTAACTTGCTAGTTTAGCTTTTGGACATCGTTTCGTTAGCTAAATAAGCCAATGGACCAAGTTAAGTTCAAAATTGCACGAAACTTGAAAAACTTGTCTATGCATAGAATTGAGCATTCCTAAAGCATTAAAGTGGACCATTGTACTCTCTTTAGTATTCTTAGATGTCTAACTTGCTAGTTTAGCATTCATACAACTATTCGTTCTGTAAAGATGTCAATAGACCAAGTTATGTTTGAAAATGCACAAAATGTGAAAAGCTCGTCTATGGATAGAATTGAGCATTCCTAAAGGATCAAAGTGGACCTTTGTACTCTATTTAGTGTTCTTAGAAGTCTAACTTGCTAGTTTAGATTTCGTACAACGTTTCGTTAGGTAAAGATGCCAATATCCCAAGTTATGTTTGAAAATGCACAGAACATGAAAAGCTCGTCTATGGACAAAATTGAGCATTCCTAAACCATCAAAGTGGACCGTTGTATTATATTTAGTGTTCTTAGAACTCTAACTTGCTAGTTTAGCTTTCGTACAATGTTTCGTTAGGTAAAGATGCCAATAGACCAAGCTACGTTTGAAAATGCACGAAACGAGAAATGCTCATCTCTGGACAAAATTGAGCATTCCTAAAGCATCAAAGTGGACCGTTATACTCTATTTAGTGTTCTTGGAAGTCTTAACTTACTAGTTTATCTTTTGGATAACGTTTCATTAGGTTAAGAAGCCAATAGACCAAGTTAAGTTCAAAATTGTACGAAACGTGAAAAACTTGTCTATGCATAGAATTGAGCATTCCTAAGGCATCAAAATGGACCGTTATACTCTATTTAGTGTTCTTCGAGGTCTTAACTTGCTAGTTTAGCTTTTGGACATCATTTTTTTAGGTAAAGAAGCCAATAGACCAAGTTAAGTTCAAAATTGCACGAAACATGAAAAACTTGTCTATGCATAGAATTGAGCATTCCTAAAGCATCAAAGTGGACCATTGTACTCTATTTAGTATACTTAGATGTCTAACTTGCTAGTTTAGCATTCATACAACTATTCGTTCTGTAAAGATGTCAATAGACCAAGTTATGTTTGAAAATGCACAAAACGTGAAAAGCTCGTCTATGGACAGAATTGAGCATTCCTAAAGGATCAAAGTGGACCGTTGTACTCTATTTAGTGTTCTTAGAAGTCTAACTTGCTAGTTTAGATTTCGTACAACGTTTCATTAGGTAAAGATGCCAATATCCCAAGTTATGTTTGAAAATGCACAGAACATGAAAAGCTCGTCTATGGACAGAATTGAGCATTCCTAAACCATCAAAGTGGACCGTTGTATTATATTTAGTGTTCTTAGAACTCTAAATTGCTAGTTTAGCTTTCGTACAATGTTTCGTTAGGCAAAGATGCCAATAGACCAAGTTATGTTTGAAATTACACAAAAACTTGGAAAGCTCGTCTATGGAGAGAGTTGAGCAATTCCAAACATCAAAATGGGCCATTATACTATATTTAGTGTTCTTAGAAATCTTAACTTGCTAGTTTAGCTTTCGTACAACGTTTCGTTAGGTTAAGATGTCAATAGATCAAGCTATGTTTGAAAATGCACGAAACGAGAAATGCTCATCTCTGGACAGAATTGAGCATTCCTAAAGCATCAAAGTGGACCGTTATACTCTATTTAGTGTTCTTGGAAGTCTTAACTTACTAGTTTATCTTTTGGACAACGTTTCGTTAGGTAAAGAAGCCAATAGACCAAGTTAAGTTCAAAATTGCACGAAACGTGAAAAACTTGTCTATGCATAGAATTGAGCATTCCTAAGGCATCAAAATGGACCGTTATACTCTATTTAGTGTTCTTCGAAGTGTTAACTTGCTAGTTTAGCTTTTGGACATCGTTTCGTTAGGTAAATAAGCCAATAGACCAAGTTAAGTTAAAAATTGTACGAAACATGAAAAACTTGTCTATGCATAGAATTGAGCATTCCTAAAGCATCAAAGTGGACCATTGTACTCTCTTTAGTATTCTTAGATGTCTAAATTGCTAGTTTAGCATTCATACAACTATTCGTTATGAAAAGATGTCAATAGACCAAGTTATGTTCGAAAATGCACAAAACGTGAAAAGCTCGTCTATGGACAGAATTGAGCATTCCTAAAGGATCAAAGTGGACCGTTGTACTCTATTTAGTGTTCTTAGAAGTCTAACTTGCTAGTTTAGATTTCGTACAGCGTTTCGTTAGGTAAAGATGCCAATATCCCATGTTATGTTTGAAAATGCACAGAACATGAAAAGCTCGTCTATGGACAGAATTGAGCATTCCTAAACCATCAAAGTGGACCGTTGTATTATATTTAGTGTTCTTAGAACTCTTACTTGCTAGTTTAGCTTTCGTACAATGTTTCGTTAGGTAAAGATGCCAATAGACCAAGCTATGTTTGAAAATGCACGAAACGAGAAATGCTCATCTATGGACAAAATTGAGCATTCCTAAAGCATCAAAGTGGACCATTATACTCTATTTAGTGTTCTTGGAAGTCTTAACTTACTAGTTTATCTTTTGGACAACGTTTCGTTAGGTTAAGAAGCCCATAGACCAAGTTAAGTTCAAAATTGTACGAAACGTGAAAAACATGTCTATGCATAGAATTGAGCATTCCTAAGGCATCAAAATGGACCGTTATACTCTATTTAGTGTTCTTCGAAGTCTTAACTTGCTAGTTTAGCTTTTGGACATCATTTCGTTAGGTAAAGAAGCCAATAGACCAAGTTAAGTTCAAAATTGCACGAAAAGTGAAAAACTTGTCTATGCATAGAATTGAGCATTCCTAAAGCATCAAAGTGGATCATTGTACTCTATTTAGTATTCTTAGATGTCTAACTTGCTAGTTTAGCATTCATACAACAATTCGTTCTGTAAAGATGTCAATAGACCAAGTTATATTTGAAAATGCACAAAACGTTATAAGCTCGTCTATGGACAGAATTGAGCATTCCTAAAGGATCAAAGTGGACCGTTGTAGTCTATTTAGTGTTCTTAGAAGTCTAACTTGCTAGTTTAGATTTCGTACAACGTTTCGTTAGGTAAAGGTTCCAATATCCCAAGTTATGTTTGAAAATGCACAGAACATGAAAAGCTCATATATGGACAGAATTGAGCATTCCTAAACCATCAAAGTGGACCGTTGTATTATATTTAGTGTTCTTAGAACTCTAAATTGCTAGTTTAGCTTTCGTACAATGATTCGTTAGGTAAAGATGCCAATAGACCAAGTTATGTTTGAAATTACACAAAAACTTGGAAAGCTCGTCTATGGAGAGAGTTGAGCAATTCCAAACATCAAAATGGGCCATTATACTATATTTAGTGTTCTTAGAAATCTTAACTTGCTAGTTTAGCTTTCGTACAACGTTTCGTTAGGTTAAGATGCCAATAGATCAAGCTATGTTTGAAAATGCACGAAACGAGAAATGCTCGTCTATAGATAGAATTGAGCATTCCTAAAGCATCAAAGTGGAACGTTATACTCTATTTAGTGTTCTTGGAAGTCTTAACTTGCTAGTTTCTTTTGGACAACGTTTTGTTAGGTAAAGAAGCCAATAGACCAAGTTAAGTTCAAAATTGCACGAAACGTGAAAAACTTGTCTATGCATAGAATTGAGCATTCCTAAGGCATCAAAATGGACCGTTATACTCTTTTTAGTATTCTTCGAAGTCTTAACTTGCTAGTTTAGCTTTTGGACATCGTTTCATTAGGTAAAGAAGCCAATAGACCAAGTTAAGTTCAAAATTGCACGAAACGTGAAAAACTTGTCTATGCATAGAATTGAGCATTCCTAAAGCATCAAAGTGGACCATTGTACTCTATTTAGTATTCTTAGATGTCTAACTTGCTAGTTTAGCATTCATACAACTATTCGTTCTGTAAAGATGTCAATAGACCAAGTTATGTTTGAAAATGCACAAAATGTGAAAAGCTCGTCTATGGACAGAATTGAGCATTCCAAAAGGATCAAAGTGGACCGTTGTACTCTTTTAAGTGTTCTTAGAAGTCTGACTTGCTAGTTTAGATTTCATACAACGTTTCGTTAGGTAAAGATGCCAATAGACGAAGTTATGTTTGAAAATGAATAAAACGTGAAAAGTTCATCTATGGGCTGAATTGAGCATTCCTAAACCATCAAAGTGGACCGTTGTATTATATTTAGTGTACTTAGAACTCTAACTTGCTAGTTTAGCTTTCGTGCAATGTTTCGTTAGGTAAAGGTGCCAATAGACCAAGTTATGTTTGAAATTACACAAAAACTTGGAAAGCTCGTCTATGGAGAGAGTTGAGCAATTCCAAACATCAAAATGGGCCATTATACTATATTTAGTGTTCTTAGAAATCTTAACTTGCTAGTTCAGTTTTCGTACAACGTTTCGTTAGGTTAAGATGCCAATAGATGAAGCTATGTTTGAAAATACACGAAACGAGAAATGCTAATCTCTGGACAGAATTGAGCATTCCTAAAGCATCAAAGTCGACCGTTATACTCTATTTAGTGGTCTTGGAAGTCTTAACTTACTAGTTTATCTTTTGGACAACGTTTCGTTAGGTAAAGAAGCCAATAGACCAAGTTAAGTTCAAAATTGCACGAAACTTGAAAAACTTGTCTATGCATAGAATTGAGCATTCCTAAGGCATCAAAATGGACCGTTATACTCTATTTAGTGTTCATCGAAGTCTTAACTTGCTAGTTTAGCTTTTCGACATCGTTTCGTTAGGTAAAGAAGCCAATAGACCAAGTTAAGTTCAAAATTGCACGAAACGTGAAAAACTTGTCTATGCATAGAATTGAGCATTCCTAAGACATCAAAATGGACAGTTATACTCTATTTAGTGTTCTTCGAAGTCTTAACTTGCTAGTTTAGCTTTTGGACTTCGTTTCGTTAGGTAAAGAAGCCAATAGACCAAGTTAAGTTCAAAATTACACGAAACATGAAAAACTTGTCTGTGCATAGAATTGAGCATTCCTAAAGCATCAAATTGGACCATTGTACTCTATTTAGTATTCTTAGATGTCTAACTTGATAGTTTAGCATTCATACAACTATTTGTTTTGTAAAGATGTCAATAGACCAAGTTATGTTTGAAAATGCACAAAACGTGAAAAGCTCGTCTACGGACAGAATTGAGCATTCCTAAAGGATCAAAGTGGACCGTTGTACTCTATTTAGTGTTCTTAGAAGTCTAACTTGCTAGTTTAGATTTCGTACAACGTTTCGTTAGGTAAAGATGCCAATACCCCAAGTTATGTTTGAAAATGCACAGAACATGAAAAGCTCATCTATGGACAGAATTGAGCATTCCTAAACCATCAAAGTGGACCGTTGTATTATATTTAATGTTCTTAGAACTCTAACTTGGTAGTTTAGCTTTCGTACAATGTTTCGTTAGGTAAAGATGCCAATAGACCAAGTTATGTTTGAAATTACACAAAAACTTGGAAAGCTCGTCTATGGAGAGAGTTGAGCAATTCAAAACATCAAAATGGGCCATTATACTATATTTAGTGTTCTTAGAAATCTTAACTTGCTAGTTTAGCTTTCGTACAACGTTTTGTTAGGTTAAGATGCCAATAGATCAAGCTATGTTTGAAAATGCACGAAACGAGAAATGCTCGTCTATAGACAGAATTGAGCATTCCTAAAGCATCAAAGTGGAACGTTATACTCTAACTAGTGTTCTTGGAAGTCTGAACTTGCTAGTTTATCTTTTGGACAATGTTTTGTTAGGTAAAGAAGCCAGTAGACCAAGTTAAGTTCAAAATTGCACGAAACGTGAAAAACTTGTCTATGCATAGAATTGAGCATTCCTAAGGCATCAAAATGGACCGTTATACTCTATTTAGTGTTCTTCGAAGTCTTAACTTGCTAGTTTAGCTTTTGGATATCGTTTCATTGGGTAAAGAAGCCAATAGACCAAGTTAAGTTCAAAATTGCACGAAACGTGAAAAACTTGTCTATGCATAGAATTGAGCATTCCTAAGGCATCAAAATGGACCGTTATACTCTATTTAGTGTTCTTCGAAGTCTTAACTTGCTAGTTTAGCTTTTGGATATCGTTTCATTAGGTAAAGAAGCCAATAGACCAAGTTAAGTTCAAAATTGCACGAAACGTGAAAAACTTGTCTATGCATAGAATTGAGCATTCCTAAAGCATCAAAGTGGACCATTGTACTCTATTTAGTATTCTTAGATGTCTAACTTGCTAGTTTAGCATTCATACAGCTATTCGTTCTGTAAAGATGTCAATAGACCAAGTTATGTTTGAAAATGCACAAAATGTGAAAAGCTCGTCTATGGACAGAATTGAGCATTCCAAAAGGATCAAAGTGGACCGTTGTACTCTTTTAAGTGTTCTTAGAAGTCTGACTTGCTAGTTTAGATTTCGTACAACGTTTCGTTAGGTAAAGATGCCAATAGACCAAGTTATGTTTGAAAATGCATAGAACGTGAAAAGTTCGTCTATGGGCTGAATTGAGCATTCCTTGACGGATCGAGTTTAACACAAGAGGGGGGGTGAATTGTGTCCCCAAATTCCAATTGGAATCCCTTTTTCAATTTAAACAAATTAATGGCAATTAACAAGTAGCACACAAATTTGGACTCTAATGATTTTTCTAATCAATATTCAATCCAATGCAAGATGTGATACAATATAGTGAATGACCAAATATCAAATAATCAAGAATTGCACAAAACAGATTTTCAAATAACACACTGCACACAGATTTTTTCAACTCAGATTTTACCTATCAAATGATGTCGAAATGCAACGAAATTTTATATGCAATGTCACAACACCTTAATAAACACTATAGCAAAAGTTCAGATCAAAATTCAAAGTTTAAGGCAGTCTGCTAATCTCGGACAGATTAGGGTTTTGAAAATCCTGCGGTTTGAAACAAGTAGTAAATATAAACAAGTAAACAAAGAAATCAACACAGCGATTTATAGTAGTTCGGAGACCCTTCTACTACGTCTACTACCTAGATTCACCAACCTAGGATTTTCCCAACTCCACTAAGGTATGGTTTTAAGAGACCCACAAAACTCCTTACACCAAGGGTTTCTAAGAACTCCCTCAAACTTCAATGTTTACAATTTCCCCTAACAAAGGGAATTTCTCAATGGGATTTTCAGCCAAGGTTCTCACAGGTTACCTCAAAGGTATTTGGTGTGGAACTCTCAAGATTACAGCAACACTCTCAAAGATAGGATTTTAAGAACAAGAGAGGTTTAGATTGTAAGTAAACAAAGCCTAAAGGATATAGGAACTTCCCTTTTGCAAAAGCAAGAGTAGTAAGAAGTCCTTGATTGTAGAGGCTTGTATTGGAGAAGATTGTTGTAGCAAATAGCAAGAAAGCTTGATGATTGATGAACTTGATAGCAAGAGGTTTCTCTCAAGGATAATTTTCAATTTGCTTCTCCAAGTTGTATGAAAGGGAAGATCCTCTTTTAAAGGCAATTCTCTCCTATGCTTGCATCCATTGGATCAAACTTCAAGAGTTGATCTCTACCATCCATTGCAGCTCCTAATCTTGGTCATTGATGATTTGAGCAAACAAATCTCCACCATAGAGCATATAGACGTTGGAAGCTTGAGAGAAGTCAAGTTGTACCTTTCTTCCATAAGTGTTGTCACAAGCACAACCCTTTGATCAATGTATGTCTTCAAATCTTGACCATTCAAACTCTCTTTAATTCTCAACCATGGATGTAAATTGTACTATGCCATCTTGTCCCTTGATTTTGAATCAAAGACTTTAAAAGTGATCCCTTAGTCAAGGATCTTGTTTGATTGCACCAATCCTAACTTTCTTGGTAGCACATGTCTTGAGTGAAAATGTCAAGGATCTTGTTTGATTGCACCAATCCTAATTTTCTTGGTAGCACATGTCTTGAGTGAAAATGTCAAGGATCTTGTTTGATTGCACCAATCCTAACTTTCTTGGTAGCACATGTCTTGAGTGAAAATGTCAAACAAGAATATATCACTAATGATAGAGAGGACAAGGTTTGTCCCACATGTTTGAAAAGAGTTGTATCTCCATGAAGACCACAACCAATAGCCTCAATGTTGGATTCATTCAACTTGATTAAATGCCTTAGTGGAAAGTTGGCAAATATAGGATTTTTCATAGTTTCCTAGAGCTCCAAGCTCATTCTTAGAAACAGGACTTCGACCACTCTTGAACATACTGAATTCTGAGCCATATGAGACCACAATGATGATTAACCTACAAGGAAATAGGAGGTAGAACTCCCCAATTGCATGTAAGCTCAAAGAGCTTCATATAGAGCGCATAGGTTAATTACATTAGAAAAATAACCCAGAAAATTCATATTACTGCATGATAAATCATTTTATATGTATTAGAATGTCCATGTAAAATTTCATAACAATCGGAAATCGTTTGGTCACTCAACCAAGCAATTAGATCACTAATAGTGAAACCGATAAATTCTAAGTGTAAATTCAAAGTCATTTTGCAAACTCAGTGTAAATGACCTTTTCTCTTGAACTTTGCTAAATCAAATATGTTCATAGTGATGAAACTAAGATGCACACGAAAGTTCATTTAAATCGGAGTTCATTTGGTTCACCACGTTTACAAAGAACACATATGCACAAAATTAAGTAAAACCTAGTTTTGGCGGAATTTAGGCATATAACCAAATATATGTGATGCACTTAATTTCTCATGATTATAGTCCTAGAACATATATTAAACCTTCATGTGCATGTGGTTCAAGTTTCAAGTCATTTGGACCTAAGTTGGTTAAGATATGATAATTGGAAAATTGATGCTCTAACTTAGTCCATGTATGTTTGTTTTCAAAACTTAATTTCCAGCACTATCTCAAAAATATATAGTCATTTAAATTCAATTCATATAAATCAAATATTGCTTTAATGTTTCATTATCATTTATAAATGATTTAATATCATCAAAATTAGACATATAGGACCATAGGTCCAACAATCTCCCCCTTTTTGATGATTACAAAACATGCATGATATAAATGTCTATTTGATTGTAATTGAATTTAATATCAATTCAAAGTGCATTAAAAAGTTTAATGATATCAATTTAAAACAATTTTGAAACTCATATACAACTTTAGTTAAGTAAGCTTAGCTCCCCCTTACTTTAACATCTATTCTCTCCCAATCATGGCATATACACTCCCCCTTAAGTTATGCCTATATATGCATTTTGACAAATGATTTTAATGCAATTTATCATCATGTCTCTCCCCCTTTTTGTAATAATTCAAAAAGTGGAGAACTAAGGGGTTGATGCAAGTTTTGTAAAAGATTTATAAGCATTTTTGAGATTTTATCACAAAAGTGATTTAAGACCATAAACATGCTTCAAATAATATCAAAACTAGTTCTCATCAACAAATAGTCATGGCAACACACCAATTGAACTAATAGAACCTAAGTGACTCAATTTGGAGCCTATCACACTAAGTGACCCATGGCCTCCTAATGACACTAGGTTACTCCCCCTTCAATCATGCATACCAATTTATACATTTATCTTATAAGCACATATCACCAAGAAAATATAATAAGCATTCAAGTTCAAACTTGGGATATCAATCAAACAAGGATATGCATTCAAGTAATATGCACTCAAGGTGCTTCACACAAACCCAATGCATTTCTTAGTTTTATGAATCTATCCTTAGCTAAAGGCTTAGCGAACAAATCGGCAATATTAAGTTCCCCTTCTACATGTTCAAGCACAATGTTCTTTTTAGCAACATGATCTCTAATGAAATGATGTCTAATGTCTATATGCTTAGCTTTACCATGATATCTAGGATTCTTAGACAAATGTATGGCACTTATGTTATCACAAAGAATTGGAATGTTTGAAAATTCCATATTAAAATCAAGCATTTGTTGTTTAATCCAAAGCAATTGGCAAGTACAACTACCAATAGCCATATATTCGGCTTCGGTAGTGCTCAAAGCAACACATGTTTGCTTCTTGGAGAACCAAGATATGAGCATATTTCCTAGGTATTGACAAGTACCACTAGTACTTTTCCTATTTATTTTGCAACCCGCAAAGTCGGCATCTACAAATGAATGCAAGTCAAATGAAGATTTCTTATCATACCACAACCCTAGGGAAGGTGTGTCCTTTAAGTACCTAAGAATCTTCTTTATGGCCATGGGATGTGTTTGCTTAGGATTAGATTGAAATCTTGCACACATGCAAACACTAAACATAATATCGGGCCTAGATGCGGTCAAGTAAAGTAAACTACCAATCATTGACCTATATCTCTTTTGATCAACATCATTACCATCTAGGTCGGGTTCTAATTTGGTTCCCACTCCCATAGGTGTGGATGAACCTTTAGAAATATCCATGCCAAACCTTTTTAATATCTCATTTGTATACTTAGTTTGACTAATGTGAGTGCCAAGTGGGGTTTGTTTAATTTGTAAACCTAGAAAGTAAGTCAACTCACCCATCATACTCATTTCAAATTCATTCTTCATGCATAATGTAAAATCTTCACACATAGATTCTAATGTAGCACCAAACACAATATCATCAACATATATTTGCACAATTAGCATATCAAGACCTTTGTTTTTAATAAACAAAGTATCATCAATACTACCACATTGAAAACCATTTTCAAGCAAGAACTTAGACAATCTTTCATACCAAGCTCTAGGAGCTTGTTTTAAACCATATAAAGCCTTGTCTAGTTTGTAAACATGGTTTGGAAATTTCTTACTTTCAAATCCGGGAGGTTGTTTAACATAAACTTCCTCATTTATCACACCATTTAAAAATGCACTTTTCACATCCATTTGAAAAAGTTTGATATTTTTGTAACATGCAAATGCAAGCAATAATCTAATAGCCTCTAACCTTGCAACCGGTGCAAAGGTTTCATCAAAGTCAATGCCCTCTTCTTGGCAATATCCTTGGGCCACTAATCTAGCTTTGTTCCTAGTTACATTACCATTTTCATCCATCTTATTCCTATAGACCCATTTTGTTCCTATAATGGTGTGGTCTTTAGGTTTAGGACAAAGAGTCCAAACCTTACTTCTCTCAAATTGTTCTAACTCCTCTTGCATGGCATACACCCAATCATCATCATGCAAAGCATCACGTACATTTTTAGGCTCTACTAAAGAAAGCATGGCAAAAGAGTTTAAAGGATTAGAATTGACCGTAGAGTCCCTTTTGGCTCTTAGTTGCCTTCCTTGATGCAAGTCTCCAATAATTAATTCTTTTGGATGAGACTTCATCACCTTGTATTTGTGAACACCCGGTTGTTTCATAGCATTTTCAGCTTCATTTTGTTCTTCATTTCCCTCGGGTTCACCTTCACTTTCTTCATTTGGTGGTGTTTCTTCATTTGAGATATTCATCTCCCTTAAGGTCTCCACCAAAGGGACATCATCTTCATCTTCTTCTAGCAATTGTACTCCATGTGTACCTTCATTTTTGTGCTTCAAAGGATGTTCCAAATCTGAAAATTTATTTTCTACACGCACATTTGGAGCAAGTGTGGTCATATCATCGAATTTAACATTTACACTTTCTTCCACAATTTTAGTTCTAGAGTTAAATACTCTATATGCTTTAGATGATGATGAATATCCTAAAAATATTCCAATGTCACTCTTTGCATCAAATTTATCCAAATTATCTTTGGTATTTAAAATAAAACATTTAGCACCAAAAACCTTAAAGTAATCTACTTTAGGTTTCTTGCCATACAAGAGTTCATAAGGAGTTTTCTTTAATCCTTTTCTAATGCTAAGTCTATTACTCACATAACATGCATTACTAGTAGCTTCGGCCCAAAAATATTTAGGAAGATTATATTCTAGAAGCATGGTTCTTCCTAATTCTTGTAAAGTTCTATTCTTCCTTTCTACAACCCCATTTTGTTGAGGTGTCCTAGGAGCACTAAACTCGTGTTTAATACCAAAAGAAGCACACAAAGAATCAAAATTAGCATTTTCAAATTCACCTCCATGGTCACTTCTAATTTTTGAAACCTTTAAGTTATGCTCATTTTGCAATCTCCTAAGTAAGTTTTCAAAAGCATGCAATGCATCACTTTTATGCACAAGAGACAAACACCATGTAAATCTAGTATAATCATCCACAATAACAAATGCATAGTATTTTCCACCTAGACTCCTAACTCTACTAGGACCAAATAAATCCATATGTAACAATTCTAGAGGCCTAGAAGTACTAATATCAAGTTTAGGCTTAAAAAACTCTTTAGTTTGTTTACCCCTAACACAAACATCACAAACATGTTCAACATTGAAATTTAACTTAGGCAATCCTCTAATAAGTTCATTGGCACACAACTTTTTCAATGTAGACATTCCGATATGACCTAATCTTCTATGCCAATGCAAAACATCATCATTCTTAGCAAGCAAGCAAGATATTTTAGAATTTTTCATAGCATCAAAATGCATTACATACATATCACCACTTCTACTTCCTAATTTCACAACATTACCATAAACATTAAACACATAACATTTATCATTTTTGAAAAGAATATCAAAGCCTTTATCGGCTAAATGACTAACACTCAATAAATTAAAAGATAAATTTTCAACCAATCTTACTTCACTAAGGGAGAAAGAAGAGTTACCTATGGATCCCAAGCCTAGGATCTTACCTTTGACCTTGTCTCCAAAGGTCACAAATCCTCCATTCCTCTTTGCTTCAAAGGATGTGAATAATGAAGCATCTCCCGTCATGTGTCTAGAACAACCACTATCCAAATACCATTTGCATGACTCGGATTTGGATTTTAAGCACACCTAGATAAACACATGTTTAATATACCTTAGGTATCCAAACTTTGGATCCTTTGGGGTTAGTAGCAATAAAGGCATATGCATCAGTTTTTAAAGTTCTCATCACATATGCTTTCTTTTCAAAGTCATTCAACCCTTTAGGCACCCAAACCTTTTTCACATAAACTTTCCTCTTCCTAGGTGTAGTTCCCTTAGGAACATTAGCCTTACCCTTAGGGTAGGTACCATTTTTGTTCACGTTGACCGGGGCCTCCTTAGCCTCTAGGGTGTCCTTAAGTTTCATAGGATCATATCCTAATCCACTCTTGTCAAGATAATGTCTTTGAGATGCAAGAAGTTCATCCAATTTAGAAGAACTCATAGAAAATTTTGAAAATTGTTTTTCAAGCATATTGTATTTCTCATTGGCCATATCAAGCTCTTTTTGTAGAGAAGAAGAGTTAGGCATAATAATGCACTCATGATTATCCCATGTATCCAAATCACCTTCTAGCTCATGAATCCTAGCATGCAAAGCATCTAAGTCATGTGAATTGCTAGATGATGCAGTGTTACTAGAATTAACACATGTTTTCAATTGATCTTTTAAATCCTCATTTTCTTGAACTAATGCATCAAGTGAAAAACATACATGATCATATTTAGATTTCAAATCACAACACTCATTTAGATGCATTTTTTCTACTTTAGAAAGTCTACTAACTTCTTTCTTAGCATGCTTGTGTTTATGCATCAATTTCTCATAAGCAATATAAAGTTCATCATAAACACAAGAGAGCTCATCATAAGAAGGTTTAGAAGATGTTACCATCTCATCCGAATTTGATGAGGACACTTCCTCTTCCTCATTTGCCATGAGACACAAGTTGGCTTGGAGTTCCTCTTCACTATCACTTGAAGATGATGATGAAGAATCATCCCAAGTGGCCTTGAATGCCTTCTTCTCCTTCTTCCCTTTTTCCTTCTTCTTCTCTTTCTCTCTATATTCCTTATGCTTCTTCTTTTGAAGCTTAGGGCAATCGGCCATAAAGTGACCTACTTTGCCACACTTAAAGCAAGTACTCTTTTCTTTCTCTTTCTCCTCTCTCTTTTCTTTAAAAGCCTTTCTATTCTTGAATCCTCCACGTTTGTTCATCTTCAAGAACTTCTTGAAATGCTTAGCTAATAGGGCTGCCCCTATTTCACTATCATCATCACTAGAATCCGAACTAGTGTCACTATTGATCCTAAGAGCTAGGCCATTTTTCTTAGGTGGTGCATCTTCCTCATCTAATCTTGACATCTCTAACTCATGTGTCATTAGACTTCCTATTAATTCCTCTATCTTAAGCTTCCTAGGGTCTTTAGCCTCTTTAATGGCTACTACCTTATCTTTCCAAATCCTAAGTAAACTCCTAAGGATCTTTTGGACCTTATCAACTTCCTCATATGGTTTGTTCAAAGCTTCTAATTCATTACATATGCAAGTAAGTCTAGAAAACATCTCCCTAATGCTCTCACCCTTCTTCATTCTAAAGGTCTCAAACTCGGTGACTAGCATGTTTATCTTAGAGTCCTTCACTTGACTTGTTCCTTCATGCTTCAACTCTAACATATCCCAAATCTCCTTTGCACTCTTACATTGAGCTATGTAATCAAATTCACTCCTAATAAGTGCAATGTGCAAAGTGTTGATTGCCTTATTATTTAGGCTAAGTAATCTCTTATCTTCCTTAGTAAACTCACTCTTTTCCTTATCTACCATCTCATCACCCAAAAGTTTTCTAGGAACATAAGGACCATTCTCTACAACTTCCCACAAATCATAATCAATGGAATTTATAAAAATTTTCATCCTATTTTTCCAAAAACCATATTGCAAGCCATTGAAAAATGGTGGTCTATTCATGGATAGGCCTTCGGCCTCACCATAAGAATTAATATTTGCCATAAATATGCCAAATAGGATATGACTCCTAATTTTAGCTAACCTGCTCCGATACCAATTGACGGATCGAGTTTAACACAAGAGGGGGGCTGAATTGTGTCCCCAAATTCCAATTGGAATCCCTTTTTCAATTTAAACAAATTAATGGCAATTAACAAGTAGCACACAAATTTGGACTCTAATGATTTTCCTAATCAATATTCAATCCAATGCAAGATGTGATACAATATAGTGAATGACCAAATATCAAATAATCAAGAATTGCACAAAACAGATTTTCAAGTAACACACTGCACACAGATTTTTTCAACTCAGATTTTACCTATCAAATGATGTCGAAATGCAACGAAATTTTATATGCAATGTCACAACACCTTAATAAACACTATATCAAAAGTTCAGATCAAAATTCAAAGTTTAAGGTAGTCTTCTAATCTCGGACAGATTAGGGTTTTGAAAATCCTGCGGTTTGAAACAAGTAGTAAATATAAACAAGTAAACAAAGAAATCAACACAGCGATTTATAGTAGTTCGGAGACCCTTCTACTACGTCTACTACCTAGATTCACCAACCTAGGATTTTCCCAACTCCACTAAGGTATGGTTTTAAGAGACCCACAAAACTCCTTACACCAAGGGTTTCTAAGAACTCCCTCAAACTTCAATGTTTACAATTTCCCCTAACAAAGGGAATTTCTCAATGGGATTTTCAGCCAAGGTTCTCACAGGTTACCTCAAAGGTATTTGGTGTGGAACTCTCAAGATTACAGCAACACTCTCAAAGATAGGATTTTAAGAACAAGAGAGGTTTAGATTGTAAGTAAACAAAGCCTAAAGGATATAGGAACTTCCCTTTTGCAAAAGCAAGAGTAGTAAGAAGTCCTTGATTGTAGAGGCTTGTATTGGAGAAGATTGTTGTAGCAAATAGCAAGAAAGCTTGATGATTGATGAACTTGATAGCAAGAGGTTTCTCTCAATGATAATTTTCAATTTGCTTCTCCAAGTTGTATGAAAGGGAAGATCCTCTTTTAAAGGCAATTCTCTCCTATGCTTGCATCCATTGGATCAAACTTCAAGAGTTGATCTCTACCATCCATTGCAGCTCCTAATCTTGGTCATTGATGATTTGAGCAAACAAATCTCCACCATAGAGCATATAGACGTTGGAAGCTTGAGAGAAGTCAAGTTGTACCTTTCTTCCATAAGTGTTGTCACAAGCACAACCCTTTGATCAATGTATGTCTTCAAATCTTGACCATTCAAACTCTCTTTAATTCTCAACCATGGATGTAAATTGTACTATGCCATCTTGTCCCTTGATTTTGAATCAAAGACTTTAAAAGTGATCCCTTAGTCAAGGATCTTGTTTGATTGCACCAATCCTAACTTTCTTGGTAGCACATGTCTTGAGTGAAAATGTCAAGGATCTTGTTTGATTGCACCAATCCTAATTTTCTTGGTAGCACATGTCTTGAGTGAAAATGTCAAGGATCTTGTTTGATTGCACCAATCCTAACTTTCTTGGTAGCACATGTCTTGAGTGAAAATGTCAAACAAGAATATATCACTAATGATAGAGAGGACAAGGTTTGTCCCACATGTTTGAAAAGAGTTGTATCTCCATGAAGACCACAACCAATAGCCTCAATGTTGGATTCATTCAACTTGATTAAATGCCTTAGTGGAAAGTTGGCAAATATAGGATTTTTCATAGTTTCCTAGAGCTCCAAGCTCATTCTTAGAGACAGGACTTCGACCACTCTTGAACATACTGAATTCTGAGCCATATGAGACCACAATGATGATTAACCTACAAGGAAATAGGAGGTAGAACTCCCCAATTGCATGTAAGCTCAAAGAGCTTCATATAGAGCGCATAGGTTAATTACATTAGAACAATAACCCAGAAAATTCATATTACTGCATGATAAATCATTTTATATGTATTAGAATGTCCATGTAAAATTTCATAACAATCGGAAATCGTTTGGTCACTCAACCAAGCAATTAGATCACTAATAGTGAAACCGATAAATTCTAAGTGTAAATTCAAAGTCATTTTGCAAACTCAGTGTAAATGACCTTTTCTCTTGAACTTTGCTAAATCAAATATGTTCATAGTGATGAAACTAAGATGCACACGAAATTTCATTTAAATCGGAGCTCATTTGGTTCACCACGTTCACAAAGAACACATATGCACAAAATTAGGTAAAACCTAGTTTTGGCGGAATTTAAGCATATGACCAAATATATGTGATGCACTTAATTTCTCATGATTATAGTCCTAGAACATATATTAAACCTTCATGTGCATGTGGTTCAAGTTTCAAGTCATTTGGACCTAAGTTGGTTAAGATATGATAATTGGAAAATTGATGCTCTAACTTAGTCCATGTATGTTTGTTTTCAAAACTTAATTTCCAGCACTATCTCAAAAATATATAGTCATTTAAATTCAATTCATATAAATCAAATATTGCTTTAATGTTTCATTATCATTTATGAATGATTTAATATCATCAAAATTAGACATATATGACCATAGGTCCAACATTCCTAAACCATCAAAGTGGACCGTTGTATTATATTTAGTGTTCTTAGAACTCTAACTTGCTAGTTTAGCTTTCGTACAATGTTTCGTTAGGTAAAGGTGCCACTAGACCAAGTTATGTTTGAAATTACACAAAAACTTGGAAAGCTCGTCTATGGAGAGAGTTGAGCAATTCCAAACATCAAAATGGGCCATTATACTATATTTAGTGTTCTTAGAAATCTTAACTTGCTAGTTTAGCTTTCGTACAACGTTTCGTTAGGTTAAGATGCCAATAGATGAAGCTATGTTTGAAAATGCACGAAACGAGAAATGCTCATCTCTGGACAGAATTGAGCATTCCTAAAGCATCAAAGGGGACCGTTATACTCTATTTAGTGTTCTTGGAAGTCTTAACTTACTAGTTTATCTTTTGGACAACGTTTCGTTAGGTAAAGAAGCCAATAGACCAAGTTAAGTTCAAAATTGCACGAAACTTGAAAAACTTGTCTATGCATAGAATTGAGCATTCCTAAGGCATCAAAATGGACCGTTATACTCTATTTAGTGTTCTTCGAAGTCTTAACTTGCTAGTTTAGCTTTTGGACATCGTTTCGTTAGGTAAAGAAGCCAATAGACCAAGTTAAGTTCAAAATTGCACGAAATGTGAAAAACTTGTCTATGCATAGAATTGAGCATTCCAAAGGCATCAAAATGGACCGTTATACTCTATTTAGTGTTCTTCGAAGTCTTAACTTTCTAGTTTAGCTTTTGGACATCGTTTCATTAGGTAAAGAAGCCAATAGACCAAGTTAAGTTCAAAATTACACGAAACAAGAAAAACTTGTCTGTGCATAGAATTGAGCATTCCTAAAGCATCAAATTGGACCATTGTACTCTATTTAGTATTCTTAGATGTCTAACTTGATAGTTTAGCATTCATACAACTATTTGTTCTGTAAAGATGTCAATAGACCAAGTTATGTTTGAAAATGCACAAAACGTGAAAAGCTCGTCTACGGACAGAATTGAGCATTCCCAAAGGATCAAAGTGGACCGTTGTACTCTATTTAGTGTTCTTAGAAGTCTAACTTGCTAGTTTAGATTTCGTACAACGTTTCGTTAGGTAAAGATGCCAATATCCCAAGTTATGTTTGAAAATGTACAGAACATGAAAAGCTCATCTATGGACAGAATTGAGCATTCCTAAACCATCAAAGTGGACCGTTGTATTATATTTAGTGTTCTTAGAACTCTAACTTGGTAGTTTAGCTTTCGTACATTGTTTCGTTAGGTAAAGATGCCAATAGACCAAGTTATGTTTGAAATTACACAAAAACTTGGAAAGCTCGTCTATGGAGAGAGTTGAGTAATTCAAAACAGCAAAATGGGCCATTATACTATATTTAGTGTTCTTAGAAATCTTAAGTTGCTAGTTTAGCTTTCGTACAACGTTTTGTTAGGTTAATATGCCAATAGATCAAGCTATGTTTGAAAATGAACGAAACGAGAAATGCTCGTCTATAGACAGAATTGAGCATTCCTAAAGCATCAAAGTCGAACGTTATACTCTATTTAGTGTTCTTGGAAGTCTTAACTTGCTAGTTTATCTTTTGGACAACGTTTTGTTAGGTAAAGAAGCCAATAGACCAAGTTAAGTTCAAAATTGCACGAAACGTGAAAAACTTGTCTATGCATAGAATTGAGCATTCCTAAGGCATCAAAATGGACCGTTGTACTCTATTTAGTGTTCTTCTTAACTTGCTTGTTTAGATTTTGGACATCGTTTCATTAGGTAAAGAAGCCAAAAGACCAAGTTAAGTTCAAAATTGCACGAAACGTGAAAACCTTGTCTATGCATAGAATTGAGCATTCCTAAAGCATCAAAGTGGACCATTGTACTCTATTTAGTATTCTTAGATGTCTAACTTGCTAGTTTAGCATTCATACAACTATTCGTTCTGTAAAGATGTCAATAGACCAAGTTATGTTTGAAAATGCGCAAAACGTGAAAAGCTCGTCTATGGACAGAATTGAGCATTCCAAAAGGATCAAAGTGGACCGTTGTACTCTTTTTAGTGTTCTTAGAATTCTGACTTGCTAGTTTAGATTTCCTACAACGTTTCGTTAGGTAAAGATGCCAATAGACCAAGTTATGTTTGAAAATGCACAGAACGTGAAAAGTTCGTCTATGGGCTGAATTGAGCATTCCTGAACCATCAAAGTGAACCGTTGTATTATATTTAGTGTTCTTAGAACTCTAACTTGCTAGTTCAGCTTTCGTACAACGTTTCGCTAGGTAAAGATGCCAATAGACCAAGTTATGTTTGAAATTACACAAAAACTTGGAAAGCTCGTCTATTGAGAGAGTTGAGCAATTCCAAACATCAAAATGGGCCATTATACTATATTTAGTTATCTTAGAAATCTTAACTTGCTAGTTTAGCTTTCGTACAACGTTTCGTTAGGTTAAGATGCCAATAGATCAAGCTATGTTTGAAAATGCACGAAACGAGAAATGCTCATCTCCAGACAGGATTGAGCATTCCTAAATCATCAAAGTGGACCGTTATACTCTATTTAGTGTTCTTGGAAGTCTTAACTTACTAGTTTAACTTTTGAACAACGTTTCGTTAGGTAAAGAAGCCAATAGACCAAGTTAAGTTCAAAATTGCACGAAACGTGAAAAACCTGTCTATGCATAGAATTGAGCATTCCTAAGCCATCAAAATGGACCGTTATACTCTATTTAGTGTTCTTCGAAGTCTTAACTTGCTAGTTTAGCTTTTGGACATCGTTTCGTTAGGTAAAGAAGCCAATAGACCATGTTAAGTTCAAAATTGCACGAAACGTGAAAAACTTGTCTATGCATAGAATTGTGCATTCCTAAGGCATCAAAATGGACCGTTATACTCTATTTAGTGTTCTTCGAAGTCTTAGCTTGCTAGTTCAGCTTTTGGACATCGTTTCGTTAGGTAAAGAAGCCAATAGACCAAGTTAAGTTCAAAATTACACGAAACATGAAAAACTTGTCTGTGCATAGAATTGAGCATTCCTAAAGCATCAAATTGGACCATTGTACTCTATTTAGTATTCTTCGATGTCTAACTTGATAGTTTAGCATTCATACAACTATTTGTTCTGTAAAGATGTCAATAGACCAAGTTATGTTTGAAAATGCACAAAACGTGAAAAGCTCGTCTACGGACAGAATTGAGCATTCCTAAAGGATCAAAGTGGACCGTTGTACTCTATATAGTGTTCTTAGAAGTCTAACTTGCTCGTTTAGATTTCGTACAACGTTTCGTTAGGTAAAGATGCCAATATCCCATGTTATGTTTGAAAATGCACAGAACATGAAAAGCTCATCTATGGACAGAATTGAGCATTCCTAAACCATCAAAGTGGACCGTTGTATTATATTTAGTGTTCTTAGAACTCTAACTTGCTAGTTTAGCTTTCGTACAATGATTCGTTAGGTGAAGATGCCAATAGACCAAGTTATGTTTGAAATTACACAAAAACTTGGAAAGCTCGTCTATGGAGAGAGTTGAGCAATCCCAAACATCAAAATGGGCCATTATACTATATTTAGTGTTCTTAGAAATCTTAACTTGCTAGTTTAGCTTTCGTACAACGTTTTGTTAGGTTAAGATGCCAATAGATCAAGCTATGTTTGAAAATGCACGAAATGAGAAATGCTCGTCTATAGACAGAATTGAGCATTCCTAAAGCATCAAAGTGGAATGTTATACTCTATTTAGTGTTCTTGAAAGTCTTAACTTGCTAGTTTATCTTTTGGACAACGTTTTGTTAGGTAAAGAAGCCAATAGACCAAGTTAAGTTCAAAATTGCACGAAACGTGAAAAACATGTCTATGCATAGAATTGAGCATTCCTAAGGCATCAAAATGGACCGTTATACTCTATTTAGTGTTCTTTGAAGTCTTAACTTGCTAGTTTAGCTTTTGGACATCGTTTCATTAGGTAAAGAAGCCAATAGACCAACTTAAGTTCAAAATTGCACGAAACGTGAAAAACTTGTCTATGCATAGAATTGAGCATTCCTAAAGCATCAAAGTGGACCATTGTACTCTATTTAGTATTCTTAGATGTCTAACTTGCTAGTTTAGCATTCATACAACTATTCGTTCGGTAAAGATGTCAATAGACCAAGTTATGTTTGAAAATGCGCAAAACGTGAAAAGCTCGTCTATGGACAGAATTGAGCATTCCAAAAGGATCAAAGTGGACCGTTGTACTCTTTTTAGTGTTCTTAGAAGTCTGACTTGCTAGTTTAGATTTCGTACAACGTTTCGTTAGGTAAAGATGCCAATAGACCAAGTTATGTTTGAAAATGCATAGAACGTGAAAAGTTCGTCTATGGGCTGAATTGAGCATTCCTAAACCATCAAAGTGGACCGTTGTATTATATTTAGTGTTCTTAGAACTCTCACTTGCTAGTTTAGCTTTCGTACAATGTTTCGTTAGGTAAAGATGCCAATAGACCAAGTTATGTTTGAAATTACACAAAAACTTGGAAAGCTCGTCTATGGAGAGATTTAAACATCAAAATGGGCCATTATACTATATTTAGTGTTCTTAGAAATCTTAACTTGCTAGTTTAGCTTCGTACAACGTTTCGTTAGGTTAAGATGCCAATAGATCAATCTATGTTTGAAAATGCACGAAACGAGAAATGCTCGTCTCTGGACAGAATTGAGCATTCCTAAAGCATCAAAGTGGACCTTTATACTCTATTTAGTGTTCTTGGAAGTCTTAACTTACTAGTTTATCTTTTGAACAACGTTTCGTTAGGTAAAGAAGCCAATAGACCAAGTTAAGTTCAAAATTGCACGAAACGTGAAAAACTTGTCTATGCATAGAATTGAGCAGTCCTAAGGCATCAAAATGGACCGTTATACTCTATTTTGTGTTCTTCGAAGTCTTAACTTTCTAGTTTAGCTTTTGGACATCGTTTCGTTAGGTAAAGAAGCCAATAGACCAAGTTAAGTTCAAAATTACACGAAACAAGAAAAACTGGTCTATGCATAGAATTGAGCATTCCTAAAGCATCAAAGTGGACCATTGTACTCTATTTAGTATTCTTAGATGTCTAACTTGCTAGTTTAGCATTCATACAACTATTTGTTCTGTAAAGATGTCAATAGACCATGTTATGTTTGAAAATGCACAAAACATGAAAAGCTCGTCTATGGACATAATTGAGCATTCCTAAAGGATCAAAGTGGACCTTTGTACTCTATTTAGTGTTCTTAGAAGTCTAACTTGCTAGTTTAGATTTCGTACAACGTTTCGTTAGGTAAAGATGCCAATATCCCAAGTTATGTTTGAAAATGCACAGAACATGAAAAGCTCGTCTATGGGCAGAATTGAGCATTCCTAAACCATCAAAGTGGACCGTTGTATTATATTTACTGTTCTTAGAACTCTAACTTGCTAGTTTAGCTTTCGTACAATGTTTCGTTAGGTAAAGATGCCAATAGACCAAGTTATGCTTGAAATTACACAAAAACTTGGAAAGCTCGTCTATGGAGAGAGTTGAGCAATCCCAAACATCAAAATGGGCCATTATACTATATTTAGTGTTCTTAGAAATCTTAACTTGCTAGTTTAGCTTTCGTACAATGTTTTGTTAGGCTAAGATGCCAAAAGATCAAGCTATGTTTGAAAATGCACGAAACGAGAAATGATCGTCTATAGACAGAATTGAGCATTCCTAAAGCATCAAAGTGGAATGTTATACTCTATTTAGTGTTCTTGGAAGTCTTAACTTGCTAGTTTATCTTGTGGACAACGTTTTGTTAGGTAAAGAAGCCAATAGACCAAGTTAAGTTCAAAATTGCACGAAACGTGAAAAACTTGTCTATGCATAGAATTGAGCATTCCTAAGGCATCAAAATGGACCGTTATACTCTATTTAGTGTTCTTCGAAGTCTTAACTTGCTAGTTTAGCTTTTGGACATCGTTTCATTAGGAAAAGATGCCAATAGACCAAGTTAAGTTCAAAATTGCACGAAACGTGAAAAACTTGTCTATGCATAAAATTGAGCATTCCTAAATCATCAAAGTGGACCACTGTACTCTATTTAGTATTCTTAGATGTCTAACTTGCTAGTTTGACATTCATACAACTATTCGTTCTGTAAAGATGTCAATAGACCAAGTTATGTTTGAAAATGCGTAAAACGTGAAAAGCTCGTGTATGGACAGAATTGAGCATTCCAAAAGGCTCAAAGTCGACCGTTGTACTCTTTTTAGCGCTCCTAGAAGTCTGACTTGCCAGTTTAGATTTCGTACAACTTTTCGTTAGGTAAAGATGCCAATAGACCAAGTTATGTTTGAAAATGCACAGAATGTGAAAAGTTCGTCTATGGGTTGAATTGAGCATTCCTAAACCATCAAAGTGGACCGTTGTATTATATTTAGTATTCTTAGACCTCTAACTTGCTAGTTTAGCTTTCGTACAATGTTTCGTTAGGTAAAGATGCCAATAGACCAAGTTATGTTTGAAATTACACAAAAACTTCGAAAGCTCGTCTATAGAGAGAGTTGAGTAATTCCAAACATCAAAATGGGCCATTATACTATATTTAGTGTTCTTAGAAATCTTAACTTGCTAGTTTAGCTTTCGTACAACGTTTCGTTAGGTTAAGATGCCAACAGATCAATCTATGTTTGAAAATGCACGAAACGAGAAATGCTCATCTCTGGACAGAATTGAGCATTCCTAAAGCATCAAAGTGGACCGTTATACTCTATTTAGTGTTCTTGGAAGTCTTAACTTACTAGTTTATCTTTTGAACAATGTTTCGTTAGGTAAAGAAGCCAATTGACCAAGTTAAGTTCAAAATTGCACGAAACGTGAAAAACTTGTCTATGCATAGAATTGAGCAGTCCTAAGGCATCAAAATGGACCGTTATACTCTATTTAGTGTTCTTCGAAGTCTTAACTTGCTAGTTTAGCTTTTGGACATCGTTTCGTTTGGTAAAGAAGCCAATAGACCAAGTTAAGTTAAAAATTGCACAGAACGTGAAAAACATATTTATGCATAGAATTGAGCATTCCTAAGGCATCAAAATGGACCGTTATACTCTATTTAGTGTTCTTCGAAGTCTTAACTTGCTAGTTTAGCTTTTGGACATCGTTTCGTTAGGTAAAGAAGCCAATAGACCAAGTTACGTTCAAAATTACACGAAACATGAAAAACTTGTCTATGCATAGAATTGAGCATTCCTAAAGCATCAAAGTGGACCATTGTAGTCTATTTAGTATTCTTAGATGTCTAACTTGCTAGTTTAGCATTCATACAACTATTTGTTCTGTAAAGATGTCAATAGACCAAGTTATGTTTGAAAATGCACAAAACATGAAAAGCTCGTCTATGGACAGAATTGAGCATTCCTAAAGGATCAAAGTGGACCGTTGTACTCTATTTAGTGTTCTTAGAAGTCTAACTTGCTAGTTTAGATTTCGTACAACGTTTCGTTAGGTAAAGATGCCAATATCCCAAGTTATGTTTGAAAATGCACAGAATGTGAAAAGTTCGTCTATGGGTTGAATTGAGCATTCCTAAACCATCAAAGTGGACCGTTGTATTATATTTAGTATTCTTAGACCTCTAACTTGCTAGTTTAGCTTTCGTACAATGTTTCGTTAGGTAAAGATGCCAATAGACCAAGTTTTGTTTGAAATTACACAAAAACTTGGAAAGCTCATCTATGGAGAGAGTTGAGCAATTCCAAACATCAAAATGGGCCATTATACTATATTTAGTGTTTTTAGAAATCTTAACTTGCTAGTTTAGCTTTCGTACAACGTTTTGTTAGGTTAAGATGCCAATAGATCAAGCTATGTTTGAAAATGCACGAAACGAGAAATGCTCGTCTATAGACAGAATTGAGCATTGCTAAAGCATCAAAGTGGAACGTTATACTCTATTTAGTGTTCTTGGAAGTCTTAACTTGCTAGTTTATCTTTTGGACAACGTTTTGTTAGGTAAAGAAGCCAATAGACCAAGTTAAGTTCAAAATTGCACGAAATGTGAAAAACTTGTCTATGCATAGAATTTAGCATTCCTAAGGCATCAAAATGGAACGTTATACTTTATTTAGTGTTCTTCGAAGTCTGAACTTGCTAGTTTAGCTTTTGGACATCGTTTCATTAGGTAAAGAAGCCAATAGACCAAGTTAAGTTCAAAATTGCACGAAACGTGAAAAACTTGTCTATGCATAGAATTGAGCATTCCTGAAGCATCAAAGTGGACCATTGTACTCTATTTAGTATTCTTAGATGTCTAACTTGCTAGTTTAGCATTCATACAACTATTCGTTCTGTAAAGATGTCAATAGACCAAGTTATGTTTGAAAATGCGCAAAACGTCAAAAGCTCGTCTATGGACAGAATTGAGCATTCGTAAAGGATCAAAGTGGACCGTTGTACTCTATTTAGTGTTCTTAGAAGTCTAACTTGCTCGTTTAGATTTCGTACAACGTTTCGTTAGGTAAAGATGCCAATATCCCAAGTTATGTTTGAAAATGCACAGAATATGAAAAGCTCATCTATGGACAGAATTGAGCATTCCTAAACCATCAAAGTGGACCGTTGTATTATATTTAGTGTTCTTAGAACTCTAACTTGCTAGTTTAGCTTTCGTACAATGTTTCGTTAGGTAAAGATGCCAATAGACCAAGTTATGTTTGAAATTACACAAAAACTTGGCAAGCTCGTCTATGGAGAGAGTTGAGCAATTCCAAACATCAAAATGGGCCATTATACTATATTTAGTGTTCTTAGAAATCTTAACTTGCTAGTTTAGCTTTCGTACAACGTTTCGTTAGGTTAAGATGCCAACAGATCAATCTATGTTTGAAAATGCACGAAACGAGAAATGCTCATCTCTGGACAGAATTGAGCATTCCTAAAGCATCAAAGTGGACCGTTATACTCTATTTAGTGTTCTTGTAAGTCTTAACTTACTAGTTTATCTTTTGAACAACGTTTCGTTAGGTAAAGAAGCCAATAGACCAAGTTAAGTTCAAAATTGCACGAAACGTGAAAAACTTGTTTATGCATAGAATTGAGCAGTCCTAAGGCATCAAAATGGACCGTTATACTCTATTTAGTGTTCTTCGAAGTCTTAACTTGCTAGTTTAGCTTTTGGACATCGTTTCGTTAGGTAAAGAAGCCAATAGACCAAGTTAAGTTAAAAATTACACGAAACGTGAAAAACTTATCTATGCATAGAATTGAGCAGTCCTAAGGCATCAAAATGGACCGTTATACTCTATTTAGTGTTCTTCGAAGTCTTAGCTTGCTAGTTTAGCTTTTGGACATCGTTTCGTTAGGTAAAGAAGCCAATAGACCAAGTTAAGTTCAAAATTGCACGAAACGTGAAAAACTTATCTATGCATAGAATTGAGCATTCCTAAGGCATCAAAATGGACCGTTATACTCTATTTTGTGTTCTTCGAAGTCTTAACTTGCTAGTTTAGCTTTTGGACGTCGTTTCGTTAGGTAAAGAAGCCAATAGACCAAGTTAAGTTCAAAATTACACGAAACATGAAAAACTGGTCTATGCATAGAATTGAGCATTCCTAAAGCATCAAAGTGGACAATTGTACTCTATTTAGTATTCTTGGATGTCTAACTTGCTAGTTTAGCATTCATACAACTATTTGTTCTGTAAAGATGTCAATAGACCAAGTTATGTTTGAAAATGCACAAAACATGAAAAGCTCGTCTATGGATAGAATTGAGCATTCCTAAAGGATCAAAGTGGACCTTTGTACTCTATTTAGTGTTCTTAGAAGTCTAACTTGCTAGTTTAGATTTCGTACAACGTTTCGTTAGGTAAAGATGCCAATATCCCAAGTTATGTTTGAAAATGCACAGAACATGAAAAGCTCGTCTATGGACAGAATTGAGCATTCCTAAACCATCAAAGTGGACCGTTGTATTATATTTAGTGTTCTTAGAACTCTAACTTGCTAGTTTAGCCTTCGTACAATGTTTCGTTAGGTAAAGATGCCAATAGACCAAGTTATGTTTGAAATTACACAAAAACTTGGAAAGCTCGTCTATGGAGAGAGTTGAGCAATTCCAAACATCAAAATGGGCCATTATACTATATTTAGTGTTCTTAGAAATCTTAACTTGCTAGTTTAGCTTTCGTACAACATTTCGTTAGGTTAAGATGCCAATAGATCAATCTATGTTTGAAAATGCACGAAACGAGAAATGCTCATCTCTGGACAGAATTGAGCATTCCTAAAGCATCAAAGTGGACCGTTAAACTCTATTTAGTGTTCTTGGAAGTCTTAACTTACTAGTTTATCTTTTGAACAACGTTTCGTTAGGTAAAGAAGCCAATAGACCAAGTTAAGTTCAAAATTGCACGAAACGTGAAAAACTTGTCTATGCATAGAATTGAGCATTCCTAAGGCATCAAAATGGACCGTTATACTCTATTTAGTGTTCTTCGAAGTCTTTACTTGCTAGTTTAGCTTTTGGACATCGTTTCGTTAGGTAAAGAAGCCAATAGACCAAGTTAAGTTCAAAATTGCACGAAACGTGAAAAGCTTGTCTATGCATAGAATTGAGCATTCCTAAGGCATCAAAATGGACCGTTATACTCTATTTAGTGTTCTTCGAAGTCTTAACTTGTTAGTTTAGCTTTTGGACATTGTTTCGTTATGTAAAGAAACCAATAGACCAAGTTAAGTTCAAAATTACACGAAGCATGAAAAACTGGTCTATGCATAGAATTGAGCATTCCTAAAGCATCAAAGTGGACCATTGTACTCTATTTAGTATTCTTAGATGTCTAACTTGCTAGTTTAGCATTCATACAACTATTCGTTCTGTAAAGATGTCAATAGACCAAAGTGGACCGTTGTACTCTTTGTAGTGTTCATAGAAATCTGACTTGCTAGTTTAGATTTCGTACAACGTTTCGTTAGGTAAAGATGCCAATTGACCAAGTTATGTTTGAAAATGATGCCAATAGACCAAGTTATGTTTGAAAATGCACAGAACGTGAAAAGCTCGTCTATGGACAGAATTGAGCATTCCTAAACCATCAAAGTTGACCGTTGTATTATATTTAGTGTTCTTAGAACTCTAACTTGCTAGTTTAGCTTTTGTACAATGTTTTGTTAGGTTAAGATGCCAATAGATCAAGCTATGTTTGAAAATGCACGAAACGAGAAATGCTCGTCTATGGATAGAATTGAGCATTCCTAAAGCATCAAAGTGGAACTTTATACTCTATTGAGTGTCTTGGAAGTCTTAACTTGCTAGTTTATCTTTTGGACAACGTTTCGTTAGGTAAAGAAGCCAATAGACCAAGTTAAGTTGAAAATTGCACGAAACATGAAAAACTTGTCTATGCGTAGAATTGAGCATTCCTAAGGCATAAAAATGGACCGTTATACTCTATTTAGTGTTCTTCGAAGTCTTAACTTGCTAGTTTAGCTTTTGGACATCGTTTCGTTGGGTAAAGAACCCAATAGACCAAGTTAAGTTCAAAATTGCAAGAAACATGAAAAACTTGTCTATGCATAGAATTGAGCATTCCTAAAGCATCAAAGTGGACCATTGTACTCTATTTAGTATTCTTAGTTGTCTAACTTGCTAGTTTAGCATTCATACAACTATTCGTTATGTAAAGATGTCAATAGACCAAGTTATGTTTGAAAATGCACAAAACGTGAAAAGCTCGTCTATGGACAGAATTGAGCATTCCTAAAGGATCAAAGTGGTCCGTTGTACTCTTTTTAGTGTTCATAGAAATCTGACTTGCTAGTTTAGATTTCGTACAACGTTTCGTTAGGTAAAGATGCCAATAGACCAAGTTATGTTTGAAAATGCACAGAACGTTAAAAGCTCGTCTATGGACAGAATTGAGCATTCCAAAACCATCAAAGTTGACCGTTGTATTATATTTGGTGTTCTTAGAACTTTAACTTGCTAGTTTAGCTTTTGTACAATGTTTCGTTAGGTTAAGATGCCAATAGATCAAGCTATGTTTGAAAATGCACGAAACGAGAAATGCTCGTCTATGGACAGAATTCAGCATTCCTAAAGCATCAAAGTGGAACGTTATACTTTATTTAGTGTTCTTGGAAGTCTTAACTTGCTAGTTTATCTTTTGGACAATGTTTCGTTAGGTAAAGAAGCCAATAGACCAAGTTAAGTTGAAAATTGGACGAAACGTGAAAAACTTGTCTATCCGTAGAATTGAGCATTCCTAAGGCATCAAAATGGACCGTTATACTCTATTTAGTGTTATTCAACGTCTTAACTTGCTAGTTTAGCGTTTGGACATCGTTTCGTTGGGTAAAGAAGCCAATAGACCAAGTTATGTTCAAAATTGCACGAAACGTGAAAAACTTGTCTATGCATAGAATTGAGCATTCCAAAAGCATAAAAGTGGACCATTGTACTCTATTTAGTATTCTTAGATGTCTAACTTGCTAGTTTAGCATTCATACAACTATTCGTTCTGTAAAGATATCAATAGACCAAGTTATGTTTGAAAATCCACAAAACGTGAAAAGCTCGTCTATGGACACAATTGAGCATTCCTAAAGGATCAAAGTGGACCGTTGTACTCTTTTTAGTGTTCTTAGAAGTCTGACTTGCTAGTTTAAATTACGTACAACGTTTCGTTAGGTAAATATGCCAACAGATCAAGTTATGTTTGAAAATGCACAGAACGTGAAAAGCTCGTATATGGACAGAATTGAGCATTCCTACACCATCAAAGTTGACCTTTGTATTATATTTAGTGTTCTTAGAACTCTAACTTGCTAGTTTAGCTTTTGTACAATGTTTCGTTAGGTAAAGATGCCAATAGACCAAGTTATGTTTGAAAGTACACAAAAACTTGGAAAGCTCATCTATGGAGAGAGTTGAGCAATTCCAAACATCAAAATGGGCCATTATACTATATTTAGTGTTCTTAGAAATCTTAACTTGTTAGTTTAGCTTTCGTACAATGTTTTGTTAGGTTATGATGCCAATAGATCAAGCTATGTTTGAAAATGCACGAAACGAGAAATGCTCGTCTATAGACAGAATTGAGCATTCCTAAAGCATCAAAGTGGAACGTTATACTCTATTTAGTGTTCTTGGAAGTCTTAACTTGCTAGTTTATCTTTTGGACAACGTTTCGTTAGGTAAAGAAGCCAATAGACCAAGTTAAGTTCAAAATTGCACGAAACGTGAAAAACTTGTCTATGCATAGAATTGAGCATTCCTAAGGCATCAAAAGGGACCGTTATACTCTATTTAGTGTTCCTGGAAGTCTTAACTTACTAGTTTATCTTTTGGACAACGTTTCGTTAGGTAAAGAAGCCAATAGACCAAGTTAAGTTCAAAATTGCACGAAACGTGAAAAACTTGTCTATGCATAGAATTGAGCATTCCTAAGGCATCAAAATGGACTGTTATACTCTATTTAGTGTTCTTGGAAGTCTTAACTTACTAGTTTATCTTTTGGACAACGTTTCGTTAGGTAAAGAAGCCAATAGACCAAGTTAAGTTCAAAATTGCACGAAACGTGAAAAACTTGTCTATGCATAGAATTGAGCATTCCTAAGGCATCAAAATGGACTGTTATACTCTATTTAGTGTTCTTGGAAGTCTTAACTTGCTAGTTTATCTTTTGGACAACGTTTCGTTAGGTAAAGAAGCCAATAGACCAAGTTAAGTTCAAAATTGCACGAAACGTGAAAAACTTGTCTATGCATAGAATTGAGCATTCCTAAAGCATCAAAGTGGACCATTGTACTCTATTTAGTATTCTTAGTTGTCTAGCTTGCTAGTTTATCATTCATACAACTATTCGTTCTGTAAAGATGTCAATAGACCAAGTTATGTTTGAAAATGCACAAAACGTGAAAAGCTCGTCTATGGACAGAATTGAGCATTCCTAAAGGATCAAAGTGGACCGTTGTACTCTTTTTAGTGTTCATAGAAATCTGACTTGCTAGTTTAGATTTCGTACAACGTTTCGTTAGGTAAAGATGCCAATAGACCAAGTTATGTTTGAAAATGCACAGAACGTTAAAAGCTCGTCTCTGGACAGAATTGAGCATTCCAAAACCATCAAATTTGACTGTTGTATTATATTTAGTGTTCTTAGAACTCTAACTTGCTAGTTTAGCTTTTGTACAATGTTTCGTTAGGTTAAGATGCCAATAGATCAAGCTATGTTTAAAAATGCACGAAACGAGAAATGCTCGTCTATGGACAGAATTGAGCATTCCTAAAGCATCAAAGTGGAACGTTATACTCTATTTAGTGTTCTTGGAAGTCTTAACTTGCTAGTTTATCTTTTGGACAACGTTTCGTTAGGTAAAGAAGCCAATAGACCAAGTTAAGTTGAAAATTGCACGAAACGTGAAAAACTTGTCTATCCGTAGAATTGAGCATTCCTAAGGCATCAAAATGGACCGTTGTACTATATTTAGTGTTATTCGAAGTCTTAACTTGCTAGTTTAGCTTTTGGACATCGTTTCGTTGGGTAAAGAAGCCAATAGACCAAGTTATGTTCAAAATTGCACGAAACGTGAAAAACTTGTCTATGCATAGAATTGAGCATTCCAAAAGCATCAAAGTGGACCATTGTACTCTATTTAGTATTCTTAGATGTCTAAGTTGCTAGTTTAGCATTCATACAACTATTCGTTCTGTAAAGATGTCAATAGACCAAGTTATGTTTAAAAATCCAAAAAACGTGAAAAGCTCGTCTATGGACACAATTGAGCATTCCTAGAGGATCAAAGTGGACCGTTGTACTCTTTTTAGTGTTCTTAGAAGTCTGACTTGCTAGTTTAAATTTCGTACAACGTTTCGTTAGGTAAAGATGCCAATAGATCAAGTTATGTTTGAAAATGCACAGAACGTGAAAAGCTCGTCTATGGACAGAATTGAGCATTCCTAAACCATCAAAGTTGACCGTTGTATTATATTTAGTGTTCTTAGAACTGTAACTTGCTAGTTTAGCTTTTGTACAATGTTTCGTTAGGTAAAGATGCCAATAGACCAAGTTATGTTTGAAAGTACAAAAAACTTGGAAAGCTCATCTATGGAGAGAGTTGAGCAATTCCAAACATCGAAATGGGCCATTATACTATATTTAGTGTTCTTAGAAATCTTAACTTGCTAGTTTAGCTTTCGTACAACGTTTTGTTAGGTTAAGATGCCAATAGATCAAGCTATCTTTGAAAATGCACGAAACGAGAAATGCTCGTCTATAGACAGAATTGAGCATTCCTAAAGCATCAAAGTGGAACGTTATACTCTATTTAGTGTTCTTGGAAGTCTTAACTTGCTAGTTTATCTTTTGGACAACGTTTCGTCAGGTAAAGAAGCCAATAGACCAAGTTAAGTTCAAAATTGCACAAAACGTGAAAAACTTGTCGATGCATAGAATTGAGCATTCCTAAGGCATCAAAATGGACCATTATACTCTATTTAGTGTTCTTGCAAGTCTTAACTTGCTAGTTTATCTTTTGGACAACGTTTCGTTAGGTAAAGAAGCCAATAGACCAAGTTAAGTTCAAAATTGCTCGAAACGTGAAAAACTTGTCTATGCATAGAATTGAGCATTCCTAAGGCATCAAAATGGACCGTTATACTCCATTTAGTGTTCTTCGAAGTCTTAACTTGCTAGTTTAGCTTTTGGACATCGTTTCGTTTGGTAAAGAAGCCAATAGACCAAGTTAAGTTCAAAATTGGACGAAACGTGAAAAACTTGTCTATGCATAGAATTGAGCATTCCTAAAGCATCAAAGTGGACCATTGTACTCTATTTAGTATTCTTAGATGTCTAACTTGCTAGGTTAGCATTCATACAACTATTCGTTCTGTAAAGATTTCAATAGACCAAGTTTTGTTTGAAAATGCACAAAACGTGAAAAGCTCGTCTATGGCCAAAATTGAGAATTCCAAAAGGATCAAAGTGGACCGTTGTACTCTTTTTAGTGTTCTTAGAAGTCTGACATGCTAGTTTAGATTTCGTACAACGTTTCGTTAGGTAAAGATGCCAATAGACCAAGTTATGTTTGAAAATGCACAGAACGTGAAAAGTTCGTCTATGGGCAGAATTGAGCATTCCTAAACCATCAAAGTGGACCGTTGTATTATATTTAGTGTTCTTAGAACTCTAACTTGCTAGTTTAGCCTTCGTACAATGTTTCGTTAGGTAAAGATGCCAATAGACCAAGTTATGTTTGAAATTACACAAAAACTTGGAAAGCTCGTCTATGGTGAGAGTTGAGCAAATCCAAACATCAAAATGGGCCATTATACTATATTTAGTGTTCTTAGAAATCTTAACTTGCTAGTTTAGCTTTCGTACAATGTTTCGTGAGGTTAAGATGCCAATAGATCAAGCTATGTTTGAAAAAGCACGAAACGAGAAATGCTCATCTCTGGACAGAATTGAGCATTCCTAAAGCATCAAAGTGGACCGATATACTCTATTTAGTGTTCTTGGAAGTCTTAACTTGCTGGTTTACCTTTTGGACAACGTTTCGTTAGGTAAAGAAGCCAATAGACCAAGTTAAGTTCAAAATTGCACGAAACGTGAAAAACTTGTCTATGCATAGAATTGAGCATTCCTAAGGCATCAAAATGGACCGTTATACTCTATTTAGTGTTCTTGGAAGTCTTAACTTGCTAGTTTATCTTTTGGAGAACATTTTGATAGGTAAAGAAGCCAATAGACCAAGTTAAGTTCAAAATTGCTCGAAACGTGAAAAACTTGTCTATGCATAGAATTGAGCATTCCTAAGGCATCAAAATGGACCGTTATACTCTATTTAGTGTTCTTCGAAGTCTTAACCTTCTAGTTTAGCTTTTCGACATCGTTTCGTTAGGTAAAGAAGCCAATTGACCAAGTTAAGTTCAAAATTGCACGAAACGTGAAAAACTTGTCTATGCATAGAATTGAGCATTCCTAAAGCATCCAAGTGGACCATTGTACTCTATTTAGTATTCTTAGATGTCTAACTTCCTAGTTTAGCATTCATACAACTATTCATTCTGTAAAGATGTCAATAGACCAAGTTATGTTTGCAAATGCACAAAACGTGAAAAGCTCGTCTATGCACAGAATTGTGCATTCCTAAACGATCAAAGTGGACCGTTGTACTCTTTTTAGTGTTCTTAGAAGTCTAACTTGCTAGTTTAGATTTCGTACAAACTTTTGTTAGGTAAAGATGCCAATAGACCAAGTTATGTTTAAAAATGCACAGAACGTGAAAAGCTCGTCTCTGGACAGAATTCAGCATTCCTAAACCATCAAAGTGGACCATTGTATTATATTTAGTGTTTTTAGAATTCTAACTTGCTAGTTTAGCTTTCGTACAATGTTTCGTTAGGTAAAGATGCCAATAGACCAAGTTATGTTTGAAATTACACAAAAACTTGGAAAGCTCGTCTATGGAGAGAGTTGAGCAATTCCAAACATCAAAATGGGCCATTACACTATATTTAGTGTTCTTAGAAATCTTAACTTGCTACTTTAGCTTTCATACAACGTTTCGTTAGGTTAAGATGCCAATAGATCAAGCTATGCTTGAAAATGCACGAAACGAGAAATGCTCGTCTATGGACAGAATTGAGCATTCCTAACGCATCAAAGTGGACCGTTATGCTCTATTTAGTGTTCTTGAAAGTCTTAAGTTGCTGGTTTATCTTTTGGACAACGTTTCGTTAGGTAAAGAATCCAATAGACCAAGTTAAGTTCAAAATTGCACGAAACGTGAAAAACTTGTCTATGCATAGAATTGAGCATTCCTAAGGCATCAGAATGGACCGTTATACTCTATTTAGTGTTCTTTGAAGTCTTAACTTGCTAGTTTAGCTTTTGGACATTGTTTCGTTAGGTAAAGAAGCCAATAGACCAAGTTAAGTTCAAAATTGCACAAAACGTGAAAAATTTGTCTATCCAGAGAATTGAGCATTCCTAAATCATCAAAGTGGACCATTGTACTCTATTTAGTATTCTTAGATGTCTAACTTGCTAGTTTAGCATTCATACAACTATTCGTTCTGTAAACATGTCAATAGACCAAGTTATGTTTGAAAATGGACAAAACGTGAAAAGCTCGTCCATGGACAGAATTGAGCATTCCAAAAGGATCAAAGTGGACCGTTGTACTCTTTTTAGTGTTCTTAGAAGTCTGACTTGCTAGTTTAAATTTCGTACAACGTTTCGTTAGGTAAAGATGCCAATAGATCAAGTTATGTTTGAAAATGCACAGAACGTGAAAAGCTCGTCTATGGACAGAATTGAGCATTCCTAAACCATCAAAGTTGACCGTTGTATTATATTTAGTGTTCTTAGAACTGTAACTTGCTAGTTTAGCTTTTGTACAATGTTTCGTTAGGTAAAGATGCCAATAGACCAAGTTATGTTTGAAAGTACAAAAAACTTGGAAAGCTCATCTATGGAGAGAGTTGAGCAATTCCAAACATCGAAATGGGCCATTATACTATATTTAGTGTTCTTAGAAATCTTAACTTGCAAGTTTAGCTTTCGTACAACGTTTCGTTAGGTTAAGATGCCAATAGATCAAGCTATGTTTGAAAATGCACGAAACGAGAAATGCTCATCTGTGGACAGAATTGAGCATTCCTAAAGCATCAAAGTGGACCGTTATACTCTTTTTAGTGTTCTTGGAAGTCTTAACTTGCTAGTTTATCTTTTGGACAATGTTTCGTTAGGTAAAGAAGCCAATAGACCAAGTTAAGTTCAAAATTGCACAAAACGTGAAAAATTTGTCTATGCATAGAATTGAGCATTCCTAAAGCATCAAAGTGGACCATTGTACTCTATTTAGTATTCTTAGATGTCTAACTTGCTAGTTTAGCATTCATACAACTATTCGTTCTGTAAACATGTCAATAGACCAAGTTATGTTTGAAAATGCACAAAATGTGAAAAGCTCGTCTATGGACAGAATTGAGCATTCCAAAAGGATCAAAGTGGACCGTTGTACTCTTTTTAGTATTCTTAGAAGTCTGACTTGCTAGTTTAGATTTCGTACAATGTTTCGTTAGGTAAAGATGCCAATAGACCAAGTTATGTTTGAAAATGCACAGAACGTGAAAAGTTCATCTATGGGCTGAATTGAGCATTCCTAAACCATCAAAGTGGACCGTTGTATTATATTTAGTGTTCTTAGAACTCTAACTTGCTAGTTTAGTTTTCGTACAATGTTTCGTTCGGTAAAGATGACAATAGACCAAGTTATGTTTGAAATTACAAAAAAACTTGGAAAGCTCGTCTATGGAGAGAGTTGAGCAATTCCAAACATCAAAATGGGCCATTATACTATATTTAGTGTTCTTAGAAATCTTAACTTGCTAGTTTAGCTTTCGTACAACATTTCGTTAGGTTAAGATGCCAATAGATCAAGCTATGTTTGAAAATGCACGAAACGAGAAATGCTCATTTGTGGACAGAATTGAGCATTCCTAAAGCATCAAAGTGGACCGTTATACTCTATTTAGTGTTCTTGGAATTCTTAACTTGCTAGTTTATCTTTTGGACAATGTTTCGTTAGGTAAAGAAGCCAATAGACCAAGTTAAGTTCAAAATTGCACGAAACGTGAAAAACTTGTCTATGCATAGAATTGAGCATTCCTAAAGCATCAAAGTGGACCATTGTACTCTAGTTAGTATTCTTAGTTGTCTAACTTGCTAGTTTAGCATTCATACAACTATTCGTTCTGTAAAGATGTCAATAGACCAAGTTATGTTTGAAAATGCACAAAACGTGAAAAGCTCTTCTATGGACAGAATTGAGCGTTCCTAAAGGATCAAAGTGGACCGTTGTACTCTTTTTAGTGTTCATAGAAATCTGACTTGCTAGTTTAGATTTCGTACAACGTTTCGTTAGGTAAAGATGCCAATAGACCAAGTTATGTTTGAAAATGCACAGAACGTGAAAAGCTCGTCTATGGACAGAATTGAGCATTCCTAAGCCATGAAAGTTGACCATTGTATTATATTTAGTGTTCTTAGAACTCTAACTTGCTAGTTTAGCTTTTGTACAATGTTTCGTTAGGTTAAGAAGCCAATAGATGAAGCTATGTTTGAAAATACACGAAACGAGAAATGCTCGTCTATGGATAGAATTGAGCATTCCTAAAGCATCAAAGTGGAACGTTGTACTCTATTTAGTGTTCTTGGAAGTCTTAACTTGCTAGTTTATCTTTCGGACAACGTTTCGTTAGGCAAAGAAGCCAATAGACCAAGTTAAGTTGAAAATTGCACGAAACGGGAAAAACTTGTCTATGCGTAGAATTGAGCATTCCTAAGGCATCAAAATGGACCGTTATACTCTATTCAGTGTTCTTCGTAGTCTTAACTTGCTAGTTTAGATTTTGGACATCGTTTCGTTGGGTAAAGAAGCCAATAGACCAAGTTAAGTTCAAAATTGCACGAAACGTGAAAAACTTGTCTATGCATAGAATTGAGCATTCCTAAAGCATCAAAGTGGACCATTTTACTCTATTTAGTATTCTTAGATGTCTAACTTGCTAGTTTAGCATTCATACAACTATTCGTTCTGTCGAGATGTCAATAGACCAAGTTATGTTTGAAAATCCACAAAACGTGAAAAGCTCGTCTATGGACACAATTGAGCATTCCCAAAGGATCAAAGTGGACCGTTGACCCGTTGTACTCATTTTAGTGCTCTTAGAAGTCTGACTTGCTAGTTTAGATTTTGTACAACGTTTCGTTAGGTAAAGATGCCAATAGACCAAGTTATGTTTGAAAATGCACAGAATGTGAAAAGTTCATCTATGGGCAGAATTGAGCATTCCTAAACCATCAAAGTGGACCGTTGTATTATATTTAGTGTTCTTAGAACTCTAACTTGCTAGTTTAGCTTTCGTACAATATTTCGTTCGGTAAAGATGCCAATAGACCAAGTTATGTTTGAAAGTACACAAAAACTTGGAAAGCTCATCAATGGAGAGAGTTGAGCAATTCCAAACATCAAAAATGGGGCATTATACTTTATTTAGTGTTCTTAGAAATCTTAACTTGCTAGTTTACCTTTCGTACAACGTTTTGTTAGGTTAAGATGCCAATAGATCAAGCTATGTTTGAAAATGCACGACACGAGAAATGCTCGTCTATAGACAGAATTGAGCATTCCTAAAGCATCAAAGTGGAATGTTATACTCTATTTAGTGTTCTTGGAAGTCTTAACATGCTAGTTTATCTTTTGGACAACGTTTTGTTAGGTAAAGAAGCCAATAGGCCAAGTTAAGTTCACAATTGCACGAAACGTGAAAAACATGTCTATGCATAGAATTGAGCATTCCTAAGGCATCAAAATGGACCGTTATACTCTATTTAGTGTTCTTCGAAGTCTTAGCTTGCTAGTTTAACTTTTGGACATCGTTTCGTTAGGTAAAGAAGCCAATAGACCAAGTTAAGTTCAAAATTGCACGAAACGTGAAGAACTTGTCTATGCATAGAATTGAGCGTTCCTAAAGCATCAAAGTGGACCGTTGTACTCTATTTAGTATTCTTAGATGTCTAACTTGCTAGTTTAGCATTCATACAACTATTCGTTCTGTAAAGATGTCAATAGACCAAGTTATGTTTGAAAATCCATAAAACGTGAAAAGGTCGTCTATGGACACAATTGAGCATTCCTAAAGGATCAAAGTGGACCGTTGACCCGTTGTACTCATTTTAGTGCTCTTAGAAGTCTGACTTGCTAGTTTAGATTTTGTACAATGTTTCGTTAGGGAAAGATACCAATAGACCAAGTTATGTTTGAAAATGCACAGAACGTGAAAAGTTCGTCTATGGGCAGAATTGAGCATTCCTAAACCATCAAAGTGGACCTTTGTATTATATTTAGTATTCTTAGAACTCTAACTTGCTAGTTGAGCTTTCGTACAATATTTCGTTAGGTAAAGATGCCAATAGATCAAGTTATGTTTGAAAGTACACAAAAACTTGGAAAGCTCATCTATGGAGAGAGTTGAGCAATTCGAAACATCAAAATGGGCCATTATACTATATTTAGTGTTCTTAGAAATCTTAACTTGCTAGTTTAGCTTTCGTACAACGTTTTGTTAGGTTAAGATGCCAATAGATCAAGCTATGTTTGAAAATGCACGACACGAGAAATGCTCGTCTATAGACAGAATTGAGCATTCCTAAAGCATCACAGTGGAACGTTATACTCTATTTAGTGTTCTTGGAAGTCTTAACTTGCTAGTTTATCTTTTGGACAATGTTTTGTTAGGTAAAGAATCCAATAGACCAAGTTAAGTTCAAAATTATACGAAACGTGAAAAACTTGCCTATGCATGGAATTGAGCATTCCTAAGGCATCAAAATGGACCGTTATACTCTATTTAGTGTTCTCCGAAGTCTTAACTTGCTAGTTTAACTTTTGGACATCGTTTCGTTAGGTAAAGAAGCCAATAGACCAAGTTAAGTTCAAAATTGCACGAAACGTGAAAAACTTGTCTATGCATAGAATTGAGCGTTCCTAAAGCATCAAAGTGGACCATTGTACTCTATTTAGTATTCTTAGATGTCTAACTTGCTAGTTTAGCATTCATACAACTATTCGTTCTGTAAAGATGTCAATAGACCAAGTTATGTTTGAAAATGCACAAAACATGAAAAGCTCGTCTATGGACAGAATTGAGCATTCCAAAACGATCAAAGTGGACTGTTGTACTCATTTTAGTGCTCTTAGAAGTCTGACTTGCTAGTTTAGATTTTGTACAACGTTTCGTTAGGTAAAGATGCCAATAGACCAAGTTATGTTTGAAAATGCGCAGAACGTGAACAGTTCATCTATGGGCAGAATTGAGCATTCCTAAACCATCAAAGTGGACTGTTGTATTATATTTAGTCTTCTTAGAACTCTAACTTGCTAGTTGAGCTTTCGTACAATATTTCGTTCGGTAAAGATGCGAATAGACCAAGTTATGTTTGAAAGTACACAAAAACTTGGAAAGCTCATCAATGGAGAGAGTTGAGCAATTCCAAACATCAAAAGTGGGGCATTATACTTTATTTATTGTTCTTAGAAATCTTAACTTGCTAGTTTACCTTTCGTACAACGTTTTGTTAGGTTAAGATGCCAATAGATCAAGCTATGTTTGAAAATGCACGACACGAGAAATGCTCGTCTATAGACAGAATTGAGCATTCCTAAAGCATCAAAGTGGAATGTTATACTCTATTTAGTGTTCTTGGAAGTCTTAACATGCTAGTTTATCTTTTGGACAACGTTTTGTTAGGTAAAGAAGCCAATAGGCCAAGTTAAGTTCACAATTGCACGAAACGTGAAAAACATGTCTATGCATAGAATTGAGCATTCCTAAGGCATCAAAATGGACCGTTATACTCTATTTAGTGTTCTTCGAAGTCTTAGCTTGCTAGTTTAACTTTTGGACATCGTTTCGTTAGGTAAAGAAGCCAATAGACCAAGTTAAGTTCAAAATTGCACGAAACGTGAAGAACTTGTCTATGCATAGAATTGAGCGTTCCTAAAGCATCAAAGTGGACCGTTGTACTCTATTTAGTATTCTTAGATGTCTAACTTGCTAGTTTAGCATTCATACAACTATTCGTTCTGTAAAGATGTCAATAGACCAAGTTATGTTTGAAAATCCATAAAACGTGAAAAGGTCGTCTATGGACACAATTGAGCATTCCTAAAGGATCAAAGTGGACCGTTGACCCGTTGTACTCATTTTAGTGCTCTTAGAAGTCTGACTTGCTAGTTTAGATTTTGTACAACGTTTCGTTAGGGAAAGATACCAATAGACCAAGTTATGTTTGAAAATGCACAGAACGTGAAAAGTTCGTCTATGGGCAGAATTGAGCATTCCTAAACCATCAAAGTGGACCTTTGTATTATATTTAGTATTCTTAGAACTCTAACTTGCTAGTTGAGCTTTCGTACAATATTTCGTTAGGTAAAGATGCCAATAGATCAAGTTATGTTTGAAAGTACACAAAAACTTGGAAAGCTCATCTATGGAGAGAGTTGAGCAATTCGAAACATCAAAATGGGCCATTATACTATATTTAGTGTTCTTAGAAATCTTAACTTGCTAGTTTAGCTTTCGTACAACGTTTTGTTAGGTTAAGATGCCAATAGATCAAGCTATGTTTGAAAATGCACGACACGAGAAATGCTCGTCTATAGACAGAATTGAGCATTCCTAAAGCATCACAGTGGAACGTTATACTCTATTTAGTGTTCTTGGAAGTCTTAACTTGCTAGTTTATCTTTTGGACAATGTTTTGTTAGGTAAAGAATCCAATAGACCAAGTTAAGTTCAAAATTATACGAAACGTGAAAAACTTGCCTATGCATGGAATTGAGCATTCCTAAGGCATCAAAATGGACCGTTATACTCTATTTAGTGTTCTCCGAAGTCTTAACTTGCTAGTTTAACTTTTGGACATCGTTTCGTTAGGTAAAGAAGCCAATAGACCAAGTTAAGTTGAAAATTGCACGAAACGTGAAAAACTTGTCTATGCATAGAATTGAGCGTTCCTAAAGCATCAAAGTGGACCATTGTACTCTATTTAGTATTCTTCGATGTCTAACTTGCTAGTTTAGCATTCATACAACTATTCGTTCTGTAAAGATGCCAATAAACCAAGTTATGTTTGAAAATGCACAAAACGTGAAAAGCTCGTCTATGGACAGAATTGAGCATTCCAAAACGATCAAAGTGGACTGTTGTACTCCTTTTAGTGTTCTTAGAAGTTTGACTTGCTAGTTTAGATTTGTACAACGTTTCGTTAGGTAAAGATGCCAATAGACCAAGTTATGTTTGAAAATGCGCAGAACGTGAAAAGTTCGTCTATGGACAAAATTGAGCATTCCTAAACCATCAAAGTGGACCGTTGTATTATATTTAGTGTTCTTAGAACTCTAACTTGCTAGTTTAGCTTTCGTACAATATTTCGTTAGGTAAAGATGCCAATAGACCAAGTTATGTTTGAAATTACACAAAAACTTGAAAACCTCGTCTATGGAGAGAGTTGAGCAATTCCAAACATCAAAATGGGCCATTATACTATATTTAGTGTTCTTAGAAATCTTAACCTGCTAGTTTAGCTTTCGTACAACGTTTCGTTAGGTTAAGATGCCAATAGATCAAGCTATGTTTGAAAATGCACGAAACGAGATATGCTCATCTTTGGACAGAATTGAGCATTCCTAAAGCATCAAAGTGGACCGTTATACTCTATTTAGTGTTCTTGGAAGTCTTAACTTGCTAGTTTATCTTTTGGACAACGTTTTGTTTGGTAAAGAAGCCAATAGACCAAGTTAAGTTCAAAATTGCACGAAACGTGAAAAACTTGTCTATGCATAGAATTGCGCATTCCTAAGGTATCAAAATGGACCGTTATACTCTATTTAGTGTTCTTGGAAGTCTTAACTTTCTAGTTTATCTTTTGGACAACGTTTCGTTAGGCAAAGAAGCCAATAGACCAAGTTAAGTTCAAAATTGCTCGAAACGTGAAAAACTTGTCTATGCATAGAATTGAGCATTCCTAAGGCATCAAAATGGACCGTTATACTCTATTTAGTGTTCTTCGAAGTCTTAACTTGCTAGTTTAGCTTTTGGACATCGTTTCGTTAGGTAAAGAAGCCAATAGACCAAGTTAAGTTCAAAATTGCACGAAACGTGAAAAACTTGTCTATGCATAGAATTGAGCATTCCTAAGGCATCAAAATGGACCTTTATACTCTATTTAGTGTTCTTCGAAGTCTTAACTTTCTAGATTAGCCTTTGGACATCGTTTTGTTTGGTAAAGAAGCCAATAGACCAAGTTATGTTCAAAATTACAGGAAACGTGAAAAACTTGTCTATGCATAGAATTGAGCATTCCTAAAGCATCAAAGTGGACCATTGTACTCTATTTAGTATTCTTAGATGTCTAACTTGCTAGTTTAGCATTCATACAACTACTCATTCTGTAAAGATGTCAATAGACCAAGTTATGTTTGAAAATGCACAAAACGTGAAAAGCTCGTCTATGGACAAAATTGAGCATTCCAAAAGGATCAAAGTGGACCGTTGTACTCTTTTTAGTGTTCTTAGAAGTCTGACATGCTAGTTTAGATTTCATACAACGTTTCGTTAGGTAAAGATGCCAATAGACCAAGTTATGTTTGAAAATGCACAGAACGAGAAAAGTTCGTCTATGGGCAGAATTGAGCATTCCTAAACCATCAAAGTAGACAATTGTATTATATTTAGTGTTCTCAGAACTCTAACTTGCTAGTTTAGCTTTCGTACAATGTTTCGTTAGGTAAAGATGCCAATAGACCAAATTTTGTTTGAAATTACACAAAAACTTGGAAAGCTCATCTATGGAGAGAGATGAGCAATTCCAAACATCAAAATGGGCCATTATACTATATTTAGTGTTCTTAGAAATCTTAACTTGCTAGTTTAGCTTTCGTACAATGTTTCGTTAGGTTAAGATGCCGATAGATCAAGCTATGTTCGAAAATGCACGAAACGAGAAATGCTCATCTCTGGACAGAATTGAGCATTCCTAAAGCATCAAAGTGGACCGTTATACTCTATTTAGTGTTCTTGGAAGTCTTAACTTGCTAGTTTACCTTTTGGACAACGTTTCGTTAGGTAAAGAAGCCAATAGACCAAGTTAAGTTTAAAATTGCTCGAAACGTGAAAAACTTGTCTATGCATAGAATTGAGCATTCCTAAGGCATCAAAATGGACCGTTATACTCTATTTAGTGTTCTTCGAAGTCTTAACTTGCTAGTTTAGCTTTTGGACATCGTTTCGTTAGGTAAAGAAGCCAATAGACCAAGTTAAGTTCAAAATTGCACGAAACGTGAAAAACTTGTCTATGCATAGAATTGAGCATTCCTAAGGCATCAAAATGGACCTTTATACTCTATTTAGTGTTCTTCGAAGTCTTAACTTGCTAGATTAGCCTTTGGACATCGTTTCGTTTGGTAAAGAAGCCAATAGACCAAGTTAAGTTCAAAATTGCAGGAAACGTGAAAAACTTGTCTATGCATAGAATTGAGCATTCCTAAAGCATCAAAGTGGGCCATTGTACTCTATTTAGTATTCTTAGATGTCTAACTTGCTAGTTTAGCATTCATACAACTACTCATTCTGTAAAGATGTCAATAGACCAAGTTATGTTTGAAAATGCACAAAACGTGAAAAGCTCGTCTATGGACAAAATTGAGCATTCCAAAAGGATCAAAGTGGACCGTTGTACTCTTTTTAGTGTTCTTAGAAGTCTGACATGCTAGTTTAGATTTCATACAACGTTTCATTAGGTAAAGATGCCAATAGACCAAGTTATGTTTGAAAATGCACAGAACGAGAAAAGTTCGTCTATGGGCAGAATTGAGCATTTCTAAACCATCAAAGTAGACAGTTGTATTATATTTAGTGTTCTCAGAACTCTAACTTGCTAGTTTAGCTTTCGTACAATGTTTCGTTAGGTAAAGATGCCAATAGACCAAGTTTTGTTTGAAATTACACAAAAACTTGGAAAGCTCGTCTATGGAGAGAGATGAGCAATTCCAAACATCAAAATGGGCCATTATACTATATTTAGTGTTCTTAGAAATCTTAACTTGCTAGTTTAGCTTTCGTACAATGTTTCGTTAGGTTAAGATGCCGATAGATCAAGCTATGTTCGAAAATGCACGAAACGAGAAATGCTCATCTCTGGACAGAATTGAGCATTCCTAAAGCATCAAAGTGGACCGTTATACTCTATTTAGTGTTCTTGGAAGTCTTAACTTGCTAGTTTACCTTTTGGACAACGTTTCGTTAGGTAAAGAAGCCAATAGACCAAGTTAAGTTTAAAATTGCTCGAAACGTGAAAAACTTGTCTATGCATAGAATTGAGCATTCCTAAGGCATCAAAATGGACCGTTATACTCTATTTAGTGTTCTTCGAAGTCTTAACTTGCTAGTTTAGCTTTTGGACATCGTTTCGTTAGGTAAAGAAGCCAATAGACCAAGTTAAGTTCAAAATTGCACGAAACGTAAAAAACTTGTCTATGCATAGAATTGAGCATTCCTAAAGCACCAAAGTGGACCATTGTACTCTATTTAGTATTCTTAGATGTCTATCTTGCTAGTTTAGCATTCATACAACTATTCGTTCTGTAAAGATGTCAATAGACCAAGTTATGTTTGAAAATGCACAAAAAGTGAAAAGCTCGTCTATGGACAGAATTGAGCATTCCTAAAGGATCAAAGTGGACCATTATATTATATTTAGTGTTCTTAGAACTCTAACTTGCTAGTTTAGCTTTCGTACAATGTTTCGTTAGGTAATGATGCCAATAGACCAAGTTATGTTTGAAATTACACAAAAACTTGGAAAGATAGTCTATGGAGAGAATTGAGCAATTCCAAACATCAAAATGGGCCATTATACTATATTTAGTGTTCTTAGAAATCTTAACTTGCTAGTTTAGCTTTCGTACAACGTTTCATTAGGTTAAGATGCCAATAGATCAAGCTATGTTTGAAAATGCACGAAACGAGAAATGCTCATCTATGGACTTAATTGAGCATTCCTAAAGTATCAAAGTGGACCGTTATACTCTATTTAGTGTTCTTGGAAGTCTTAACTTGCTAGTTTATCTTTTGGACAACGTTTCGTTAGGTAAAGAAGCCAATAGACCAAGTTAAGTTCAAAATTGCACGAAACGTGAAAAGCTTGTCTATGCATAGAATTGAGCATTCCTAAGGAATCAAAATGGACCGTTATACTCTATTTAGTGTTCTTCGAAGTCTTAACTTGCTAGTTTAGCTTTTGGACATCGTTTCGTTAGGTAAAGAAGCCAATGGACCAAGTTAAGTTCAAAATTGCATGAAACGTGAAAAACTTGTCTATGCGTAGAATTGAGCATTCCTAAAGCATCAAAGTGGACCATTGTACTCTATTTAGTATTCTTAGATGTCTAACTTGCTAGTTTAGCATTCATACAACTATTCGTTCTGTAAAGATGTCAATAGACCAAGTTATGTTTGAAAATGCACAAAACGTGAAATCCTCGTCTATGCACAGAATTGTGCATTCCTAAACGATCAAAGTGGACCGTTGTACTCTTTTTAGTGTTCTTAGAAGTCTAACTTCCTAGTTTAGATTTCGTACAAACTTTTGTTAGGTAAAGATGCCAATAGACCAAGTTATGTTTGAAAATGCACAGAACGTGAAAAGCTCGTCTCTAGACAGAATTGAGCATTCCTAAACCATCAAGGTGGACCGTTGTATTATATTTAGTGTTCTTAGAACTCTAACTTGCTAGTTTAGCTTTCGTACAATGTTTCGTTAGGTAAAGATGCCAATAGACCAAGTTATGTTTGAAATTACACAAAAACCTGGAAAGCTCCTCTATGGAGAGAATTGAGCAATTCCAAAAATCAAAATGGGCCATTATACTGTATTTAGTGTTCTTAGAAATCTTAACGTGCTAGTTTAGCTTTCGTACAACGTTTCGTTAGGTTAAGATGCCAATAGATCAACCTACGTTTGAAACTGCACGAAACGAGAAATGCTCGTCTATGGACAGAATTGAGTATTGCTAAAGCATCAAAGTGGACCGTTATACTCTATTTAGTGTTCTTAGAAGTCTTAACTTGCTAGTTTAGCTTTTGGACAACGTTTCGTTAGGTAAAGAAGCCAATAGACCAAGTTAAGTTCAAAATTGCACGAAACGTGAAAAACTTGTCTATGCATAGAATTGAGCATTCCTAAAGCATCAAAGTGGACCATTGTACTCTATTTAGTATTCTTAGAAGTCTAACTTGCTAGTTTAGCATTCATACAACTATTCGTTCGGTAAAGATGTCAATAGACCAAGTTATGTTTGAAAATGCACAAAACGTGAAAAGCTCGTCTGTGGACAGAATTGAGCATTCCTAAAGGATCAAAGTGGACCGTTGCACCCTTTTTAGTGTTCTTAGAAGTCTGACTTGCTAGTTTAGATTTCGTACAACGTTTCGTTAGGTAAAGATGCCAATAGACCAAGTTATGTTTGAAAATGCACAGAACGTGAAAAGCTCGTCTATGGACATAATTGAGCATTCCTAAACCATCAAAGTGGACCGTTATACTCTATTTAGTGTTCTTGGAAGTCTTAACTTGCTAGTTTACCTTTTGGACAACGTTTCGTTAGGTAAAGAAGCCAATAGACCAAGTTAAGTTTAAAATTGCTCGAAACGTGAAAAACTTGTCTATGCATAGAATTGAGCATTCCTAAGGCATCAAAATGGACCGTTATACTCTATTTAGTGTTCTTCGAAGTCTTAACTTGCTAGTTTAGCTTTTGGACATCGTTTCGTTAGGTAAAGAAGCCAATAGACCAAGTTAAGTTCAAAATTGCACGAAACGTGAAAAACTTGTCTATGCATAGAATTGAGCATTCCTAAAGCACCAAAGTGGACCATTGTACTCTATTTAGTATTCTTAGATGTCTATCTTGCTAGTTTAGCATTCATACAACTATTCGTTCTGTAAAGATGTCAATAGACCAAGTTATGTTTGAAAATGCACAAAAAGTGAAAAGCTCGTCTATGGACAGAATTGAGCATTCCTAAAGGATCAAAGTGGACCATTATATTATATTTAGTGTTCTTAGAACTCTAACTTGCTAGTTTAGCTTTCGTACAATGTTTCGTTAGGTAATGATGCCAATAGACCAAGTTATGTTTGAAATTACACAAAAACTTGGAAAGATAGTCTATGGAGAGAATTGAGCAATTCCAAACATCAAAATGGGCCATTATACTATATTTAGTGTTCTTAGAAATCTTAACTTGCTAGTTTAGCTTTCGTACAACGTTTCATTAGGTTAAGATGCCAATAGATCAAGCTATGTTTGAAAATGCACGAAACGAGAAATGCTCATCTATGGACTTAATTGAGCATTCCTAAAGTATCAAAGTGGACCGTTATACTCTATTTAGTGTTCTTGGAAGTCTTAACTTGCTAGTTTATCTTTTGGACAACGTTTCGTTAGGTAAAGAAGCCAATAGACCAAGTTAAGTTCAAAATTGCACGAAACGTGAAAAGCTTGTCTATGCATAGAATTGAGCATTCCTAAGGAATCAAAATGGACCGTTATACTCTATTTAGTGTTCTTCGAAGTCTTAACTTGCTAGTTTAGCTTTTGGACATCGTTTCGTTAGGTAAAGAAGCCAATGGACCAAGTTAAGTTCAAAATTGCATGAAACGTGAAAAACTTGTCTATGCGTAGAATTGAGCATTCCTAAAGCATCAAAGTGGACCATTGTACTCTATTTAGTATTCTTAGATGTCTAACTTGCTAGTTTAGCATTCATACAACTATTCGTTCTGTAAAGATGTCAATAGACCAAGTTATGTTTGAAAATGCACAAAACGTGAAATCCTCGTCTATGCACAGAATTGTGCATTCCTAAACGATCAAAGTGGACCGTTGTACTCTTTTTAGTGTTCTTAGAAGTCTAACTTCCTAGTTTAGATTTCGTACAAACTTTTGTTAGGTAAAGATGCCAATAGACCAAGTTATGTTTGAAAATGCACAGAACGTGAAAAGCTCGTCTCTAGACAGAATTGAGCATTCCTAAACCATCAAGGTGGACCGTTGTATTATATTTAGTGTTCTTAGAACTCTAACTTGCTAGTTTAGCTTTCGTACAATGTTTCGTTAGGTAAAGATGCCAATAGACCAAGTTATGTTTGAAATTACACAAAAACCTGGAAAGCTCCTCTATGGAGAGAATTGAGCAATTCCAAAAATCAAAATGGGCCATTATACTGTATTTAGTGTTCTTAGAAATCTTAACGTGCTAGTTTAGCTTTCGTACAACGTTTCGTTAGGTTAAGATGCCAATAGATCAACCTACGTTTGAAACTGCACGAAACGAGAAATGCTCGTCTATGGACAGAACTGAGTATTCCTAAAGCATCAAAGTGGACCGTTATACTCTATTTAGTGTTCTTGGAAGTTTTAACTTGCTAGTTTAGCTTTTGGACATCGTTTCGTTAGGTAAAGAAGCCAATAGACCAAGTTAAGTTCAAAATTGCATGAAACGTGAAAAACTTGTCTATGCATAGAATTGAGCATTCCTAAAGTATCAAAGTGGACCATTGTACTCTATTTAGTATTCTTAGATGTCTAACTTGCTAGTTTAGCATTCATACAACTATTCGTTCCGTAAAGATGTCAATAGACCAAGTTATGTTTGAAAATGCACAAAACGTGAAAAGCTCGTCTGTGGACAGAATTGAGCATTCCTAAAGGATCAAAGTGGACCGTTGCACCCTTTTTAGTGTTCTTAGAAGTCTGACTTGCTAGTTTAGATTTCGTACAACGTTTCGTTAGGTAAAGATGCCAATAGACCAAGTTATGTTTGAAAATGCACAGAACGTGAAAAGCTCGTCTATGGACATAATTGAGCATTCCTAAACCATCAAAGTGGACCGTTGTATTATATTTAGTGTTTTTAGAATTCTAACTTGCTATTTTAGCTTTCGTACAATGTTTCGTTAGGTAAAGAAGCCAATAGACCAAGTTATGTTTGAAATTACACAAAAACTTGGAAAGCTCGTCTATAGAGAGAGTTGAGCAATTCCAAACATCAAAATGGGCCATTATACTATATTTAGTGTTCTTAGAAATCTTAACTTGCTAGTTTAGCTTTCGTACAACGTTTCGTTAGGTTAAGATGCCAATAGATCAAGCTATGTTTGAAAATGCACGAAACGAGAAATGCTCGTCTATGGACAGAATTAAGCATTCCTAAAGCATCAAAGTGGACCGTTATTCTCTATTTAGTGTTCTTGAAAGTCTTAAGTTGCTAGTTTATCTTTTGGACAACGTTTCGTTAGGTAAAGAAGCCAGTAGACCAAGTTAAGTTCAAAATTGCACAAAACGTGAAAAACTTGTCTATGCATAGAATTGAGCATTCCTAAGGCATCAAAATGGACCGTTATACAATATTTAGTGTTCTTCGAAGTCTTAACTTGCTAGTTTAGCTTTTGGACATCGTTTCGTTAGGTAAAGAAGCCAATAGACCAAGTTAAGTTCAAAATTGCACGAAACGTGAAAAACTTGTCTATGCATAGAATTGAGCATTCCTAAAGCATCAAAGTGGACCATTGTACTCTATTTAGTATTCTTAGATATCTAACTTGCTATTTTAGCATTCATACAACTATTCATTCTGTAAAGATGCCAATAGACTAAGTTATGTTTGAAAATGCACAAAACGTGAAAAGCTCGTCTATGGACAGAATTGAGCATTCCTAAAGGATCAAAGTGGACCGTTGCACTCTTTTTAGTGTTCTTAGAAGTCTGACTTGCTAGTCTAGGTTTCGTACAATGTTTCGTTAGGTAAATATGCCAATAGACCAAGTTATGTTTGAAAATGCACAGAACGTGAAAAGCTCGTCTATGGACAGAATTGAGCATTCCTAAACCGTCAAAGTGGACCGTTGTATTATATTTAGTGTTTTTAGAGTTCTAACTTGCTAGTTTAGCTTTCGTACAATGTTTCGTTAGGTAAAGATGCCAATAGACCAAGTTATGTTTGAAATTACAGAAAAACTTGGAAAGCTCGTCTATGGAGAGAGTTGAGCAATTCCAAACATCAAAATGGGCCATTATACTATATTTAGTGTTCTTAGAAATCTTAACTTGCTAGTTTAGCTTTCGTACAACGTTTCGTTAGGTTAAGATGCCAATAGATCAAGCTATGTTTGAAAATGCACGAAACGAGAAATGCTCGTCTATGGACAGAATTAAGCATTCCTAAAGCATCAAAGTGGACGTTATGCTCTATTTAGTGTTCTTGAAAGTCTTAAGTTGCTAGTTTATCTTTTGGACAACGTTTCGTTAGGTAAAGAAGCCAGTAGACCAAGTTAAGTTCAAAATTGCACGAAACGTGAAAAACTTGTCTATGCATAGAATTGAGCATTCCTAAGGCATCAAAATGGACCGTTATACTCTATTTAGTGTTCTTCGAAGTCTTAACTTGCTAGTTTAGCTTTTGGACATCGTTTCGTTAGGTAAAGAAGCCAATAGACCAAGTTAATTTCAAAATTGCACGAAACGTGAAAAACTTGTCTATTCATAGAATTGAGCATTCCTAAAGCATCAAAGTGGACCATTGTACTCTATTTAGTATTCTTAGATATCTAACTTGCTATTTTAGCATTCATACAACTATTCATTCTGTAAAGATGCCAATAGACTAAGTTATGTTTGAAAATGTACAAAACGTGAAAAGCTCGTCTATGGACAGAATTGAGCATTCCTAAAGGATCAAAGTGGACCGTTGCACTCTTTTTAGTGTTCTTAGAAGTCTGACTTGCTAGTCTAGGTTTCGTACAATATTTCGTTAGGTAAATATGCCAATAGACCAAGTTATGTTTGAAAATGCACAGAACGTGAAAAGCTCGTCTATGGACAGAATTGAGCATTCCTACACCGTCAAAGTGGACAGTTGTATTATATTTAGTGTTCTTAGAACTCTAACTTGCTAGTTTAGCTTTCGTACAATGTTTCGTTAGGTAAAGATGCCAATAGACCAAGTTATGTTTGAAATTACAGAAAAACTTGGAAAGCTCGTCTATGGAGAGAGTTGAGCAATTCCAAACATCAAAATGGGCCATTATACTATATTTAGTGTTCTTAGAAATCTAAACTTGCTAGTTTAGCTTTCGTACAACGTTTCGTTAGGTTAAGATGCCAATAGATCAAGCTATGTTTGAAAATGCACGAAACGAGAAATGCTCGTCTACGGACAGAATTGAGCATTCCTAAAGCATCAAAGTGGACCGTTATGCTCTATTTAGTGTTCTTGAAAGTCTTAAGTTGCTAGTTTATCTTTTGGACAACGTTTCATTAGGTAAAGAAGCCAATAGACCAAGTTAAGTTCAAAATTGCACGAAACGTGAAAAACTTGTCTATGCATAGAATTGAGCATTCCTAAGGCATCAAAATGGACCTTTATACTCTATTTAGTGTTCTTCGAAGTCTTAACTTGCTAGTTTAGCTTTTGGACATCGTTTCGTTAGGTAAAGAAGCCAATAGACCAAGTTAAGTTCAACATTCCACGAAACGTGAACAACTTGTCTATGCATAGAATTGAGCATTCCTAAAGCATCAAAGTGGACCATTGTACTGTATTTAGTATTCTTAGATGTCTAAATTGCTAGTTTAGCATTCATACAACTATTCATTCTGTAAAGATGTCAATAGACGAAGTTATGTTTGAAAATTCACAAAACGTGAAAAGCTCGTCTATGGACAGAATTGAGAATTCCTAAAGGATCAAAGTGGACCGTTGCACTCTTTTTAGTGTTCTGAGAAGTCTCACTTGCTAGTCTAGATTTCATACAACGTTTCGTTAGGTAAATATGCCAATAGACCAAGTTATGTTTGAAAATGCACAGAACGTGAAAAGCTCGTCTATGGACAGAATTGAGCATTCCTACACCATCAAAGTGGACAGTTGTATTATATTTAGTGTTCTTAGAACTCTAACTTGCTAGTTTAGCTTTCGTACAATGTTTCGTTAGGTAAAGATGCCAATAGACCAAGTTATGTTTGGAATTACACAAAAACTTGGAAAGGTCGTCTATGGAGAGTGTTGAGCAATTCCAAACATCAAAATGGGCCATTATACTCTATTGAGTGTTCTTAGAAATCTTAACTTACTAGTTTAGCTTTCGTACAACGTTTCGTTAGGTTAAGTTGCCAAGAGATCAAGCTATGTTTGAAAATGCATGAAACGTGAAATGCTCGTCTATGGACAGAATTGAGCATTCCTAAAGCATCAAAGTGGACAGTTATACTCTATTTAGTGTTCTTGGAAGTCTTAACTTGCTAGTTTATCTTTTGGACAACGTTTTGTTAGGTAAAGAAGCCAATAGACCAAGTTAAGTTCACAATTGCACGAAACGTGAAAAACATGTCTATGCATAGAATTGAGCATTCCTAAGGCATCAAAATGGACCGTTATACTCTGTTTAGTGTTCTTCGAAGTTTTAACTTGCTAGCTTAGCTTTTGGACAACGTTTCGTTCGGTAAAGAAGCCAATAGACCAAGTTAAGTTCAAAATTGCACGGAACGTGAAATAGTTGTCTATGCATAGAATTGAGCATTCCTCAGGCATCAAATTTGACCGTTATACTATATTTAGTGTTCTTAGAAGTCTTAACTGCTAGTTTAGCTTTTGGACAACATTTCGTTAGGTAAAGAAGCCAATAGACCAAGTTAAGTTCAGAATTGCACGAAACGTGAAAAACTTGTCTATGCATAGAATTGAGCATTCCTAAAGCATCAAAGTGGACCATTGTACTCTATTTAGTATTCTTAGATATCTAACTTGCTATTTTAGCATTCATACAACTATTCATTCTGTAAAGATGCCAATAGACTAAGTTATGTTTGAAAATGCACAAAACGTGAAAAGCTCGTCTATGGACAGAATTGAGCATTCCTAAAGGATCAAAGTGGACCGTTGCACTCTTTTTAGTGTTCTTAGAAGTCTGACTTGCTAGTCTAGGTTTCATACAACGTTTCGTTAGGTAAATATGCCAATAGACCAAGTTATGTTTGAAAATGCACAGAACGTGAAAAGCTCGTCTATGGACAGAATTAAACATTCCTAAACCGTCAAAGTGGACCGTTGTATTATATTTAGTGTTTTTAGAGTTTTAACTTGCTAGTTTAGCTTTCGTACAATGTTTCGTTAGGTAAAGATGCCAATAGACCAAGTTATGTTTGAAATTACACAAAAACTTGGAAAGCTCGTCTATTGAGAGAGTTGAGCAATTCCAAACATCAAAATGGGCCATTATACTATATTTAGTGTTCTTAGAAATCTTAACTTGCTAGTTTAGCTTTCGTACAACGTTTCGTTAGGTTAAGATGCCAATAGATCAAGCTATGTTTGAAAATGCACGAAACGTGAAATGCTCGTCTATGGACAGAATTGAGCATTCCTAAAGCATCAAAGTGGACAGTTATACTCTATTTAGTGTTCTTGGAAGTCTTAACTTGCTAGTTTATCTAAATTTCTAGTTTAGCGTTCATACAACTATTCATTCTGTAAAGATGTCAATAGACTAAGTTATGTTTGAAAATGCACAAAACGTGAAAAGCTCGTCTATGGACAGAATTGAGAATTCCTAAAGGATCAAAGTGGACCGTTGCACTCTTTTTAGTGTTCTTAGAAGTCTCACTTGCTAGTCTAGATTTCATACAACGTTTCGTTAGGTAAATATGCCAATAGACCATGTTATGTTTGAAAATGCACAGAACGTGAAAAGCTCGTCTATGGACAGAATTGAGCATTCCTACACCGTCAAAGTGGACCGTTGTATTATATTTAGTGTTCTTAGAACTCTAACTTGCTAGTTTAGCTTTCGTACAATGTTTCGTTAGGTAAAGATGCCAATAGACCAAGTTATGTTTGGAATTACACAAAAACTTGGAAAGGTCGTCTATGGAGAGTGTTGAGCAATTCCAAACATCAAAATGGGCCATTATACTCTATTTAGTGTTCTTAGAAATCTTAACTTACTAGTTTTGCTTTCGTACAACGTTTCGTTAGGTTAAGATGCCAAGAGATCAAGCTATGTTTGAAAATGCATGAAACGTGAAATGCTCGTCTATGGACAGAATTGAGCATTCCTAAAGCATCAAAGTGGACAGTTATACTCTATTTAGTGTTCTTGGAAGTCTTAACTTGCTAGTTTATCTTTTGGACATTGTTTCGTTATATAAAGAAGCCAATAGACCAAGTTAAGTTCAAAATTGCACGAAACGTGAAAAACTTGTCCATGCATAGAATTGAGCATTCCTAAGGCATCAAAATGGACCGTTATACTCTATTTAGTGTTCTTAGAAGTTTTAACTTGCTAGCTTAGCTTTTGGACAACGTTTCGTTCGGTAAAGAAGCCAATAGACCAAGTTAAGTTCAAAATTGCACGAAACGTGAAATAGTTGTCTATGCAAAGAATTGAGCATTCCTCAGGCATCAAATTTGACCGTTATACTATATTTAGTGTTCTTAGAAGTCTTAACTTGCTAGTTTAGCTTTTGGACAACATTTTGTTAGGTAAAGAAGCCAATAGACCAAGTTAAGTTCAAAATTGCACGAAACGGGAAAAACTTGTCTATGCATAGAATTGAGCATTCCTAAGGCATCAAATTGGACCATTATACTCTATTTAGTGTTCTTAGAAATCTTAACTTGCTAGTTTAGCTTTTGGACAACGTTTCGTTAGGTAAAGAAGCCAATAGGCCAAGTTAAGTTCAAAATGGCACGAAACGTGAAAAACTTGTCCATGCATAGAATTGAGCATTCCTAAGGAATCAAAATAGAAGTTATACTCTATTTAGTGTTCTTGGAAGTCTTAACTTGCTAGTTTGTCTTTTGGACGTTGTTTCGTTAGGTAAAGAAGCCAATAGACCAAGTTAAGTTCAAAATGGCACGAAACGTGAAAAACTTGTCCATGCATAGAATTGAGCATTCCTAAGGAACAAAATAGACCGTTATACTGTATTTAGTGTTCTTGGAAGTCTTATCTTGCTAGTTTGTCTTTTGGACATGGTTTCGTTAGGTAAAGAAGCCAATAGACCAAGTTAAGTTCAAAATGGCACGAAACGTGAAAAACTTGTCCATGCATAGAATTGAGCATTCCTAAGGCATCAAAATGGACCGTTATACTCTATTTAGTGTTCTTCGATGTCTTAACTTGCTAGTTTAGCATTTGGACATCGTTTCGTTTGGTAAAGAAGCCAATAGACCAAGTTAAGTTCAAAATGGCACGAAACGTGAAAAACTTGTCCATGCATAGAATTGAGCATTCCTAAGGCATCAAAATGGACCGTTATAGTCTATTTAGTGTTCTTCGATGCCTTAACTTGCTAGTTTAGCTTTTGGACATCGTTTCGTTTGGCAAAGAAGCCAATAGACCAAGTTAAGTTCAAAATTGCGCGAAACGTGAAAAACTTGTCTATGCATAGAATTGAGCATTCCTAAAGCATCAAAGTGGACCATTGTACTCTATTTAGTATTCTTATATGTATAACTTGCTAGTTTAGCATTCATACAACTATTCGTTCTGTAAAGATGTCAATAGACCAAGTTGTGTTTGAAAATGCACACAACGTGAAAAGCTCGTCTATGGACAGAATTGAGCATTCCCAAAGGATCAAAGTGGACCATTGTACTCTATTTAGTATTCTTAGATGTCTAACTTGCTAGTTTAGCTTTTGGACAACGTTTCGTTAGGTAAAGAAGCCAATAGACCAAGTTAAGTTCAAAATGGCACGAAACGTGAAAAACTTGTCCATGCATAGAATTGAGCATTCCTAAGGCATCAAAACAGACCGTTATACTCTATTTAGTGTTCTTAGAAGTCTTAACTTGCTAGTTTAGCTTTTGGATAACGTTTCGTTAGGAACAGAAGCCAATACACCAAGTTAAGGTCAAAATTGCATGAAACATGAAAAACTTGTCCATGCATAGAATTGAGCATTCCTAAGGCATCAAAATGGACCGTTATACTCTATTTAGTGTTCTTAGAGGTTTTAACTTGCTAGCTTAGGTTTTGGACAACGTTTCGTTAGGTAAAGAAGCCAATAGACCAAGTTAAGTTCAAAATTGCACGAAACGTGAAATACTTGTCTATACCTAGAATTGAGCATTCCTCAGTCATCAAATTTGACCGTTATACTATATTTAGAGTTCTTAGAAGTCTTAACTTGCTAGTTTAGCTTTTGGACAACATTTCGTTAGGTAAAGAAGCCAATAGACCAAGATAAGTTCAAAATTGCACGAAACGGGAAAAACTTGTCTATGCATAGAATTGAGCATTCCTAAGGCATCAAATTGGACCATTATACTCTATTTAGTGTTCTTAGAAGTCTTAACTTTCTGTTTTAGCTTTTGGACAACGTTCGTTAGGTAAAGAAGCCAATAGACCAAGTTAAGTTTAAAATGGCACGAAACGTAAAAAACTTGTCCATGCATAGAATTGAGCATTACTAAGGAATCAAAATAGACCGTTATACTCTATTTAGTGTTCTTGGAAGTCTTAACTTGCTAGTTTGTCTTTTGGACATGGTTTCGTTAGGTAAAGAAGCCAATAGACCAAGTTAAGTTCAAAATGGCACGAAACGTGAAAAACTTGTCCATGCATAGAATTGAGCATTCCTAAGGCATCAAAATGGACCGTTATACTCTATTTAGTGTTCTTCGATGTCTTAACTTGCTAGTTTAGCTTTTGGACATCGTTTCGTTTGGTAAAGAAGCCAATAGACCAAGTTAAGTTCAAAATTGCACGAAACGTGAAAAACTTGTCTATGCATAGAATTGAGCATTCCTAAAGCATCAAAGTGGACCGTTGTACTCTATTTAGTATTCTTAGATGTATAACTTGCTAGTTTAGCATTCATACGACTATTCGTTCTGTAAAGATGTCAATAGACCAAGTTGTGTTTGAAAATGCACAAAACATGGAAAGCTCGTCTATGGACAGAATTGAGCATTCCTAAAGGATCAAAGTGGACCATTGTACTCTATTTAGTATTCTTAGATGTCTAACTTGCTAGTTTAGCTTTTGGACAACGTTTCGTTAGGTAAAGAAGCCAATAGACCAAGTGAAGTTCAAAATGGCACGAAACGTGAAAAACTTGTCCATGCATAGAATTGAGCATTCCTAAGGCATCAAAATAGACCGTTATACTGTATTTAGTGTTCTTAGACGTCTTCACTTGCTAGTTTAGCTTTTGGATAACGTTTCGTTAGGAACAGAAGCCAATAGACCAAGTTAAGTTCAAAATTTCATGAAACGTGAAAAACTTGTCCATGCATAGAATTGAGCATTCCTAAGGCATCAAAATAGACCGTTATACTCTATTTAGTGTTCTTAGAAGTCTTAACTTGCTAGTTTAGCGTTTGGACAACGTTTCGTTAGGTAAAGAAGCCAATAGACCAAGTTAAGTTCAAAATTGCACGAAACGTGAAAAACTTATCTATGCATAGAATTGAGCATTCCTAACGCATCAAAGTGGACCATTGTACTCTATCTAGTATTCTTAGATGTCTAACTTGCTAGTTTAGCTTTTGGACAACGTTTCGTTAGGTAAAGAAGCCAATAGACCAAGTTAAGTTCAAAATGGCACGAAACGTGAAAAACTTGTCCATGCATAGAATTGAGCATTCCTAAGGCATCAAAACAGACCGTTATACTCTATTTAGTGTTGTTAGAAGTCTTAACTTGCTAGTTTAGCTTTTGGATAACGTTTCGTTAGGAACAGAAGCCAATAGACCAAGTTAAGGTCAAAATTGCGTGAAACATGAAAAACTTGTCCATCCATAGAATTGAGCATTCCTAAGGCATCAAAATGGACCGTTATACTCTATTTAGTGTTCTTAGAGGTTTTAACTTACTATCTTAGCTTTTGGACAACGTTTCGTTAGGTAAAGAAGCCAATAGACCAAGTTAAGTTCAAAATTGCACGAAACGTGAAATACTTGTCTATGCCTAGAATTGAGCATTCCTCAGTCATCAAATTTGACCGTTATACTATATTTAGAGTTCTTAGAAGTCTTAACTTGCTAGTTTAGCTTTTGGACAACATTTCGTTAGGTAAAGAAGCCAATAGACCACGATAAGTTCAAAATTGCACGAAATGGGAAAAACTTGTCTATGCATGGAATTGAGCATTCCTAAGGCATCAAATTGGACCATTATACTGTATTTAGTGTTCTTAGAAGTCTTAACTTTCTGTTTTAGCTTTTGGACAACGTTTCGTTAGGTAAAGAAGCCAATAGACCAAGTTAAGTTCAGAATGGCACGAAACGTGAAAAACTTGTCCATGCATAGAATTGAGCATTCCTAAGGCATCAAAATGGACCGTTATACTCTATTTAGTGTTCTTCGATGTCTTAACTTGCTAGTTTAGCTTTTGGACATCGTTTCGTTTGGTAAAGAAGCCAATAGACCAAGTTAAGTTCAAAATTGCACGAAACGTGAAAAACTTGTCTATGCATAGAATTGAGCATTCCTAAAGCATCAAAGTGGACCGTTGTACTCTATTTAGTATTCTTAGATGTATAACTTGCTAGTTTAGCATTCATACGACTATTCATTCTGTACAGCTGTCAATAGACCAAGTTGTGTTTGAAAATGCACAAAACGTGGAAAGCTCGTCTACGGACAGAATTGAGCATTCCTAAAGGATCAAAGTGGACCATTGTACTCTATTTAGTATTCTTAGATGTCTAACTTGCTAGTTTAGCTTTTGGACAACGTTTCGTTAGGTAAAGAAGCCAATAGACCAAGTGAAGTTCAAAATGGCACGAAACGTGAAAAACTTGTCCATGCATAGAATTGAGCATTACTAAGGAATCAAAATAGACCGTTATACTCTATTTAGTGTTCTTGGAAGTCTTAACTTGCTAGTTTGTCTTTTGGACATGGTTTCGTTAGGTAAAGAAGCCAATAGACCAAGTTAAGTTCAAAATGGCACGAAACGTGAAAAACTTGTCCATGCATAGAATTGAGCATTCCTAAGGCATCAAAATGGACCGTTATACTCTATTTAGTGTTCTTCGATGTCTTAACTTGCTAGTTTAGCTTTTGGACATCGTTTCGTTTGGTAAAGAAGCCAATAGACCAAGTTAAGTTCAAAATTGCACGAAACGTGAAAAACTTGTCTATGCATAGAATTGAGCATTCCTAAAGCATCAAAGTGGACCGTTGTACTCTATTTAGTATTCTTAGATGTATAACGAGCTAGTTTAGCATTCATACGACTATTCGTTCTGTAAAGATGTCAATAGACCAAGTTGTGTTTGAAAATGCACAAAACGTGGAAAGCTCGTCTATGGACAGAATTGAGCATTCCTAAAGGATCAAACTGGACCATTGTACTCTATTTAGTATTCTTAGATGTCTAACTTGCTAGTTTAGCTTTTGGACAACGTTTCATTAGGTAAAGAAGCCAATAGACCAAGTGAAGTTCAAAATGGCACGAAAGGTGAAAAACTTGTCCATGCATAGAATTGAGCATTCCTAAGGCATCAAAACAGACCGTTACACTGTATTTAGTGTTCTTAGACGTCTTAACTTGCTAGTTTAGCTTTTGGATAACGTTTCGTTAGGAACAGAAGCCAATAGACCAAGTTAAGTTCAAAATTGCACGAAACGTGAAAAACTTGTCTATGCATAGAATTGAGCATTCCTAACGCATCAAAGTGGACCATTGTACTCTATCTAGTATTCTTAGATGTCTAACTTGCTAGTTTAGCTTTTGGACAACGTTTCGTTAGGTAAAGAAGCCAATAGACCAAGTTAAGTTCCAAATTTCATGAAACGTGAAAAACTTGTCCATGCATAGAATTGAGCATTCCTAAGGCATCAAAACAGACCGTTATACTCTATTTAGTGTTCTTAGAAATCTTAACTTGCTAGTTTAGCTTTTGGATAACGTTTCGTTAGGAACAGAAGCCAATAGACCAAGTTAAGGTCAAAATTGCATGAAACATGAAAAACTTGTCCATGCATCGAATTGAGCATTCCTAAGGCATCAAAATTGACCGTTATACTCTATTTAGTGTTCTTAGAGGTTTTAACTTGCTATCTTAGCTTTTGGACAACGTTTCGTTAGGTAAAGAAGCCAATAGACCAAGTTAAGTTCAAAATTGCACGAAACGTGAAATACATGTCTATGCCTAGAATTGAGCATTCCTCAGTCATCAAATTTGACCGTTATACTATATTTAGAGTTCTTAGATGTCTTAACTTGCTAGTTTAGCTTTTGGACAACATTTCGTTAGGTAAAGAAGCCAATAGACCAAGATAAGTTCAAAATTGCACGAAACGAGAAAAACTTGTCTATGCATAGAATTGAGCATTCCTAAGGCATCAAATTGGACCATTATACTGTATTTAGTGTTCTTAGAAGTATTAACTTTCTGTTTTAGCTTTTGGACAACGTTTCGTTAGGTAAAGAAGCCAATAGACCAAGTTAAGTTCTAAATGGCACGAAACGTGAAAAACTTGTCCATGCATAGAATTGAGCATTACTAAGGAATCAAAATGGACCGTTATACTCTATTTAGTGTTCTTCGAAGTCTTAACTTGCCAGTTTAGCTTTTGGACAACGTTTCTTTAGGTAAAGAAGCCAATAGACCAAGTTAAGTTCAAAATGGCACGAAACGTGAAAAACTTGTCCATGCATAGAATTGAGCATTACTAAGGAATCAAAATAGACCGTTATACTCTCTTTAGTGTTCTTGGAAGTCTTAACTTGCTAGTTTGTCTTTTGGACATGGTTTCGTTAGGTAAAGAAGCCAATAGACCAAGTTAAGTTCAAAATGGCACGAAACGTGAAAAACTTGTCCATGCATAGAATTGAGCATTCCTAAGGCATCAAAATGGACCGTTATACTCTATTTAGTGTTCTTCGATGTCTTGACTTGCTAGTTTAGCTTTTGGACATCGTTTCGTTTGGTAAAGAAGCCAATAGACCAAGTTAAGTTCAAAATTGCACGAAACGTGAAAAACTTGTCTATGCATAGAATTGAGCATTCCTAAAGCATCAAAGTGGACCGTTGTACTCTATTTAGTATTCTTAGATGTATAACTTGCTAGTTTAGCATTCATACGACTATTCGTTCTGTAAAGATGTCAATAGACCAAGTTGTGTTTGAAAATGCACAAAACGTGGAAAGCTCGTCTATGGACAGAATTGAGCATTCCTAAAGGATCAAAGTGGACCACTGTACTCTATTTAGTATTCTTAGATGTCTAACTTGCTAGTTTAGCTTTTGGACAACGTTTCGTTACGTAAAGAAGCCAATAGACCAAGTGAAGTTCAAAATGGCACGAAACGTGAAAAACTTGTCCATGCATAGAATTGAGCATTCCTAAGGCATCAAAACAGACTGTTACACTGTATTTAGTGTTCTTAGACGTCTTAACTTGCTAGTTTAGCTTTTGATTAACGTTTCGTTAGGAACAGAAGCCAATAGACCAAGTTAAGTTCAAAATTTCATGAAACGTGAAAAACTTGTCCATGCATAGAATTGAGCATTCCTAAGGCATCAAAATAGACCGTTATACTCTATTTAGTGTTCTTAGAAGTCTTAACTTGCTAGTTTAGCGTTTGGACAACGTTTCGTTAGGTAAAGAAGCCAATAGACCAAGTTAAGTTCAAAATGGCACGAAACGTGAAAAACTTGTCCATGCATAGAATTGAGCATTCCTAAGGCATCAAAATGGAACGTTATACTCTATTTAGTGTTCTTAGAGGTTTTAACTTGCTATCTTAGCTTTTGGACAACGTTTCGTTAGGTAAAGAAGCCAATAGACCAAGTTAAGTTCAAAATTGCACGAAACGTGAAATACTTGTCTATGCCTAGAATTGAGCATTCCTCAGTCATCAAATTTGACCGTTATACTATATTTAGAGTTCTTAGATGTCTTAACTTGCTAGTTTAGCTTTTGCACAACATTTCGTTAGGTAAAGAAGCCAATAGACCAAGATAAGTTCAAAATGGCACGAAACGGGAAAAACTTGTCTATGCATAGAATTGAGCATTCCTAAGGCATCAAATTGGACCATTATACTGTATTTAGTGTTCTTAGAAGTTTTAACTTTCTGTTTTAGCTTTTGGACAACGTTTCGTTAGGTAAAGAAGCCAATAGACCAAGTTAAGTTCAAAATGGCACGAAACGTGAAAAACTTGTCCATGCATAGAATTGAGCATTACTAAGGAATCAAAATGGACCGTTATACTCTATTTAGTGTTCTTCGAAGTCTTAACTTGCCAGTTTAGCTTTTGGACAACGTTTCGTTAGGTAAAGAAGCCAATAGACCAAGTTAAGTTCAAAATGGCACGAAACGTGAAAAACTTGTCCATGCATAGAATTGAGCATTACTAAGGAATCAAAATATACCGTTATACTCTCTTTAGTGTTCTTGGAACTCTTAACTTGCTAGTTTGTCTTTTGGACATGGTTTCGTTAGGTAAAGAAGCCAATAGACCAAGTTAAGTTCAAAATGGCACGAAACGTGAAAAACTTGTCCATGCATAGAATTGAGCATTCCTAAGGCATCAAAATGGACCGTTATACTCTATTTAGTGTTCTTCGATGTCTTAACTTGCTAGTTTAGCTTTTGGACATCGTTTCGTTTGGTAAAGAAGCCAATAGACCAAGTTAAGTTTAAAATTGCACGAAACGTGAAAAACTTGTCTATGCATAGAATTGAGCATTCCTAAAGCATCAAAGTGGACCGTTGTACTCTATTTAGTATTCTTAGATGTATAACTTGCTAGTTTAGCATTCGTACGACTATTCGTTCTGTAAAGATGTCAATAGACCAAGTTGTGTTTGAAAATGCACAAAACGTGGAAAGCTCGTCTATGGACAGAATTGAGCATTCCTAAAGGATCAAAGTGGACCACTGTACTCTATTTAGTATTCTTAGATGTCTAACTTGCTAGTTTAGCTTTTGGACAACGTTTCGTTACGTAAAGAAGCCAATAGACCAAGTGAAGTTCAAAATGGCACGAAACGTGAAAAACTTGTCCATGCATAGAATTGAGCATTCCTAAGGCATCAAAACAGACCGTGACACTGTATTTAGTGTTCTTAGACGTCTTAACTTGCTAGTTTAGCTTTTGATTAACGTTTCGTTAGGAACAGAAGCCAATAGACCAAGTTAAGTTCAAAATTTCATGCAACGTGAAAAACTTGTCCATGCATAGAATTGAGCATTCCTAAGGCATCAAAACAGACCGTTATACTCTATTTAGTGTTCTTAGAAGTCCTAACTTGCTAGTTTAGCTTTTGGATAACGTTTCGTTAGGAACAGAAGCCAATAGACCAAGTTAAGGTCAAAATTGCACGAAACGTGAAAAACTTGTCTATGCATAGAATTGAGCATTCCTAAAGCATCAAAGTGGACCGTTGTACTCTATTTAGTATTCTTAGATGTATAACTTGCTAGTTTAGCATTCATACGACTATTCGTTCTGTAAAGATGTCAATAGACCAAGTTGTGTTTGAAAATGCACAAAACGTGGAAAGCTCGTCTATGGACAGAATTGAGCATTCCTAAAGGATCAAAGTGGACCATTGTACTCTATTTAGTATTCTTAGATGTCTAACTTGCTAGTTTAGCTTTTGGACAACGTTTCGTTAGGTAAAGAAGCCAATAGACCAAGTGAAGTTCAAAATGGCACGAAACGTGAAAAACTTGTCCATGCATAGAATTGAGCATTCCTAAGGCATCAAAACAGACCGTCATACTGTATTTAGTGTTCTTAGACGTCTTAACTTGCTAGTTTAGCTTTTGGATAACGTTTCGTTAGGAACAGAAGCCAATAGACCAAGTTAAGTTCAAAATTTCATGAAACGTGAAAAACTTGTCCATGCATAGAATTGAGCATTCCTAAGGCATCAAAATAGACCGTTATACTCTATTTAGTGTTCTTAGAAGTCTTAACTTGCTAGTTTAGCGTTTGGACAACGTTTCGTTAGGTAAATAAGCCAATAGACCAAGTTAAGTTCAAAATTGCACGAAGCGTGAAAAACTTGTCTATGCATAGAATTGAGCATTCCTAACGCATCAAAGTGGACCATTGTACTCTATCTAGTATTCTTAGATGTCTAACTTGCTAGTTTAGCTTTTGGACAACGTTTCGTTAGGTAAAGAAGCCAATAGACCAAGTTAAGTTCAAAATGGCACGAAACGTGAAAAACTTGTCCATGCATAGAATTGAGCATTCCTAAGGCATCAAAACAGACCGTTATACTCTATTTAGTGTTCTTAGAGTGTTAACTTGCTAGTTTAGCTTTTGTATAACGTTTCGTTAGGAACAGAAGCCAATAGACCAAGTAAAGTTCAAAATTACATGAAACGTGAAAAACTTGTCCATGCATAGAATTGAGCATTCCTAAGGCATCAAAATGGACCATTATACTCTATTTAGTGTTCTTAGAAGTTTTAGCTTGCTAGCTTAGCTTTTGGACAATGTTTCGTTAGGTAAAGAAGCCAATAGACCAAGTTAAGTTCAAAATTGCACGAAACGTGAAATACTTGTCTATGCATAGAATTGAGCACTCCTCAGGCATCAAATTTGACCGTTATACTATATTTAGAGTTCTTAGAAGTCTTAACTTGCTAGTTTAGCTTTTGGACAACATTTCGTTAGGTAAAGAAGCCAATAGACCAAGTTAAGTTCAAAATTGCACGAAACGTGAAAAACTTGTCCATGCATAGAATTGAGCATTACTAAGGAATCAAAATAGACCGTTATACTCTATTTAGTGTTCTTGGAAGGCTTAACTTGCTAGTTTGTCTTTTGGACATGGTTTCGTTAGGTAAAGAAGCCAATAGACCAAGTTAAGTTCAAAATGGCACGAAACGTGAAAAACTTGTCCATGCATAGAATTGAGCATTCCTAGGGCATCAAAATGGACCGTTATACTCTATTTAGTGTTCTTCGATGTCTTAACTTGCTAGTTTAGCTTTTGGACATCATTTCGTTTGGTAAAGAAGCCAATAGACCAAGTTAAGTTCAAAATTGCACGAAACGTGAAAAACTTGTCTATGCATAGAATTAAGCATTCCTAAAGCATCAAGGTGGACCATTGTACTCTATTTAGTATTCTTAGATGTATAAATTGCTAGTTTAACTTTTGGATAACGTTTCATTAGGTAAAGAAGCCAATAGACCAAGTTAAGTTCAAAATTGCGCGAAATGTGAAAAATTTGTCTATGCATAGAATTGAGCATTCCTAAGGCATCAAAATGGACCGTTATACTCTATTTAGTGTTCTTAGAAGTCTTAACTTGCTAGTTTAGCTTTTGGACATCGTTTCTTTAGGTAAAGAAGCTAATAGACCAAGTTAAGTTCAAAATTGCACGAAACGTGAAAAACTTGTCTATGCATAGAATTGAGCATTCCTAAAGCATCAAAGTGGACCATTGTACTCTATTTAGTGTTCTTGGAAGTCTTAACTTGCTAGTTTGTCTTTTGGACATGGTTTCGTTAGGTAAAGAAGCCAATAGACCAAGTTAAGTTCAAAATGGCACGAAACGTGAAAAACTTGTCCATGCATAGAATTGAGCATTCCTAGGGCATCAAAATGGACCGTTATACTCTATTTAGTGTTCTTCGATGTCTTAACTTGCTAGTTTAGCTTTTGGACAACGTTTCGTTAGGTAAAGAAGCCAATGGACCAAGTTAAGTTCAAAATGGCACGAAACGAGAAAAACTTGTCCTTGCATAGAATTGAGCATTCCTACGGCATCAAAATAGACCGTTATACTCTATTTAGTGTTCTCAGAAGTCATAACTTGCTAGTTTAACTTTTGGATAACGTTTCATTAGGTAAAGAAGCCAATAGACCAAGTTAAGTTCAAAATTGCACGAAATGTGAAAAATTTGTCTATGCATAGAATTGAGCATTCCTAAGGCATCAAAATGGACCGTTATACTCTATTTAGTGTTCTTAGAAGTCTTAACTTGCTAGTTTAGCTTTTGGACATCGTTTCTTTAGGTAAAGAAGCTAATAGACCAAGTTAAGTTCAAAATTGCACGAAACGTGAAAAACTTGTCTATGCATAGAATTGAGCATTCCTAAAGCATCAAAGTGGACCATTGTACTCTATTTAGCATTCATACAACTATTCATTCTGTAAAGATGTCAATAGACCAAGTTATGTTTGAAAATGCACACAACGTGAAAAGCTCATCTACGGACAGAATTGAGCATTCCTAAAGGATCAAAGTGGACCGTTGTACTCTATTTAGTGTTCTTAGAAGTTTGACTTGCAAGCTTATATTTCGTACAACATTTCGTTCGGTAAAGATGCCAATAGGCCAAGTTATGTTTGAAAATGCACAGAACGTGAAAAGCTCTGCTATGGACAGAATTGAGCATTCCTAAACCATCAAAGTGGACCATTGTATTATATTTAGTTTTCTCAGAACTCTAACTTGCTAGTTTAGCTTTCGTACAATGTTTTGTTAGGTAAAGATGCCAATAGACCAAGTTATGTTTGAAATTACACAAAAACTTGGAAAGCTCGTCTATGGAGAGGGTTGAGCAATTTCAAACGTCAAAATGGGCCATTATACTCTATTTAGTGTTCTTAGAAATCTTAACTTGCTAGTTTAGCTTTCGTACAACGTTTCGTTAGGTTAAGATGTCAATAGATCAAGCCATGTTTGAAAATGCACGAAACAAGAAATGCTCGTCTATGGATAGAAGTGAGCATTCCTAAAGCATCAAAGTGGACCGTTATGCTCTATTTAGTGTTCTTGGCAATCTTAACTTGCTAGTTTATCCTTTGGACATTGTTTCGTTATGTAAATAAGCCAATAGACCAAGTTAAGTTCAAAATGGCACGAAACGAGAAAAATTTGTCCATGCATAGAATTGACCATTCCTAAGGCATCAAAATAGACCGTTATACTCTATTTAGTGTTCTTCGAAGTCTTAACTTGGTAGTTTAGCTTTTGGACATCGTTTCTTTAGGTAAAGAAGCCAATAGACCAAGTTAAGTTTAAAATTGCATGAAACGTGAAAAACTTGTCTATGCATAGAATTGAGCATTCTTAAAGCATCAAAGTGGACCATTGTACTCTATTTAGTATTTTTAGATGTCTAACTTGCTAGTTTAGCATTCATACAACTATTCATTCTGTAAAGACGTCAATAGACCAAGTTATGTTTGAAAATGCACAAAACGTGAAAAGCTCATCTATGGACAGAATTGAGCATTCCTCAAGGATTAAAGTAGACCAAGTTATGTTTGGAATTACACAAAAACTTGGAAAGCTCATCTATGGAGGGTGTTGAGAAATTCCAAACATCAAAATGGGCCATTATACTATATTTAGTGTTCTTAGAAATCTTAACTTACTAGTTTAGCTGTCGTACAACGTTTCGTTAGGTTAAGATGCCAAGAGATCAAGCTATGTTTGAAAATGCATGAAACGTGAAATGCTCGTCTATGGACAAAATTAATCATTCCTAAAGCATCAAAGTGGACCTTTGTACTCTATTTAGTGTTCTTGGAAGTCTTAACTTGCTAGTTTATCTTTTGGACATTGTTTCGTTATGTAAAGAAGCCAATAGACCAAGTTAAGTTCAAAATTGCACGAAACGTGAAAAATTTATCTATGCATGGAATTGAGCACTCCTAAATCATCAAAATAGACAGTTATACTCTATTTAGTGTTCTTAGAAGTCCTAACTTGCTAGTTTAACTTTTGGGTAACGTTTCGCTCGGTAAAGAAGCCAATGGACCAAGTTAAGTTCAAAATTGCACGAAACGTGAAAAACTTTTCCATGCATAGAATTGAGCATTCCTAGGGCATCAAAATAGACCGTTACAATATATTTAGTTTTCTTAGAAGTCTTAACTTGCTAGTTTATCTTTTGGACAACGTTTCGTTAGGTAAAGAAGCCAATAGAGCAAGTTAAGTAAAAAATTGCACGAAACGTGAAATACTTGTCTATGCATAGAATTGAGCATTCCTAAGGCATCAAATTGGACCGTTACACTCAATTTACTGTTCTTAGATGTCTTAACTTGCTAGTTTAGCTTTTGGACAACATTTCGTTAGGTAAAGAAGCCAATAGACCAAGTTAAGTTCAAAATTGCACGAAACGGGAAAAACTTGTCTATGCATAGAATTGAGCATTCCTAAGGCATCAAAATGGACCGTTATACTCTATTTAGTGTTCTTAGAAGTCTTAACTTGCTAGTTTAGCTTTTGGACATCGTTTCTTTAGGTAAAGAAGCTAATAGACCAAGTTAAGTTCAAAATTGCACGAAACGTGAAAAACTTGTCTATGCATAGAATTGAGCATTCCTAAAGCATCAAAGTGGACCATTGTACTCTATTTAGTATACTTAGATGTCTAACTTGCAGTTTAGCATTCATACAACTATTCATTCTGTAAAGATGTCAATAGACCAAGTTATGTTTGAAAATGCACACAACGTGAAAAGCTCATCTACGGACAGAATTGAGCATTCCTAAAGGATCAAAGTGGACCGTTGTACTCTATTTAGTGTTCCTAGAAGTTTGACTTGCAAGCTTAGATTTCGTACAACATTTCGTTCGGTAAAGATGCCAATAGGCCAAGTTATGTTTGAAAATGCACAGAACGTGAAAAGCTCTGCTATGGACAGAATTGAGCATTCCTAAACCATCAAAGTGGACCGTTGTATTATATTTAGTTTTCTCATAACTCTAACTTGCTAGTTTAGCTTTCGTACAATGTTTTGTTAGGTAAAGATGCCAATAGACCAAGTTATGTTTGAAATTACACAAAAACTTGGAAAGCTCGTCTATGGAGAGGGTTGAGCAATTTCAAACGTCAAAATGGGCCATTATACTCTATTTAGTGTTCTTAGAAATCTTAACTTGCTAGTTTAGCTTTCGTACAACGTTTCGTTAGGTTAAGATGTCAATAGATCAAGCCATGTTTGAAAATGCACGAAACAAGAAATGCTCGTCTATGGATAGAAGTGAGCATTCCTAAAGCATCAAAGTGGACCGTTATGCTCTATTTAGTGTTCTTGGCAGTCTTAACTTGCTAGTTTATCCTTTGGACATTGTTTCGTTATGTAAATAAGCCAATAGACCAAGTTAAGTTCAAAATGGCACGAAACGAGAAAAATTTGTCCATGCATAGAATTGACCATTCCTAAGGCATCAAAATAGACCGTTATACTCTATTTAGTGTTCTTCGAAGTCTTAACTTGGTAGTTTAGCTTTTGGACATCGTTTCTTTAGGTAAAGAAGCCAATAGACCAAGTTAAGTTTAAAATTGCGTGAAACGTGAAAAACTTGTCTATGCATAGAATTGAGCATTCTTAAAGCATCAAAGTGGACCATTGTACTCTATTTAGTATTTTTAGATGTCTAACTTGCTAGTTTAGCATTCATACAACTATTCGTTCTGTAAAGATGTCAATAGACCAAGTTATGTTTGAAAATGCACAAAACGTGAAAAGCTCATCTATGGACAGAATTGAGCATTCCTCAAGGATTAAAGTAGACCAAGTTATGTTTGGAATTACACAAAAACTTGGAAAGCTCATCTATGGAGGGTGTTGAGCAATTCCAAACATCAAAATGGGCCATTATACTATATTTAGTGTTCTTAGAAATCTTAACTTACTAGTTTAGCTGTCGTACAACGTTTCGTTAGGTTAAGATGCCAAGAGATCAAGCTATGTTTGAAAATGCATGAAACGTGAAATGCTTGTCTATGGACAAAATTAATCATTCCTAAAGCATCAAAGTGGACCTTTGTACTCTATTTAGTGTTCTTGGAAGTCTTAACTTGCTAGTTTATCTTTTGGACATTGTTTCGTTATGTAAAGAAGCCAATAGACCAAGTTAAGTTCAAAATTGCACGAAACGTGAAAAATTTATCTATGCATGGAATTGAGCACTCCTAAATCATCAAAATAGACAGTTATACTCTATTTAGTGTTCTTAGAAGTCCTAACTTGCTAGTTTAACTTTTGGGTAACGTTTCACTCGGTAAAGAAGCCAATGGACCAAGTTAAGTTCAAAATTGCACGAAACGTGAAAAACTTTTCCATGCATAGAATTGAGCATTCCTAGGGCATTAAAATAGACCGTTACAATATATTTAGTTTTCTTAGAAGTCTTAACTTGCTAGTTTATCTTTTGGACAACGTTTCGTTAGGTAAAGAAGCCAATAGAGCAAGTTAAGTAAAAAATTGCACGAAACGTGAAATACTTGTCTATGCATAGAATTGAGCATTCCTAAGGCATCAAATTGGACCGTTACACTCAATTTACTGTTCTTAGATGTCTTAACTTGCTAGTTTAGCTTTTGGACAACATTTCGTTAGGTAAAGAAGCCAATAGACCAAGTTAAGTTCAAAATTGCACGAAACGGGAAAAACTTGTCTATGCATAGAATTGAGCATTCCTAAGGCATCAAATTGGACCGTTATACTCTATTTAGTGTTCTTAGAAGTCTTAACTTGCTAGTTTAGCTTTTGGACAACGTTTCGTTAGGTAAAGAAGCCAATAGACCAAGTTAAGTTCAAAATGGCACGAAACGTGAAAAACTTGTCCATGCAAAGAATTGAGCATTCCTAAGGAATCAAAATAGACCGTTATACTCTATTTAGTGTTCTTGGAAGTCTTAACTTGCTAGTTTGTCTTTTGGACATTGTTTCGTTAGGTAAAGAAGCCAATAGACCAAGTTAAGTTCAAAATGGCACGAAACGTGAAAAACTTGTCCATGCATAGAATTGAGCATTCCTAAGGCATCAAAATTGACCGTTATACTCTATTTAGTGTTCTTGGAATTCTTAACTTGCTAGTTTATCTTTTGGAAATTGTTTCGTTGGGTAAAGAAGCCAATAGACCAAGTTAAGTTCAAAATTGCACGAAACGTGAAAAACTTGTCCTTGCATAGAATTGAGCATTCCTAAGGCATCAAAATAGTCCGTTATACTCTATTTAGTGTTCTTAGAAGTCTTAACTTGCTAGTTTAGCTTTTGGACAGCGTTTCGTTCAGTAAAGTAGCCAATAGACCAAGTTAAGTTCAAAATTGCCCGAAACGTGAAAAACTTGTCCATGCATAGAATTGAGCATTCCTAAAGCATCCAAATAGACCGTTATTCTCTATTTAGTGTTCTTAGAAGTCTTAACTTGCTAGTTTAGTATTTGGACACTGTTTCGTTAGGTAAAGACCCAATAGACCAAGTTATCAAAATTGCACGAAACGTGAAAAACTTGTCTATGCACAGAATTGAGCATTCCTAACGCATCAAAGTGGACCATTGTACTCTATCTAGTATTCTTAGATGTCGAACTTGCTAGTTCAACTTTTGGACAACGTTTCGTTAGGTAAACAAGCCAATAGACTAAGTTAAGTTCAAAATGGCACGAAATGAGAAAAACTTGTCAATGCATAGAATTGAGCATTCCTAAGGCAGCAAAATAGACCGTTATACTCTATGTAGTGTCCTTAGAAGTCTTAACTTGCTAGTTTAAGTTTTGGACAACGTTTCGTTAGGTAAAGAAGCCAATAGACCAAGTTAAGTTCAAAATTGCACGAAATGTGAAAAACTTGTCTATGCATAGAATTGAGCATTCCTAAGGCATCAAAATGAACCGTTATACTCTATTTAGTGTTCTTCGAAGTCTTAACTTGCTAGTTTAGCTTTTGGACATCGTTTCTTTAGGTAAAGAAGCCAATACACCAAGTTAAGTTCAATATTGCACGAAACGTGAAAAACTTCTCTATGCATAGAATTGATCATTCCTAAAGCATCAAAGTGGACCATTGTACTCTATTTAGTATTCTTAGATGTCTAACTTGCTAGTTTAACATTCATACAACTATTCGTTCTGTAAAGATGTCAATAGACCAAGTTATGTTTGAAAATGCACAAAATGTGAAAAGCTCATCTATGGACAGAATTGAGCATTCCTAAAGGATCAAAGTGGACTGTTGTACTCTATTTAGTGTTCCTAGAAGTCTGACTTGCAAGCTTATATTTCGTACAACGTTTCGTCAGGTAAAGATGCCAATAGGTCCAGTTATGTTTGAAAATGCATAGAACGTGAAAAGCTCGTCTATGGACAGAATTGAGCATTCCTAAACCATCAAAGTGGACCGTTGTATTATATTTAGTGTTCTCAGAACTCTACCTTGCTAGTTTAGCTTTCGTACAATGTTTCGTTAGGTAAAGATGCCAATAGACCAAGTTATGTTTGAAATTACACAAAAACTCGGAAAGCTCGTCTATGGAGAGAGTTGAGTAATTCCAAACATCAAAATAGGTCATTATACTCTATTTAGTGTTCTTAGAAATCTTAACTTGCTAGTTTACCTTTCGTACAATGTTTCGTTAGGTTAAGATGCCAATAGATCAAGCCATGTTTGAAAATGCACGAAACGCGAAATGCTCGTCTATGGACAGAATTGAGCATTCCTAAAGCATCAAAGTGGACCGTTATACTCTATTTAGTGTTCTTGGATGTCTTAACTTGCTAGTTTATCTTTTGGACATTGTTTCGTTTTGTAAAGAAGCCAATAGACCAAGTTAAGTTCAAAATGGCACGAAACGAGAAAAACTTGTCAATGCATAGAATTGAACATTCCTAAGGCATCAAAATAGACCGTTATACTCTATTTAGTGTCCTTAGAAGTCTTAACTTGCTAGTTTAACTTTTGGACAACGTTTCGTTAGGTAAAGAAGCCAATAGACCAAGTTAAGTTCAAAATTGCACGAAATGTGAAAAACTTGTCTATGCATAGAATTGAGCATTCCTAAGGCATCAAAATGAACCGTTATACTCTATTTTGTGTTCTTCGAAGTCTTAACTTGCTAGTTTAGCTTTTGGACATCGTTTCTTTAGGTAAAGAAGCCAATACACCAAGTTAAGTTCAAAATTGCACGAAACGTGAAAAACTTGTCTATGCATAGAATTGAGCATTCCTAAAGCATCAAAGTAGACCATTGTACTCTCTTTAGTGTTCTTCGAACTCTTAACTTGCTAGTTTAGCATTCATACAACTATTCGTTCTGTAAAGATGTCAATAGACCAAGTTATGTTTGAAAATGCACAAAACGTGAAAAGCTCGTCTTTGGACAGAATTGAGAATTCCTAGAGGATCAAAGTGGACCGTTGTACTCTAATTAGTGTTCTTAGAAGTCTAACTTGCTAGTTTAGATTTCGTACAATGTTTCGTTAGGTAAAGATGCCAATAGAACAAGTTATGTTTGAAAATGCACAGAACGTGAAAAGCTTGTCTATGGACAGAATTGAGCATTCCTAAACCATCAAAGTCGACCGTTGTATTATATTTAGTGTTCTTAGAAGTCTAACTTTCTAGTTTAGCTTTCGTACAATGTTTCGTTAGGTAAAGATGCCAATAGACCAAGTTAAGTTTGAAATTACACAAAAACTTGGCAAGCTCGTCTATGGAGAGAGTTGAGCAATTCCAAACATCAAAATGGGCCATTATACTCTATTTAGTGTTCTTAGAAATCATAACTTACTAGTTTAGCTTTCGTACAAAGTTTCGTTAGGTTAAGATGCCAATAGATCAACCTATGTTTGAAAATGCACGAAACGTGAAATGCACGTCTATGGACAGAATTGAGCATTCCTAAAACATTAAAATGGACCGTTATACTCTATTTAGTGTTCTTGGAAGTCTTAACTTGCTAGTTTGTCTTTTGGACATTGTTTCGTTATGTAAAGAAGCCAATAGACCAAGTTAAGTTCAAAATTGCACAAAACGTGAAAAAGTTGTCTATGCATGGAATTGAGCATTCCTAAAGCATCAAAATAGATCGTTATACTCTATTTGGTGTTCTTAGAAGTCTTAACTTGCTACTTTAACTTTTCGACAACGTTTCGTTAGGTAAAGAAGCCAATAGACCAAGTTAAGTTCGAAATTGCACGAAACGTGAAATACTTGGCCATGCATAGAATTGAGCATTCCTTGGGCATCAAAATAGACCGTTATACTCTATTTAGTGTTCTTGGAAGTCTAACTTGCTAGTTTAGATTTCGTACAATGTTTCGTTAGGTAAAGATGCCAATAGATCAAGTTATGTTTGGAAATGCACAGAACGTGAAAAGCTCGTCTATGGACAGAATCGAGCATTCCTAAACCATCAAAGTGGACAGTTGTATTATATTTAGTGTTCTTAGAACTCTAGCTTGCTAGTTTAGCGTTCGTACAATGTTTCGTTAGGTAAAGATGCCAATAGACCAAGTTATGTTTGAAATTACACAAAAACTTGGAAAGCTCATCTATGGAGAGAGTTGAGCAATTCCAAACATCAAAATGGGCCATTATACTCTATTTAGTGTGCTTAGAAATCTTAACTTGCTAGTTTAGCTTTCATATAACGTTTCGTTAGGTTAAGATGCCAATAGATAAAGCCATGTTTGAAAATGCACGAAATGAGAAATGCTCGTCTATGGACAGAATTGAGCATTCCTAAAGCATCAAAGTCGACCGTTATACTCTATATAGTTTTCTTAGATGCCTAACTTGCTAGTTTAGCTTTTGGACAATGTTTCGTTAGGTAAAGAAGCCAATAGACGAAGTTAAGTTCAAAATGGCACGAAACGTGAAAAACTTGTCCATGCATAGAATTGAGCATTCCTAAGGCTTCAAAATAGACCGTTATACTCTATTTAGTGTTCTTAGAAGTCTTAACTTGCTAGTTTAGCTTTTGGATAACGTTTCGTTAGGTAAAGAAGCCAATAGACCAAGTTAAGTTTAAAATTTCACGAAACGTGAAAAACTTGTCCATGCATAGAATTGAGCATTCCTAAGGCATCAAAATAGACCGTTATACTCTATTTAGTGTTCTTGGAAGTCTTAACTTGCTAGCTTAGCGTTTGGACAACGTTTCGTTAGGTAAAGAAGGCAATAGACCAAGTTAAGTTCAAAATTGCACGAAATGTGAAAAACCTATCTATGCATAGAATTGAGCATTCCTAAAGCATCAAAGTGGACCATTGTACTCTATTTAGTATTCTTAGATGTTTAACTTGCTAGTTTAGCTTTTGGACAACGTTTCGTTAGGTAAAGAAGCCAATAGACCAAGTTAAGTTCAAAATGGCACGAAACGTGAAAAACTTGTCCATGCATAGAATTGAGCATTCCTAAGGCATCAAAACAGACCGTTATACTCTATGTAGTGTTCATAGAAGTCTTAACTTGCTAGTTTAGCTTTTGGTTAATGTTTCGTTAGGTATAGAAGCCAATAGACCAAGTTAAGTTCAAAATTGCATGAAACGTGAAAAACTTGTCCATGCATAGAATTGAGCATTCCTAAGGCATTAAAATCGACCGTTATACTCTAGTTAGTGTTCTTAGAAGTCTTAACTTGCTAGTTTAGCTTTTGGACAACGTTTAGTTAGGTAAAGAAGCCAATGGACCAAGTTAAGTTCAAAATGGCACGAAACGAGAAAAACTTGTCCATGCATAGAATTGAGCATTCCTCAGGCATCAAAATAGACCGTTATACTCTATTTAGTGTTCTCAGAAGTCTTAACTTGCTAGTTTAACTTTTGGATAACGTAGTTAAGTTCAAAATTGCACGAAATATGAAAAACTTGTCTATGCATAGAATTGAGCATTCCTAAGGCATCAAAATGGACCGTTATACTCTATTTAGTGTTCTTAGAAGTCTTAACTTGCTAGTTTAGCTTTTGGACATCGTTTCTTTAGGTAAAGAAGCCAATAGGCCAAGTTAAGTTCAAAATTGCACGAAACGTGAAAAACTTGTCTATGCATAGAATTGAGCATTCCTAAAGCATCAAAGTGGACCATTGTACTCTATTTAGTATTCTTAGATGTCTAACTTGCTAGTTTAGCATTCATACAACTATTCATTCTATAAAGATGTCAATAGACCAAGTTATGTTTGAAAATGCACACAACGTGAAAAGCTCATCTATGGACAGAATTGAGCATTCCTAAAGGATCAAAGTGGACCGTTGTACTCAATTTAGTGTTCCTAGAAGACTGACTTGCAAGCTTAGATTTCGTACAACGCTTCGTTCGGTAAAGATGCCAATAGGCCAAGTTATGTTTGAAAATGTACAGAACGTGAAAAGCTCGTCTATGGACAGAATTGAGCATTCCTAAACCATCAAAGTGGACCGTTGAATTATATTTAGTGTTCTCAGAACTCTAACTTGCTAGTTTAGATTTCGTACAATGTTTCGTTAGGTAAAGATGCCAATAGACCAAGTTATGTTTGAAATTACACAAAAACTTGGAAAGCTTGTATACGGAGAGAGTTGAGCAATTCCAAACATCAAAATGGGCCATTATACTCTATTTGTGTTCTTAGAAATCTTAACTTGCTAGTTTAGCTTTCGTACAACGTTTCGTTAGGTTAAGATGTCAATAGATCAAGCCATGTTTGAAAATGCACGAAACAAGAAATGCTCGTCTATGGACAGAATTGAGCATACCTAAAGCATCAAAGTGGACCGTTATACTCTATTTAGTGTTCTTGGTAGTCTTAAATTGCTAGTTTATCCTTTGGACATTCTTTCGTTATGTAAAGAAGCCAATAGACCAAGTTAAGTTCAAAATGGCACGAAACCAGAAAAACTTGTCCATGCATAGAATTGACCATTCCTAAGGCATCAAAATCGACCGTTATACTCTATTTAGTGTTCTTAGAAGTCCTAAATTGCTAGTTTAACTTGTGGATAACGTTTCGTTAGGTAAAGAAGCCAATAGACCAAGTTAAGTTCAAAATTGCACGAAATGTGAAAAACTTGTCTATGCATAGAATTGACAATTCCTAAGGCATCAAAATGGACAGTTATACTCTATTTAATGTTCTTCGAAGTCTTAACTTGCTAGTTTAGCTTTTGGACATCGTTTCTTTAGGGAAAGAAGCCAATAGACCAAGTTAAGTTCAAAATTGTACGAAACGTGAAAAACTTGTCTATGCATAGAATTGAGCATTCCTAAAGCGTCAAAGTGGACCATTGTACTCTATTTAGTATTCTTAGATGTCTAACTTGCTAGTTTAGCATTCATCCAACTATTCATTCTGTAAAGATGTAAATAGACCAAGTTATGTTTGAAAATGCACACAACGTGAAAAGCTCATCTAGGGACAGAATTGAGCATTCCTAAAGGATCAAAGTGGACCGTTGTACTCAATTTAGTGTTCCTAGAAGTCTGACTTGCAAGCTTAGATTTCGTAAAACGTTTCGTTAGGTAAAGATGCCAATAGGCCAAGTTATGTTTGAAAATGCACAGAACGTGAAAAGCTCGTCTATGGACAGAATTGAGCATTCCTAAACCATCAAAGTGGACCGTTGTATTATATTTAGTGTTCTTAGAACTTTAACTTGGTAGTTTAGCTTTCGTACACTGTTTCATTAGGTAAAGATGCCAATAGACCAGATTATGTTTGAAATTACACAAAAACTTGGAAAGCTCGTCTATGGAGGGTGTTGAGCAATTCCAAACATCAAAATGGGCCATTATACTCTATTTAGTGTTCTTAGAAATCTTAACTTACTAGTTTAGCTTTCGTACAACGTTTCGTTAGGTTAAGATGCCAAGAGATCATGCTACGTTTGAAAATGCATGAAACGTGAAATGCTCGTCTATGGACAGAATTGAGCATTCCTAAAGCATCAAAGTGAAACGTTAGACTCTATTTAGTATTCTTGGAAGTCTTAACTTCCTAGTTTATCTTTGGGACATTGTTTCGTTATGTAAAGAAGCCAATGGACCAAGTTAAGTTCAAAATTGCACGAAACGTGAAAAACTTGTCCATGCATAGAATTGAGCATTCCTAAGGCATCAAAATAGACCGTTACACTCTATTTAGTGTTCTTAGAAGTCTTAACTTCTTAGTTTAGCATTTAGACAACGTTTCGTTAGGTAAAGAAGCCAATAGAGCAAGTTAAGTTCAAAATTGCACGAAACGTGAAATACTTGTCTACGCATAGAATTGAGCATTCCTAAGGCATCAAATTGGACCGTTCTTGCTATTTAGTGTTCTTCGAAGTCTTAACTTGCTAGTTTAGCTTTTGGACAACATTTCGTTAGGTAAAGAAGCCAATAGACCAAGTTAGGTTCAAAATTGCACGAAACGGGAAAAACTTGTCTACGCATAGAATTGAGCATTCCTAAGGCATCAAATTGGACCGTTATACTCTATTTAGTGTTCTTAGAAGTCTTAACTTGCTAGTTTAGCTTTTGGACAACGTTTCGTTAGGTAAAGAAGCCAATAGACGAAGTTAAGTTCAAAATGGCACGAAACGTGAAAAACTTGTCCATGCATAGAATTTAGCATTCCTAAGGAATCAAAAATAGACCGTTATACTCTATTTAGTGTTCTTGGAAGTCTTAACTTGTTAGTTTGTCTTTTGGACATTGTTTCGTTAGGTAAAGAAGCCAATAGACCAAGTTATGTTGAAAATTGCACGAAACGTGAAAAACTTGTCCATGCATAGAATTGAGCATTCCTAAGGGATCAAAATAGTCCGTTATACTCTATTTAGTGTTCTGAGAAGTCTTAACTTGCTAGTTTAGCATTTGGACAACGTTTCGTTAGGTAAAGTAGCCAATAGACCAAGTTAAGTTCAAAGTGGCACGAAAAGTGAAAAACTTGTCCATGCATAGAATTGAGCATTCCTAGGGAATGAAAATAGACCGTTATACTGTATTTAGTGTTCTTGGAAGTCTTAACTTGCTAGTTTGTCTTTTGGACATTGTTTCGTTAGGTAAAGAAGCCAATAGACCAAGTTAAGTTCAAAATGGCACTAAACGTGAAAAACATGTCCATGCATAGAATTGAGCATTCCTAAGGCATTAAAATAGACCGTTATACTCTATTTAGTGTTCTTGGAAGGCTTAACTTGCTAGTTTATCTTTTGGAAATAGTTTCGTTAGGTAAAGAAGCCAAAAGACCAAGTTAAGTTCAAAATTGCACGAAACGTGAAAAACATGTCCATGCATAGAATTGAGCATTCCTAAGGCATCAAAATAGTCCGTTATACTCTATTTAGTGTTCTTAGAAGTGTTAACTTGCTAGTTTAGCTTTTTGACAGCGTTTCGTTCGGTAGAGAAGCCAATGGACCAAGTTAAGTTCAAAATTGCACGAAACGTGAAAAACTTGTCCATGCATAGAATTGAGCATTCCTAAGGCATCAAAATAGACCGTTATACTCTATTTAGTGTTCTTAGAAGTCTTAACTTGCTAGTTTAGCTTTTGGATAACGTTTCGTTGGGTAAAGAAGCCAGTAGACCAAGTTCAGTTCAAAATTGCTTGAAACGTGAAAAACTTGTCCATGCATAGAATTGAGCATTCCTAAGGCATCAAAATAGACCGTTATACTCTATTTAGTGTTCTTAGAAGTCTTAACTTGCTAGTTTAGCATTTGGACATTGTTTCGTTAGGTAAAGAAGCCAATAGACCAAGTTAAGTTCAAAATTGCACGAAACGTGAAAAACTTGTCTATGCATAGAATTGAGCATTCCTAACGCCTCTAAGTGGACCATTGTACTCTATCTAGAATTCTTAGATGTCTAACTTGCTAGTTCAGCTTTTGGACAACGTTTCGTTAGGTAAAGAAGCCAATAGACCAAATTAAGTTCAAAATGGCACGAAATGAGAAAAACTTGTCCATGCATAGAATTGAGCATTCCTAAGGCATCAAAATAGACTGTTACACTCTATTTAGTGTTCTTAGAAGTCTTAACTTCTTAGTTTAGCTTTTAGACAACGTGTCGTTAGGTAAAGAAGCCAATTGAGCAAGTTAAGTTCAAAATTGCACGAAACGTGAAATACTTGTCTACTCATAGAATTGAGCATTCCTAAGGCATCGAATTGGACCGTTCTCGCTATTTAGTGTTCTTCAAAGTCTTAACTTGCTAGTTTAGCTTTTGGACAACATTTCGTTAGGTAAAGAAGCCAATAGACCAAGTTAGGTTCAAAATTGCACGAAACGGGAAAAACTTGTCTACGCATAGAATTGAACATTCCTAAGGCATCAAATTGGACCGTTATACTCTATTTAGTGTTCTTAGAAGTCTTAACTTGCTAGTTTAGCTTTTGGACAACGTTTCGTTAGGTAAAGAAGCCAATAGACGAAGTCAAGTTCAAAATGGCACGAAACGTGAAAAACTTGTGCATGCATAGAATTGAGCATTCCTAAGGAATCAAAATAGACCGTTATACTCTATTTAGTGTTCTTGGAAGTCTTAACTTTTTAGTTTGTCTTTTGGACATTGTTTCGTTAGGTAAAGAAGCCAATAGACCATGCATAGAATTGAGCATTCCTAAGGCATCAAAATAGTCCGTTATACTCTATTTAGTGTTCTTAGAAGTGTTAACTTGCTAGTTTAGCTTTTTGACAGCGTTTCGTTCGGTAGTGAAGCCAATGGACCAAGTTAAGTTCAAAATTGCACGAAACGTGAAAAACTTGTCCATGCATAGAATTGAGCATTCCTAAGGCATCAAAATAGTTCGTTATACTCTATTTAGTGTTCTTAGAAGTCTTAACTTGCTAGTTTAGCTTTTTGACAGCGTTTCGTTCGGTAGAGAAGCCAATAGACCAAGTTAAGTTCAAAATTGCACGAAACGTGAAAAACTTGTCCATGCATAGAATTGAGCATTCCTAAGGCATGAAAATAGACCGTTATACTCTATTTAGTGTTCTTAGAAGTCTTAACTTGCTAGTTTAGCTTTTGGATAACGTTTCGTTGGGTAAAGAAGCCAATAGACCAAGTTAAGTTCAAAATTGCTTGAAACGTGAAAAACTTGTCCATGCATAGAATTGAGCATTTCTAAGGCATCAAAATAGACCGTTATACTCTATTTAGTGTTCTTAGAAGTCTTAACTTGCTAGTTTAGATTTTGGACAACGTTTCGTTAGGTAAAGTAGCCAATAGACCAAGTTAAGTTCAAAGTGGCACGAAAAGTGAAAAACTTATCCATGCATAGAATTGCGCATTCCTAAGGAATGAAAATAGACCGTTATACTGTATTTAGTGTTCTTGGAAGTCTTAACTTGCTAGTTTGTCTTTTGGAAATAGTTTCGTTAGGTAAAGAAGCCAATAGACCAAGTTAAGTTCAAAATTGCACGAAACGTGAAAAACATGTCCATGCATAGAATTGAGCATTCCTAAGGCATCAAAATAGTTCGTTATACTCTATTTAGTGTTCTTAGAAGTCTTAACTTGCTAGTTTAGCTTTTTGACAGCGTTTTGTTCGGTAGAGAAGCCAATAGACCAAGTTAAGTTCAAAATTGCACGAAACGTGAAAAACTTGTCCATGCATAGAATTGAGCATTCCTAAGGCATCAAAATAGACCGTTATACTCTATTTAGTGTTCTTGGAAGTCTTAACTTGATAGTTTAGCTTTTGGATAACGTTTCGTTGGGTAGAGAAGCCAATAGACCAAGTTAAGTTCAAAATTGCTTGAAACGTGAAAAACTTGTCCATGCATAGAATTGAGCATTCCTAAGGCATCAAAATAGACCGTTATACTCTATTTAGTGTTCTTAGAAGTCTTAACTTGCTAGTTTAGATTTTGGACAACGTTTCGTTAGGTAAAGTAGCCAATAGACCAAGTTAAGTTCAAAGTGGCACGAAAAGTGAAAAACTTATCCATGCATAGAATTGAGCATTCCTAAGGAATGAAAATAGACCGTTATACTGTATTTAGTGTTCTTGGAAGTCTTAACTTGCTAGTTTGTCTTTTGGACATTGTTTCGTTAGGTAAAGAAGCCAATAGACCAAGTTAAGTTCAAAATGGCACTAAACGTGAAAAACTTGTCCATGCATAGAATTGAGCATTCCTAAGGCATTAAAATAGACAGTTATACTCTATTTAGTGTTCTTGGAAGGCTTAACTTGCTAGTTTATCTTTTGGAAATAGTTTCGTTAGGTAAAGAAGCCAATAGACCAAGTTAAGTTCAAAATTGCACGAAACGTGAAAAACATGTCCATGCATAGAATTGAGCATTCCTAAGGCATCAAAATAGTTCGTTATACTCTATTTACTGTTCTTAGAAGTCTTAACTTGCTAGTTTAGCTTTTTGACAGCGTTTCGTTCGGTAGAGAAGCCAATAGACCAAGTTAAGTTCAAAATTGCAAGAAACGTGAAAAACTTGTCCATGCATAGAATTGAGCATTCCTAAGGCATCAAAATAGACCGTTATACTCTATTTAGTGTTCTTAGAAGTCTTAACTTGCTAGTTTAGCTTTTTGACAGCGTTTCGTTCGGTAGAGAAGCCAATAGACCAAGTTAAGTTCAAAATTGCACGAAACGTGAAAAACTTGTCCATGCATAGAATTGAGCATTCCTAAGGCATCAAAATAGACCGTTATACTCTATTTAGTGTTCTTAGAAGTCTTAACTTGCTAGTTTAGCTTTTGGATAACGTTTCGTTGGGTAAAGAAGCCAATAGACCAAGTTAAGTTCAAAATTGCTTGAAACGTGAAAAACTTGTCCATGCATAGAATTGAGCATTCCTAAGGCATCAAAATAGACCGTTATACTCTATTTAGTGTTCTTAGAAGTCTTAACTTGCTAGTTTAGATTTTGGACAACGTTTCGTTAGGTAAAGTAGCCAATAGACCAAGTTAAGTTCAAAGTGGCACGAAAAGTGAAAAACTTATCCATGCATAGAATTGAGCATTCCTAAGGAATGAAAATAGACCGTTATACTGTATTTAGTGTTCTTGGAAGTCTTAACTTGCTAGTTTGTCTTTTGGACATTGTTTCGTTAGGTAAAGAAGCCAATAGACCAAGTTAAGTTCAAAATGGCACTAAACGTGAAAAACTTGTCCATGCATAGAATTGAGCATTCCTAAGGCATTAAAATAGACAGTTATACTCTATTTAGTGTTCTTGGAAGGCTTAACTTGCTAGTTTATCTTTTGGAAATAGTTTCGTTAGGTAAAGAAGCCAATAGACCAAGTTAAGTTCAAAATTGCACGAAACGTGAAAAACATGTCCATGCATAGAATTGAGCATTCCTAAGGCATCAAAATAGTTCGTTATACTCTATTTAGTGTTCTTAGAAGTCTTAACTTGCTAGTTTAGCTTTTTGACAGCGTTTCGTTCGGTAGAGAAGCCAATAGACCAAGTTAAGTTCAAAATTGCAAGAAACGTGAAAAACTTGTCCATGCATAGAATTGAGCATTCCTAAGGCATCAAAATAGACCGTTATACTCTATTTAGTGTTCTTAGAAGTCTTAACTTGCTAGTTTAGCTTTTGGATAACGTTTCGTTGGGTAAAGAAGCCAATAGACCAAGTTAAGTTCAAAATTGCTTGAAACGTGAAAAACTTGTCCATGCATAGAATTGAGCATTCCTAAGGCATCAAAATAGACCGTTATACTCTATTTAGTGTTCTTAGAAGTCTTAACTTGCTAGTTTAGCATTTGGACATTGTTTCGTTAGGTAAAGAAGCCAATAGACCAAGTTAAGTTTAAAATTGCACGAAACGTGAAAAACTTGTCTATGCATAGAATTGAGCATTCCTAACGCCTCTAAGTGGACCATTGTACTCTATCTAGTATTCTTAGATGTCTCACTTTCTAGTTCAGCTTTTGGACAACGTTTCGTTAGGTAAAGAAGCCAATAGACCAAATTAAGTTCAAAATGGCACAAAATGAGAAAAACTTGTCCATGCATAGAATTGAGCATTCCTAAGGCATCAAAATAGACCGTTATACTCTATTTAGTGTTCTTAGAAGTCTTAACTTGCTAGTTTAACTTTTGGACAATGTTTCGTTAGGTAAAGAAGCCAATAGACCAAGTTAAGTTCAAAATTGCACGAAACGTGAAAAACATGTCTATGCATAGAATTGAGCATTCCTAAAGCATCAAAGTGGACCATTTTACTCTATTTAGTATTCTTAGATGTCTAACTTGCTAGTTTAGCATTCATACAACTATTCGTTCTGTAAAGATGTCAATAGACCAAGTTATGTTTGAAAATGCACAAAACGTGAAAAGCTCATCTATGGACAGAATTGAGCATTCCTAAAGGATCAAAGTGGACCGTTGTACTCTATTTAGTGTTTCTAGAAGTCTGACTTGCAAGCTTAGATTTCGTACAACGTTTCGTTAGGTAAAGATGCCAATAGGCCAAGTTATGTTTAAAAATGCACAGAACGTGAAAAGCTCGTCTATGGACAGAATTGAGCATTCCTAAACCATCAAAGTGGACCGTTGTAATATATTTAGTGTTCTTAGAACTCTAACTTTATAGTTTAGCTTTTGTACAATGTTTCGTTAGGTAAAGATGCCAATAGACCAAGTTATGTTTGAAATTACACAAAAACTTGGAAAGCTCGTCTATGGAGGGTGTTGAGCAATTCCAAACATCAAAATGGGCCATTATACTCTATTTAGTGTTATTAGAAATCTTAACTTACTAGTTTAGCTTTCGTACAACATTTCGTTAGGTTAAGATGCCAAGAGATCAAGCTACGTTTGAAAATGCATGAAACGTGAAATGCTCGTCTATGGACAGAATTGAGCATTCCTAAAGCATCAAAGTGGACCGTTATACTCTATTTAGTGTTATTGGAAGTCTTAACTAGCTAGTTTATCTTTTGGACATTGTTTCGTTATGTAAAGAAGCCAATAGACGAAGTTAAGTTCAAAATTGCACGAAACGTGAAAAACTTGTCCATGCATACAATTGAGCATTCCTAAGGCATCAAAATAGACCGTTACACTCTATTTAGTGTTCTTAGAAGTCTTAACTTGTTAGTTTAGCTTTTGGACAACGTTTCGTTAGGTAAAGAAGCCAATAGAGCAAGTTAAGTTCAAAATTGCACGAAACGTGAAATACTTGTCTATGCATAGAATTGAGCATTCCTAAGGCATCAAATTGGACCGTTCTCTCTATTTAGTGTTCTTAGAAGTCTTAACTTGCTAGTTTAGCTTTTGGACAACATTTCGTTAGGTAAAGAAGCCAATAGACCAAGTTAGGTTCAAAATTGCACGAAACGGGAAAAACTTGTCTATGCATAGAATTGAGCATTCCTAAGGCGTCAAATTGGACCGTTATACTCTATTTAGTGTTTTTAGAAGTCTTAACTTGCCAGTTTAGCTTTTGGACAACGTTTCGTTAGGTAAAGAAGCCAATAGACCAAGTTAACTTCAAAATGGCACGAAACGTGAAAAACTTGTCCATGCATAGAATTGAGCATTCCTAAGGAATGAAAATAGACCGTTATACTGTATTTAGTGTTCTTGGAAGTCTTAACTTGTTAGTTTGTCTTTTGGACATTGTTTCGTTAGGTAAAGAAGCCAATAGACCAAGTTAAGTTCAAAATGGCACGAAACGTGAAAAACTTGTCCATGCATAGAATTGAGCATTCCTAAGGCATCAAAATAGACCGTTATACTCTATTTAGTGTTCTTGGAAGTCTTAACTTGCTAGTTTATCTTTTGGAAATTGTTTCGTTAGGTAAAGAAGCCAATAGACCAAGTTAAGTTCAAAATTGCACGAAATGTGAAAAACTTGTCCATGCATAGAATTGAGCATTCCTAAGGGATCAAAATAGTCCGTTATACTCTATTTATTGTTCTTAGAAGTATTAGCTTGCTAGTTTAGCTTTCGGACAATGTTTCGTTAGGAAAATAGCCAATAGACCAAGTTAAGTTCAAAGTGGCACGAAACGTGAAAAACTTGTCCATGCATAGAATTGAGCATTCCTAAGGAATGAAAATAGACCGTTATACTGTATTTAGTGTTCTTGGAAGTCTTAACTTGCTAGTTTGTCTTTTGGATAACGTTTCGTTAGGTAAAGAAGCCAATAGACCAAGTTAAGTACAAAATGGCACGAAACGTGAAAAACTTATCCATGCATAGAATTGAGCATTCCTGACGAATCAAAATAGACCGTTATACTCTATTTAGTGTTCTTGGAAGTCTTAACTTGCTAGTTTGTCTTTTGGACATTGTTTCGTTAGGTAAAGAAGCCAATAGACCAAGTTAAGTTCAAAATTGCACGAACCGTGAAAAACTTGTCCATTCATAGAATTGAGCATTCCTAAGGCATCAAAATAGACCCTTATACTCTGTTTAGTGTTCTTGGAAGTCTTAACTTGCTAGTTTAGCTTTTGGACAGCGTTTCGTTCGGTAAAGTAGCCAATAGACCAAGTTAAGTGCAAAATTGCTCGAAACGTGAAAAAGTGTCCATGCATAGAATTGAGCATTCCTAAGGCATCAAAATCGACCTCTATACTCTATTTAGTGTTCTTAGATGTCTTAACTTGCTAGTTTAGCTTTTGGATAACGTTTCGTTAGGTAAAGAAGCCAATAGACCAAGTTAAGTTCAAAATTGCATGAAACGTGAAAAACTTGTCCATGCATAGAATTGAGGATTCCTAAGGCATCAAAATATACCGTTATACTCTATTTAGTGTTCTTAGAAGTCTTAACTTGCTAGTTTAGCATTTGGACACTGTTTCGTTAGGTAAAGAAGCCAATAGACCAAGTTAAGTTCAAAATGGCACGAAACGTGAAAAACTTGTCCATGCTTAGAATTGGGCATTCCTAAGGCATCAAAATAGACCGTTATACTCTGTTTAGTGTTCTTGGAAGTCTTAACTTGCTAGTTTATCTTTTGGAAATTGTTTCGTTAGGTAAAGAAGCCAATAGACCAAGTTAAGTTCAAAATTGCACGAAACGTGAAAAACTTGTCCATGCTTAGAATTGAGCATTCCTAAGGCATGAAAATTGTCCGTTATACTCTATTTAGTGTTCTTAGAAGTCTTAACTTGCTAGTTTAGCTTTTGGACAGCGTTTCGTTAGGTAAAGAAGCCAATAGACCAAGTTAAGTACAAAATGGCTCGAAACGTGAAAAACTTGTCCATGCATAGAATTGAGCATTCCTGAGGAATCAAAATAGACCGTTATACTCTATTTAGTGTTCTTGGAAGTCTTAACTTGCTAGTTTGTCTTTTGGACATTGTTTCGTTAGGTAAAGAAGCCAATAGACCAAGTTAAGTTCAAAATGGCATGAAACGTGAAAAACTTGTCCATTCATAGAATTGAGCATTCCTAAGGCATCAAAATAGACCGTTATACTCTGTTTAGTGTTCTTGGAAGTCTTAACTTGCTAGTTTATCTTTTGGAAATTGTTTCGTTAGGTAAAGAAGCCAATAGACCAAGTTAAGTTCAAAATTGCACGAAACGTGAAAAACTTGTCCATGCTTAGAATTGAGCATTCCTAAGGCATGAAAATAGTCCGTTATACTCTATTTAGTGTTCTTAGAAGTCTTAACTTGCTAGTTTAGCTTTTGGACAGCGTTTCATTCGGTAAAGTAGCCAATAGACCAAGTTAAGTTCAAAATTGCACAAAACGTGAAAAAGTGTCCATGCATAGAATTGAGCATTCCTAAGGCATCAAAATCGACCTCTATACTCTATTTAGTGTTCTTAGATGTCTTAACTTGCAAATTTAGCTTTTGAATAACGTTTCGTTAGGTAAAGAAGCCAATAGACCAAGTTAAGTTCAAAATTGCATGAAACGTGAAAAACTTGTCCATGCATAGAATTGAGCATTCCTAAGGCATCAAAATAGACCGTTATACTCTATTTAGTGTTCTTAGAAGTCTTAACTTGCTAGTTTAGCATTTGGACACTGTTTCGTTAGGTAAAGAATCCAATAGACCAAGTTAAGTTCAAAATGGCACGAAACGTGAAAAACTTGTCCATGCATAGAATTGGGCATTCCTAAGGAATGAAAATAGACCGTTATACTGTATTTAGTGTTCTTGGAAGTCTTAACTTGCTAGTTTGTCTTTTGGATAACGTTTCGTTAGGTAAAGAAGCCAATAGACCAAGTTAAGTACAAAATGGCACGAAACGTGAAAAACTTATCCATGCATAGAATTGAGCATTCCTGACGAATCAAAATAGACCGTTATACTCTATTTAGTGTTCTTGGAAGTCTTAACTTGCTAGTTTGTCTTTTGGACATTGTTTCGTTAGGTAAAGAAGCCAATAGACCAAGTTAAGTTCAAAATTGCACGAAACGTGAAAAACTTGTCCATTCATAGAATTGAGCATTCCTAAGGCATCAAAATAGACCGTTATACTCTGTTTAGTGTTCTTGGAAGTCTTAACTTGCTAGTTTAGCTTTTGGACAGCGTTTCGTTCGGTAAAGTAGTCAATAGACCAAGTTAAGTTCAAAATTGCTCGAAACGTGAAAAAGTGTCCATGCATAGAATTAAGCATTCCTAAGCCATCAAAATCGACCTCTATACTCTATTTAGTGTTCTTAGATGTCTTAACTTGCTAGTTTAGCTTTTGGATAACGTTTCGTTAGGTAAAGAAGCCAATAGACCAAGTTAAGTTCAAAATTGCATGGAACGTGAAAAACTTGTCCATGCATAGAATTGAGCATTCCTAAGGCATCAAAATAGACCGTTATACTCTATTTAGTGTTCTTAGAAGTCTTAACTTGCTAGTTTAGCATTTGGACACTGTTTCGTTAGGTAAAGAAGCCAATAGACCAAGTTAAGTTCAAAATGGCACGAAACGTGAAAAACTTGTCCATGCTTAGAATTGAGCATTCCTGAGGAATCAAAATAGACCGTTATACTCTATTTAGTGTTCTTGGAAGTCTTAACTTGCTAGTTTGTCTTTTGGACATTGTTTCGTTAGGTAAAGAAGCCAATAGACCAAGTTAAGTTCAAAATGGCACGAAACGTGAAAAACTTGTCCATGCTTAGAATTGAGCATTCCTAAGGCATGAAAATTGTCCGTTATACTCTATTTAGTGTTCTTAGAAGTCTTAACTTGCTAGTTTAGCTTTTGGACAGCGTTTCGTTAGGTAAAGAAGCCAATAGACCAAGTTAAGTACAAAATGGCACGAAACGTGAAAAACTTGTCCATGCATAGAATTGAGCATTCCTGAGGAATCAAAATAGACCGTTATACTCTATTTAGTGTTCTTGGAAGTCTTAACTTGCTAGTTTGTCTTTTGGACATTGTTTCGTTAGGTAAAGAAGCCAATAGACCAAGTTAAGTTCAAAATGGCACGAAACGTGAAAAAATTGTCCATTCATAGAATTGAGCATTCCTAAGGCATCAAAATAGACCGTTATACTCTGTTTAGTGTTCTTGGAAGTCTTAACTTGCTAGTTTATCTTTTGGAAATTGTTTCGTTAGGTAAAGAACCCAATAGACCAAGTTAAGTTCAAAATTGCACGAAACGTGAAAAACTTGTCCATGCTTAGAATTGAGCATTCCTAAGGCATGAAAATAGTCCGTTATACTCTATTTAGTGTTCTTAGAAGTCTTAACTTGCTAGTTTAGCTTTTGGACAGCGTTTCGTTAGGTAAAGAAGCCAATAGACCAAGTTAAGTACAAAATGGCACGAAACGTGAAAAACTTGTCCATGCATAGAATTGAGCATTCCTGAGGAATCAAAATAGACCGTTATACTCTATTTAGTGTTCTTGGAAGTCTTAACTTGCTAGTTTGTCTTTTGGACATTGTTTCGTTAGGTAAAGAAGCCAATAGACCAAGTTAAGTTCAAAATGGCACGAAACGTGAAAAGCTTGTCCATTCATAGAATTGAGCATTCCTAAGGCATCAAAATAGACCGTTATACTCTGTTTAGTGTTCTTGGAAGTCTTAACTTGCTAGTTTATCTTTTGGAAATTGTTTCGTTTGGTAAAGAAGCCAATAGACCAAGTTAAGTTCAAAATTGCACGAAACGTGAAAAACTTGTCCATGCTTAGAATTGAGCATTCCTAAGGCATGAAAATAGTCTGTTATACTCTATTTAGTGTTCTTAGAAGTCTTAACTTGCTAGTTTAGCTTTTGGACAGCGTTTCATTCGGTAAAGTAGCCAATAGACTAAGTTAAGTTCAAAATTGCACAAAACGTGAAAAAGTCTCCATGCATAGAATTGAGCATTCCTAAGGCATCAAAATAGACCGCTATACTCTATTTAGTGTTCTTAGATGTCTTAACTTGCTAGTTTAGCTTTTGGATATCGTTTCGTTAGTTAAAGAAGCCAATAGACCAAGTTAAGTTCAAAATTGCATGAAACGTGAAAAACTTGTCCATGCATAGAATTGAGCATTCCTAAGGCATCAAAATAGACCGTTATACTCTATTTAGTGTTCTTAGAAGTCTTAACTTGCTAGTTTAGCATTTGGACACTGTTTCGTTAGGTAAAGAAGCCAATAGACCAAGTTAAGTTCAAAATGGCACGAAACGTGAAAAACTTGTCCATGCATAGAATTGGGCATTCCTAAGGCATCAAAATAGACCGTTATACTCTGTTTAGTGTTCTTGGAAGTCTTAACTTGCTAGTTTATCTTTTGGAAATTGTTTCGTTAGGTAAAGAAGCCAATAGACCAAGTTAAGTTCAAAATTGCACGAAACGTGAAAAACTTGTCCATGCTTAGAATTGAGCATTCCTAAGGCATGAAAATAGTCCGTTATACTCTATTTAGTGTTCTTAGAAGTCTTAACTTGCTAGTTTAGCTTTTGGACAGCGTTTCGTTAGGTAAAGAAGCCAATAGACCAAGTTAAGTACAAAATGGCACGAAACGTGAAAAACTTGTCCATGCATAGAATTGAGCATTCCTGAGGAATCAAAATAGACCGTTATACTCTATTTAGTGTTCTTGGAAGTCTTAACTTGCTAGTTTGTCTTTTGGACATTGTTTCGTTAGGTAAAGAAGCCAATAGACCAAGTTAAGTTCAAAATGGCACGAAACGTGAAAAGCTTGTCCATTCATAGAATTGAGCATTCCTAAGGCATCAAAATAGACCGTTATACTCTGTTTAGTGTTCTTGGAAGTCTTAGCTTGCTAGTTTATCTTTTGGAAATTGTTTCGTTAGGTAAAGAAGCCAATAGACCAAGTTAAGTTCAAAATTGCACGAAACGTGAAAAACTTGTCCATGCTTAGAATTGAGCATTCCTAAGGCATGAAAATAGTCTGTTATACTCTATTTAGTGTTCTTAGAAGTCTTAACTTGCTAGTTTAGCTTTTGGACAGCGTTTCATTCGGTAAAGTAGCCAATAGACCAAGTTAAGTTCAAAATTGCACAAAACGTGAAAAAGTCTCCATTCATAGAATTGAGCATTCCTAAGGCATCAAAATAGACCGCTATACTCTATTTAGTGTTCTTAGATGTCTTAACTTGCTAGTTTAGCTTTTGGATAACGTTTCGTTAGTTAAAGAAGCCAATAGACCAAGTTAAGTTCAAAATTGCATTAAACGTGAAAAACTTGTCCATGCATAGAATTGAGCATTCCTAAGGCATCAAAATAGACCGTTATACTCTATTTAGTGTTCTTAGAAGTCTTAACTTGCTAGTTTAGCATTTGGACACTGTTTCGTTAGGTAAAGAAGCCAATAGACCAAGTTAAGTTCAAAATGGCACGAAACGTGAAAAACTTGTCCATGCATAGAATTGGGCATTCCTAAGGCATCAAAATAGACCGTTATACTCTGTTTAGTGTTCTTGGAAGTCTTAACTTGCTAGTTTATCTTTTGGAAATTGTTTCGTTAGGTAAAGAAGCCAATAGACCAAGTTAAGTTCAAAATTGCACGAAACGTGAAAAACTTGTCCATGCTTAGAATTGAGCATTCCTAAGGCATGAAAATAGTCCGTTATACTCTATTTAGTGTTCTTAGAAGTCTTAACTTGCTAGTTTAGCTTTTGGACAGCGTTTCGTTAGGTAAAGAAGCCAATAGACCAAGTTAAGTACAAAATGGCACGAAACGTGAAAAACTTGTCCATGCATAGAATTGAGCATTCCTGAGGAATCAAAATAGACCTTTATACTCTATTTAGTGTTCTTGGAAGTCTTAACTTGCTTGTTTGTCTTTTGGACATTGTTTCGTTAGGTAAAGAAGCCAATAGACCAAGTTAAGTTCAAAATGGCACGAAACGTGAAAAGCTTGTCCATTCATAGAATTGAGCATTCCTAAGGCATCAAAATAGACCATTATACTCTGTTTAGTGTTCTTGGAAGTCTTAGCTTGCTAGTTTATCTTTTGGAAATTGTTTCGTTAGGTAAAGAAGCCAATAGACCAAGTTAAGTTCAAAATTGCACGAAACGTGAAAAACTTGTCCATGCTTAGAATTGAGCATTCCTAAGGCATGAAAATAGTCTGTTATACTCTATTTAGTGTTCTTAGAAGTCTTAACTTGCTAGTTTAGCTTTTGGACAGCGTTTCATTCGGTAAAGTAGCCAATAGACCAAGTTAAGTTCAAAATTGCACAAAACGTGAAAAAGTCTCCATGCATAGAATTGAGCATTCCTAAGGCATCAAAATAGACCGCTATACTCTATTTAGTGTTCTTAGATGTCTTAACTTGCTAGTTTAGCTTTTGGATAACGTTTCGTTAGTTAAAGAAGCCAATAGACCAAGTTAAGTTCAAAATTGCATGTAACGTGAAAAACTTGTCCATGCATAGAATTGAGCATTCCTAAGGCATCAAAATAGACCGTTATACTCTATTTAGTGTTCTTAGAAGTCTTAGCTTGCTAGTTTAGCATTTGGACACTGTTTCGTTAGGTAAAGAAGCCAATAGACCAAGTTAAGTTCAAAATGGCACGAAACGTGAAAAACTTGTCCATGCATAAAATTGAGCATTTCTAAGGCATCAAAATAGACCGTTATACTCTGTTTAGTGTTCTTGGAAGTCTTAACTTGCTAGTTTATCTTTTGGAAATTGTTTCGTTAGGTAAAGAAGCCAATAGACCAAGTTAAGTTCAAAATTGCACGAAACGTGAAAAACTTGTCCATGCTTAGAATTGAGCATTCCTAAGGCATGAAAATAGTCCATTATACTCTATTTAGTGTTCTTAGAAGTCTTAACTTGCTAGTTTAGCTTTTGGACAGCGTTTCGTTCGGTAAAGAAGCCAATAGACCAAGTTAAGTTCAAAATTGCACGAAACGTGAAAAACTTGTCCATGCATAGAATTGAGCATTCCTGAGGAATCAAAATAGACCGTTATACTCTATTTAGTGTTCTTGGAAGTCTTAACTTGCTAGTTTGTCTTTTGGACATTGTTTCGTTAGGTAAAGAAGCCAATAGACCAAGTTAAGTTCAAAATGGCACGAAACGTGAAAAACTTGTCCATGCATAAAATTGAGCATTTCTAAGGCATCAAAATAGACCGTTATACTCTGTTTAGTGTTCTTGGAAGTCTTAACTTGCTAGTTTATCTTTTGGAAATTGTTTCGTTAGGTAAAGAAGCCAATAGACCAAGTTAAGTTCAAAATTGCACGAAACGTGAAACACTTGTCCATGCTTAGAATTGAGCATTCCTAAGGCATGAAAATAGTCCATTATACTCTATTTAGTGTTCTTAGAAGTCTTAACTTGCTAGTTTAGCTTTTGGACAGCGTTTCGTTCGGTAAAGAAGCCAATAGACCAAGTTAAGTTCAAAATTGCACGAAACGTGAAAAACTTGTCCATGCATAGAATTGAGCATTCCTAAGGCATCAAAATAGACCGTTATACTCTATTTAGTGTTCTTAGAAGTCTTAACTTGCTAGTTTAGCATTTGGACATTGTTTCGTTAGGTAAAGAAGCCAATAGACCAAGTTAAGTTCAAAATTGCACGAAACATGAAAAACTTGTCTATGCATAGAATTGAGCATTCCTAACGCATCAAAGTGGACCATTGTACTCTATCTAGTCTTCTTAGATGTCTAAGTTGCTAGTTCAGCATTTGGACAACGTTTCGTTAGGTAAAGAAGCCAATAGATCAAGTTAAGTTCAAAATGGCACGAAATGAGAAAAAGTTGTCCATGCATAGAATTTAGCATTCCTAAGGCATCAAAATAGACCGTTATACTCTATTTAGTGTTCTTAGAAGTCTTAACTTGCTAGCTGAACTTTTGGACAATGTTTCGTTAGGTAAAGAAGCCAATAGACCAAGTTAAGTTCAAAATTGCACGAAATGTGAAAAACTTGTCTATGCATAGAATTGAGCATTTCTAAGGCATCAAAATGGACCGTTATACTCTATTTAGTGTTCTTCGAAGTCTTAACTTGCTAGTTTAGCTTTTGGACATCGTTTCTTTAGGTAAAGAAGCCAATAGACCAAGTTAAGTTCAAAATTGCATGAAACTTGAAAAACTTGTCTCTGCATAGAATTGAGCATTCCTAAAGCATCAAAGTGGACCATTGTACTCTATTTAGTATTCTTAGATGTCTAACTTGCTAGTTTAGCATTCATAAAACTATTCGTTCTGTAAAGATGTCAATAGACCAAGTTATGTTTGAAAATGCACAAAACGTGAAAAGCTCATCTATGGACATAATTGAGCATTCCTAAAGGCTCAAAGTGGACTGTTGTACTCTATTTAGTGTTCCTAGAAGTCTGACTTGCAAGCTTAGATTTCGTACAACGTTTCGTTAGGTAAGGATGCCAATAGGTCAAGTTATGTTTGAAAATGCACAGAACGTGAAAAGCTCGTCTATGGACAGAATGGAGCATTCCTAAACCATCAAAGTGGACCGTTGTATTATATTTAGTGTTCTCAGAACTCTAACTTGCTAATTTAGCTTTCATACAATGTTTCGTTTGGTAAAGATGCCAATAGACCAAGTTATGTTTGAAATTACACAAAAACTCGGAAAAGCTCGTCTATGGAGAGAGTTGAGCAATTCCAAACATCAAAATGGGCCATTATACTCTATTTAGTGTTCTTAGAAATCTTAACTTGCTAGTTTAGCTTTCGTACAACGTTTCGTTAAGTTAAGATGCCAATAGATCAAGCCACGTTTGAAAATGCACGAAACGAGAAATGCTCGTCTATGGACAGAATTGAGCATTCCTAAAACAACAAAGTGGACCGTTATACTCTCTTTAGTGTTCTTGGAAGTCTTAACTTGCTAGTTTATCTTTTGGACATTGTTTCGTTATGTAAAGAAGCCAATTGACCAAGTTAAGTTCAAAATGGCACGAAACGAGAAAAACTTGTCCATGCATAGAATTGAGCATTACTAAGGCATCAAAATAGACCGTTATACTCTATTTAGTGTTCTTAGAAGTCTTAACTTCCTAGTTTAACTTTTGGATAACGTTTCGTTAGGTAAAGAAGCCAATTGACCAAGTTAAGTTTAAAATTACACAAAATGTGAAAAACTTGTCTATGCACAGAATTGAGCATTCCTAAGGCATCAAAATGGACCGTTATACTCTATTTAGTGTTCTTCGAAGTCTTAACTTCCTAGTTTAGCTTTTGGACATCGTTTCGTTAGGTAAAGAAGCCAGTAGACCAAGTTAAGTTCAAAATTGCACGAAACGTGAAAAACTTGTCTATGCATATAATTGAGCATTCCTAAAGCATCAAAGTGGACCATTGTACTCTATTTAGTATTCTTAGATGTCTAACTTGCTAGTTTAGCATTCATACAACTATTCGTTCTGTAAAGATGTCAATAGACCAAGTTATGTTTGAAAATGTACAAAACGTGAAAAGCTCGTCTATGGACAGAATTGAGCATTCCTAAAGGATCAAAGTGGACCGTTGTACTCTAATTAGTGTTCTTAGAAGTCTAACTTGCTAGTTTAGATTTCGAACAATGTTTCGTTAGGTAAAGATGCCAATAGATCAAGCTATGTTTGAAAATGCTCGAAACGTGAAATGTTCGTCTATGGACAGAATTCAGCATTCCTAAAGCATCAAAATGGACCGTTATACTCTATTTAGTGTTCTTGGAAGTCTTAACTTGCTAGTTTAGCTTTTGGACAACGTTTCGTTAGCTAAAGAAGCCAATAGACCAAGTTAAGTTCAAAATGGCAGGAAACGTAAAAAACTTGGCCATGCATAGAGTTGAGCATTCCTAAGGCATCAAAATAGACCGTTATACTCTATTTAGTGTTCTTAGAAGTCTTAACTTGCTAGTTTAGCTTTTAGATAACTTTTCGTTAGGTAAAGAAGCCAATAGACCAAGTTAAGTTCAAAATTGCACGAAATCTGAAAAACTTGTCTATGCATAGAATTGAGCATTCCTAAGGTATCAAACTGGACCGTTATACTCTATTTAGTGTTCTTCGAAGTCTTAACTTGCTAGTTTAGCTTTTTGAAATCGTTTCGTTTGGTAAAGAATCCAATAGACCAAGTTAAGTTCAAAATTGCACGAAACGTGAAAAACTTCTCTATGCATAGAATTGAGCATTCCTAAAGCATCAAAGTGGACCATTGTACTCTATTTAGTATTCTTAGATGTCTAACTTGTTAGGTTAGCATTCATACAACTATTCGTTCTGTAAAGATGTCAATAGACCAAGTTATGTTTGAAAATGCACAAAACGTGAAAAGCTCGTCTATGGACAGAATTGAGCATTCCTAAAGGATCGAAGTGGACTGTTGTACTCTATTTAGTGTTCTTAGAAGTCTAACTTGCAAGTTTAGATTTCGTACAACGTTTCGTTAGGCAAAGATGCCAATAGATCAAGTTAAGTTTGAAAATGCACAGAACGTGAAAAGCTCGTCTATGGACAGAATCGAGCATTCCTAAACCATCAAAGTGGACCGTTGTATTATATTTAGTGTTCTTAGAAGTCTAACTTGCTAGTTTAGATTTCGTACAATGTTTCGTTAGGTAAAGATGCCAATAGACCAAGTTATGTTTGAATTTACACAAAAACTTGGAAAGCTCGTCTATGGAGAGAGTTGAGCAATTCCAAACATCAAAATGGGCCATTATACTCTATTTAGTGTTCTTAGAAATCATAACTTACTAGTTTAGCTTTCGTACAAAGTTTCGTTAGGTGAAGATGCCAATAGATCAAGCTATGTTTGAAAATGCTCGGAACGTGAAATGTTCGTCTATGGACAGAATTCAGCATTCCTAAAGCATCAAAATGGACCGTTATACTCTATTTAGTGTTCTTGGAAGTCTTAACTTGCTAGTTTGTCTTTTGGACATTGTTTCGTTATGTAAAGAAGTCAACAGAACAAGTTAAGTTAAAAATTGCACGAAACGAGAAAAACTTGTCTATGCATGGAATTGAGCATTCCTAAAGCATCAAAATAGATCGTTATACTCTATTTAGTGTTCTTAGAAGTCTTAACTTGCTACTTTAGCTTTTGGATAATGTTTCGTTAGGTAAAGAAGCCAGTAGACCAAGTTAAGTTCGAAATTGTACGAAACGTGAAATACTTCGCCATGCATAGAATTAAGCATTCCTAGGGCATCAAAATAGACGTTATACTCTATTTAGTATTCTTAGAAGTCTTAACTTGCTAGTTTAGCTTCTGGACATTGTTTTGTTAGGTAAAGAAGCTAATAGACCAAGTTAAGTTCAAAATTGCACGAAACGTGAAAAACTTGCCTATGCATAGAATTGAGCATTCCTAAAGCATCAAAGTGGACCATTGTACTCTATTTAGTATTCTTAGATGTCTAACTTGCTAGTTTAGCTTTTGGACAACGTTTCGTTAGGTACAGAAGCCAATAGACGAAGTTAAGTTCAAAATGGCACGAAACGTGAAAAACTTGTCCGTGCATAGAATTGAGCATTCCTAAGGCATCAAAATAGACCGTTATACTCTATTTAGTGTTCTTAGAAGTCTTAACTTGCTAGTTTAGCTTTTAGATAACTTTTCGTTAGGTAAAGAAGCCAATAGACCAAGTTAAGTTCAAAATTGCACGAAATCTGAAAAACTTGTCTATGCATAGAATTGAGCATTCCTAAGGTATCAAAATGGACCGTTATACTCTATTTAGTGTTCTTCGAAGTCTTAACTTGCTAGTTTAGCTTTTTGAAATCGTTTCGTTAGGTAAAGAATCCAATAGACCAAGTTAAGTTCAAAATTGTACGAAACGTGAAAAACTTCTCTATGCATAGAATTGAGCATTCCTAAAGCATCAAAGTGGACCATTGTACTCTATTTAGTATTCTTAGATGTCTAACTTGTTAGGTTAGCATTCATACAACTATTCGTTCTGTAAAGATGTCAATAGACCAAGTTATGTTTGAAAATGCACAAAACGTGAAAAGCTCGTCTATGGACAGAATTGAGCATTCCTAAAGGATCGAAGTGGACTGTTGTACTCTATTTAGTGTTCTTAGAAGTCTAACTTGCTAGTTTAGATTTCGTACAATGTTTCGTTAGGTAAAGATGTCAATAGACCAAGTTATGTTTGAAAATGCACAGAACGTGAAAAGCTCGTCTATGGACAGAATCGAGCATTCCTAAACCATCAAAGTGGACCGTTGTATTATATTTAGTGTTCTTAGAAGTCTAACTTGCTAGTTTAGATTTCGTACAATGTTTCGTTAGGTAAAGATGCCAATAGACCAAGTTATGTTTGAATTTACACAAAAACTTGGAAAGCTCGTCTATGGAGAGAGTTGAGCAATTCCAAACATCAAAATGGGCCATTATACTCTATTTAGTGTTCTTAGAAATCATAACTTACTAGTTTAGCTTTCGTACAAAGTTTCGTTAGGTGAAGATGCCAATAGATCAAGCTATGTTTGAAAATGCTCGAAACGTGAAATGTTCGTCTATGGACAGAATTCAGCATTCCTAAAGCATCAAAATGGACCGTTATACTCTATTTAGTGTTCTTGGAAGTCTTAACTTGCTAGTTTGTCTTTTGGACATTGTTTCGTTATGTAAAGAAGTCAACAGAACAAGTTAAGTTAAAAATTGCATGAAACGAGAAAAACTTGTCTATGCATGGAATTGAGCATTCCTAAAGCATCAAAATAGATCGTTATACTCTATTTAGTGTTCTTAGAAGTCTTAACTTGCTACTTTAGCTTTTGGATAATGTTTCGTTAGGTAAAGAAGCCAGTAGACCAAGTTAAGTTCGAAATTGTACGAAACGTGAAATACTTCGCCATGCATAGAATTAAGCATTCCTAGGGCATCAAAATAGACGTTATACTCTATTTAGTATTCTTAGAAGTCTTAACTTGCTAGTTTAGCTTCTGGACATTGTTTTGTTAGGTAAAGAAGCTAATAGACCAAGTTAAGTTCAAAATTGCACGAAACGTGAAAAACTTGCCTATGCATAGAATTGAGCATTCCTAAAGCATCAAAGTGGACCATTGTACTCTATTTAGTATTCTTAGATGTCTAACTTGCTAGTTTAGCTTTTGGACAACGTTTCGTTAGGTACAGAAGCCAATAGACGAAGTTAAGTTCAAAATGGCACGAAACGTGAAAAACTTGTCCGTGCATAGAATTGAGCATTCCTAAGGCATCAAAATAGACCGTTATACTCTATTTAGTGTTCTTAGAAGTCTTAACTTGCTAGTTTAGCTTTTGGATAACGTTTCGTTAGGTAAAGAAGCCAATAGACCAAGTTAAGTTCAAAATTTCACGAAACGTGAAAAACTTGTCCATGCATAGAATTGAGCATTCCTAAGGCATCAAAATAGGCCGTTATAATCTATTTAGTGTTCTTAGAAGTCTTAAATTTCTAGTTTAGCATTTGGACAACGTTTCGTTAGGTAAAGAAGCCAATAGACCAAGTTAAGTTCAAAATTGCACGAAACATGAAAAACTTGTCGATGCATAGAATTGAGCATTCCTAAAGCATCAATGTGGACCATTGTACTCTATTTAGTATTCTTAGATGTCTAACTTGCTAGTTTAGCTTTTGGACAACGTTTCGTTAGCTAAAGAAGCCAATAGACCAAGTTAAGTTCAAAATGGCAGGAAACGTAAAAAACTTGGCCATGCATAGAGTTGAGCATTCCTAAGGCATCAAAATAGACCGTTATACTCTATTTAGTGTTCTTAGAAGTCTTAACTTGCTAGTTTAGCTTTTAGATAACTTTTCGTTAGGTAAAGAAGCCAATAGACCAAGTTAAGTTGAAAATTGCACGAAATCTGAAAAACTTGTCTATGCATAGAATTGAGCATTCCTAAGGCATCAAAATGGACCGTTATACTCTATTTAGTGTTCTTCGAAGTCTTAACTTGCTAGTTTAGCTTTTTGAAATCGTTTCGTTAGGTAAAGAATCCAATAGACCAAGTTAAGTTCAAAATTGCACGAAACGTGAAAAACTTCTCTATGCATAGAATTGAGCATTCCTAAAGCATCAAAGTGGACCATTGTACTCTATTTAGTATTCTTAGATGTCTAACTTGTTAGGTTAGCATTCATACAACTATTCGTTCTGTAAAGATGTCAATAGACCAAGTTATGTTTGAAAATGCACAAAACGTGAAAAGCTCGTCTATGGACAGAATTGAGCATTCCTAAAGGATCGAAGTGGACTGTTGTACTCTATTTAGTGTTCTTAGAAGTCTAACTTGCAAGTTTAGATTTCGTACAACGTTTCGTTAGGCAAAGATGCCAATAGATCAAGTTATGTTTGAAAATGCACAGAACGTGAAAAGCTCGTCTATGGACAGAATCGAGCATTCCTAAACCATCAAAGTGGACCGTTGTATTATATTTAGTGTTCTTAGAAGTCTAACTTGCTAGTTTAGATTTCGTACAATGTTTCGTTAGGTAAAGATGCCAATAGACCAAGTTATGTTTGAATTTACACAAAAACTTGGAAAGCTCGTCTATGGAGAGAGTTGAGCAATTCCAAACATCAAAATGGGCCATTATACTCTATTTAGTGTTCTTAGAAATCATAACTTACTAGTTTAGCTTTCGTACAAAGTTTCGTTAGGTGAAGATGCCAATAGATCAAGCTATGTTTGAAAATGCTCGAAACGTGAAATGTTCGTCTATGGACAGAATTCAGCATTCCTAAAGCATCAAAATGGACCGTTATACTCTATTTAGTGTTCTTGGAAGTCTTAACTTGCTAGTTTGTCTTTTGGACATTGTTTCGTTATGTAAAGAAGTCAACAGAACAAGTTAAGTTCAAAATTGCACGAAACGAGAAAAACTTGTCTATGCATGGAATTGAGCATTCCTAAAGCATCAAAATAGATCGTTATACTCTATTTAGTGTTCTTAGAAGTCTTAACTTGCTACTTTAGCTTTTGGATAATGTTTCGTTAGGTAAAGAAGCCAGTAGACCAAGTTAAGTTCGAAATTGTACGAAACGTGAAATACTTCGCCATGCATAGAATTGAGCATTCCTAGGGCATCAAAATAGAGGTTATACTCTATTTAGTATTCTTAGAAGTCTTAACTTGCTAGTTTAGCTTCTGGACATTGTTTTGTTAGGTAAAGAAGCTAATAGACCAAGTTAAGTTCAAAATTGCACGAAACGTGAAAAACTTGCCTATGCATAGAATTGAGCATTCCTAAAGCATCAAAGTGGACCATTGTACTCTATTTAGTATTCTTAGATGTCTAACTTTCTAGTTTAGCTTTTGGACAACGTTTCGTTAGGTACAGAAGCCAATAGACGAAGTTAAGTTCAAAATGGCACGAAACGTGAAAAACTTGTCCGTGCATAGAATTGAGCATTCCTAAGGCATCAAAATAGACCGTTATACTCTATTTAGTGTTCTTAGAAGTCTTAACTTGCTAGTTTAGCTTTTGGATAACGTTTCGTTAGGTAAAGAAGCCAAAAGACCAAGTTAAGTTCAAAATTTCACGAAACGTGAAAAACTTGTCCATGCATAGAATTGAGCATTCCTAAGGCATCAAAATAGGCCGTTATAATCTATTTAGTGTTCTTAGAAGTCTTAACTTTCTAGTTTAGCATTTGGACAACGTTTCGTTAGGTAAAGAAGCCAATAGACCAAGTTAATTTCAAAATTGCACGAAACATGAAAAACTTGTCTATGCATAGAATTGAGCATTCCTAAAGCATCAATGTGGACCATTGTACTCTATTTAGTATTCTTAGATGTCTAACTTGCTAGTTTAGCTTTTGGACAACGTTTCGTTAGGTAAAGAAGCCAATAGACCAAGTTAAGTTCAAAATTGCACGAAACATGAAAAACTTGTCTATGCATAGAATTGAGCATTCCTAAAGCATCAATGTGGACCATTGTACTCTATTTAGTATTCTTAGATGTCTAACTTGCTAGTTTAGCTTTTGGACAACGTTTCGTTAGGTAAAGAAGCCAATAGACCAACTTAAGTTCAAAATGGCAGCAAACGTAAAAAACTTGGCCATGCATAGATTTGAGCATTCCTAAGGCATCAAAATAGACCGTTATACTCTATTTAGTGTTCTTAGAAGTCTTAACTTGCTAGTTTAGCTTTTAGATAACTTTTCGTTAGGTAAAGAAGCCAATAGACCAAGTTAAGTTCAAAATTGCACGAAATCTGAAAAACTTGTCTATGCATAGAATTGAGCATTCCTAAGGCATCAAAATGGACCGTTATACTCTATTTAGTGTTCTTCGAAGTCTTAACTTGCTAGTTTAGCTTTTTGAAATCGTTTCGTTAGGTAAAGAATCCAATAGACCAAGTTAAGTTCAAAATTGCACGAAACGTGAAAAACTTGTCTATTCATAGAATTGAGCATTCCTAAAGCATCAAAGTGGACCATTGTACTCTATTTAGTATTCTTAGATGTCTAACTTGTTAGGTTAGCATTCATACAACTATTCGTTCTGTAAAGATGTCAATAGACCAAGTTATGTTTGAAAATGCACAAAACGTGAAAAGCTCGTCTATGGACAGAATTGAGCATTCCTAAAGGATCGAAGTGGACTGTTGTACTCTATTTAGTGTTCTTAGAAGTCTAACTTGCAAGTTTAGATTTCGTACAACGTTTCGTTAGGTAAAGATGCCAATAGATCAAGTTATGTTTGAAAATGCACAGAACGTGAAAAGCTCGTCTATGGACAGAATCGAGCATTCCTAAACCATCAAAGTGGACCGTTGTATTATATTTAGTGTTCTTAGAACTCCAATTTGCTAGTTTAGCTTTCGTGCAATGTTTCGTTAGGTAAAGATGCCAATAGACCAAGTTATGTTTGAAATTACACAAAAACTTGGAAAGCTCGTCTATGCAGAGAGTTGAGCAATTCCAAACATCAAAATGGGCCATTATACTCTATTTAGTGTTCTTAGAAATCTTAACTTGCTAGTTTAGCTTTCATACAACGTTTCGTTAGGTTAAGATTCCAATAGATCAAGCCACGTTTGAAAATGCACGTAACGAGAAATGCTCGTCTACGGACAGAATTGAGCATTCCTAAAGCGTCAAAGTGGACCGTTATACTCTATTTAGTGTTATTAGAAGTCTTAACTTGCTAGTTTATCTTTTGGACAATGTTTCGTTAGGTAAAGAAGCCAATAGACCAAGTTAAGTTCAAAATTGCACGAAACGTGAAATACTTGTCTATGCGTAGAATTGAGCATTCCTAAGGCATCAATATGGACCTTTATACTCTATTTAGTGTTCTTCGAAGTCTTAACTTGCTAGTTTAGCTTTTGGACATCGTTTCGTTACGTAAAGAAGCCAATAGACCAAGTTAAATTCAAAATGGCATGAAACGTGAAAAACTTGTCCGTGCATGGAATTGAGCATTCCTAAGGCATCAAAATAGACCGTTATACTCTATTTGGTGTTCTTTGAAGTCTTAACTTGCTAGTTTAGCTTTTGGATAACGTTTCGTTAGGTAAAGAAGCCAATAGACCAAGTTAAGTTCAAAATTGCACGAAATCTGAAAAACTTGTCTATGCATAGAATTGAGCATTCCTAAGGCATCAAAATAGACCGTTATACTCTATTTAGTGTTCTTAGAAGTCTTAACTTGCTATTTTAGCATTTGGACAATGTTTCGTTAGGTAAAGAAGCCAATAGACCAAGTTAAGTTCAAAATTGCACGAAACATGAAAACCTTTTCTATGCATAGAATTGAGCATTCCTAAAGCATCAAAGTGGACCATTGTACTCTATTTAGTATTCTTAGATGTCTAACTTGCGTGTTTAGCTTTTGGACAACGTTTCGTTAGGTAAAGAAGCCAACAGACCAAGTTAAGTTCAAAATGGCACGAAACGTGAAAAACTTGTCCATGCATAGAATTGAGCATTCCTAAGGCATCAAAATAGACCGTTATACTCTATTTAGTGTTCTTAGAAGTCTTAACTTGCTATTTTAGCATTTGGACAACGTTTCGTTAGGTAAAGAAGCCAATAGACCAAGTTAAGTTCAAAATTGCACGAAACATGAAAACCTTTTCTATGCATAGAATTGAGCATTCCTAAAGCATCAAAGTGGACCATTGTACTCTATTTAGTATTCTTAGATGTCTAACTTGCTAGTTTAGCTTTTGGACAACGTTTCGTTAGGTAAAGAAGCCAATAGACCAAGTTAAGTTTAAAATGGCAGGAAACGTAAAAAACTTGTCCATGCATAGAATTGAGCATTCCTAAGGCATCAAAATAGACCGTTATACTCTATTTAGTTTTCTTAGAAGTCTTAACTTGCTAGTGTAGCTTTTGGATAACGTTTCGTTAGGTAAAGAAGCCAATAGACCAAGTTAAGTTCAAAATTGCACGAAATCTGAAAAACTTGTCTATGCATAGAATTGAGCATTCCTAGGGCATCAAAATAGACCGTTATACTCTATTTAGTGTTCTTAGAAGTCTTAACTTGCTATTTTAGCATTTGGACAACGTTTCGTTAGGTAAAGAAGCCAATAGACCAAGTTAAGTTCAAAATTGCACGAAACATGAAAACCTTTTCTATGCATAGAATTGAGCATTCCTAAAGCATCAAAGTGGACCATTGTACTCTATTTAGTATTCTTAGATGTCTAACTTGCTAGTTTAGCTTTTGGACAACGTTTCGTTAGGTAAAGAAGCCAATAGACCAAGTTAAGTTTAAAATGGCAGGAAACGTAAAAAACTTGTCCATGCATAGAATTGAGCATTCCTAAGGCATCAAAATAGACCGTTATACTCTATTTAGTTTTCTTAGAAGTCTTAACTTGCTAGTGTAGCTTTTGGATAACGTTTCGTTAGGTAAAGAAGCCAATAGACCAAGTTAAGTTCAAAATTGCACGAAATCTGAAAAACTTGTCTATGCATAGAATTGAGCATTCCTAGGGCATCAAAATAGACCGTTATACTCTATTTAGTGTTCTTAGAAGTCTTAACTTGCTATTTTAGCATTTGGACAACGTTTCGTTAGGTAAAGAAGCCAATAGACCAAGTTAAGTTCAAAATTGCACGAAACATGAAAACCTTTTCTATGCATAGAATTGAGCATTCCTAAAGCATCAAAGTGGACCATTGTACTCTATTTAGTATTCTTAGATGTCTAACTTGCTAGTTTAGCTTTTGGACAACGTTTCGTTAGGTAAAGAAGCCAATAGACCAAGTTAAGTTTAAAATGGCAGGAAACGTAAAAAACTTGTCCATGCATAGAATTGAGCATTCCTAAGGCATCAAAATAGACCGTTATACTCTATTTAGTTTTCTTAGAAGTCTTAACTTGCTAGTGTAGCTTTTGGATAACGTTTCGTTAGGTAAAGAAGCCAATAGACCAAGTTAAGTTCAAAATTGCACGAAATCTGAAAAACTTGTCTATGCATAGAATTGAGCATTCCTAGGGCATCAAAATAGACCGTTATACTCTATTTAGTGTTCTTAGAAGTCTTAACTTGCTATTTTAGCATTTGGACAACGTTTCGTTAGGTAAAGAAGCCAATAGACCAAGTTAAGTTCAAAATTGCACGAAACATGAAAACCTTTTCTATGCATAGAATTGAGCATTCCTAAAGCATCAAAGTGGACCATTGTACTCTATTTAGTATTCTTAGATGTCTAACTTGCTAGTTTAGCTTTTGGACAACGTTTCGTTAGGTAAAGAAGCCAATAGACCAAGTTAAGTTTAAAATGGCAGGAAACGTAAAAAACTTGTCCATGCATAGAATTGAGCATTCCTAAGGCATCAAAATAGACCGTTATACTCTATTTAGTTTTCTTAGAAGTCTTAACTTGCTAGTGTAGCTTTTGGATAACGTTTCGTTAGGCAAAGAAGCCAATAGACCAAGTTAAGTTCAAAATTGCACGAAATCTGAAAAACTTGTCTATGCATAGAATTGAGCATTCCTAGGGCATCAAAATAGACCGTTATACTCTATTTAGTGTTCTTAGAAGTCTTAACTTGCTATTTTAGCATTTGGACAACGTTTCGTTAGGTAAAGAAGCCAATAGACCAAGTTAAGTTCAAAATTGCACGAAACATGAAAACCTTTTCTATGCATAGAATTGAGCATTCCTAAAGCATCAAAGTGGACCATTGTACTCTATTTAGTATTCTTAGATGTCTAACTTGCTAGTTTAGCTTTTGGACAACGTTTCGTTAGGTAAAGAAGCCAATAGACCAAGTTAAGTTCAAAATGGCATGAAACGTAAAAAACTTGTCCATGCATAGAATTGAGCATTCCTAAGGCATCAAAATAGACCGTTATACTCTATTTAGTGTTCTTAGAAGTCTTAACTTGCTAGTTTAGCTTTTAGATAACGTTTCGTTAGGTAAAGAAGCCAATAGACCAAGTTAAGTTCAAAATTGCACGAAATCTGAAAAACTTGTCTATGCATAGAATTGAGCATTCCTAGGGCATCAAAATAGACCGTTATACTCTATTTAGAGTTCTTAGAAATCTTAACTTGCTAGTTTAGCTTTCATACAACGTTTCGTTAGGTTAAGATGCCAATAGATCAAGCCATGTTTGAAAATGCACGAAACGAGAAATGCTCGTCTACGGACAGAATTGAGCATTCATAAAGTATCAAAGTGGACCGTTATACTCTATTTAGTGTTATTAGAAGTCTTAACTTGCTAGTTTATCTTTTGGACAACGTTTCGTTAGGTAAAGAAGCCAATAGACCAAGTTAAGTTCAAAATTGCACGAAACGTGAAAAACTTGTCTATGCATAGAATTGAGCATTCCTAAGCCATCAATATGGACCGTTATACTCTATTTAGTGTTCTTCGAAGTCTTAACTTGCTAGTTTAGCTTTTCGACATCGTTTTGTTACGTAAAGAAGTCAATTGACCAAGTTAAGTTCAAAATGGCATGAAACGTGAAAAACTTGTCCGTGCATAGAATTGAGCATTCCTAAGGCATCAAAATAGACCGTTATACTCTATTTGGTGTTCTTAGAAGTCTTAACTTGCTAGTTTAGCTTTTGGATAACGTTTCGTTAGGTAAAGATGCCAATAGACCAAGTTAACTTCAAAATTTCACGAAAAGTGAAAAACTTGTCAATGCATAGAATTGAGCATTCCTAAGGCATTAAAATAGACCGTTATACTCTATTTAGTGTTCTTAGAAGTCTTAACTTGCTAGTTTAGCGCTTGGACAACGTTTCGTTAGGTAAAGAAGCCAATAGACCAAGTTAAGTTCAAAATGGCACGAAACGTGAAAAACTTATCTATGCATAGGATTTAGCATTCCTAAAGCATCAAAGTGGACCATTGTAGTCTATTTAGTATTCTTAGATGTCTAACTTGCTAGTTTAGCTTTTGGACAATATTTTGTTAGGTAACGAAGCCAATAGACCAAGTTAAGTTCAAAATGGCACGAAACGTGAAAAACTTGTCCATGCATAGAATTGAGCATTCCTAAGGCATCAAAATAGACTGTTATACTCTATTTAGTGTTCTTAGAAGTCTTAACTTGCTAGTTTAGATTTTAGATAACGTTTCGTTAGGTAAAGAAGCCAACAAACCAAGTTAAGTTCAAAATTGCATCAAATGTGAAAAACTTGTCTATGCATAGAATTGAGCATTCCTAAGGCATCAAAATGGACCGTTATACTCTATTTAGTGTTCTTCGAAGTCTTAACTTGCTAGTTTAGCTTTTGAAAATCGTTTCGTTAGCTAAAGAAGCTAATAGACCAAGTTAAGTTCAAAATTGCACGAAACGTGAAAAACGTGTCCATGCATAGAATTGAGCATTCCTAAAGCATCAAAGTGGACCATTGTGCTCTATTTAGTATTCTTAGATGTCTAACTTGCTAGTTTAGCATTCATACAACTATTCGTTCTGTAAAGATGTCAATAGACCAAGTTATGTTTGAAAATGCACAAAACGTGAAAAGCTCGTCTATGGACAGAATTGAGCATTCCTAAAGGATCGAAGTGGACTATTGTACTCTATTTAGTGTTCTTATCAGTCTAACTTGCTAGTTTAGATTTTGTACAACGTGTCGTTAGGCAAAGATGCCAATAGATCAAGTTATGTTTGAAAATGCACAGAACGTGAAAAGCTCATCTATGGACAGAATCGAGCATTCCTAAACCATCAAAGTGGACCGTTGTATTATCTTTAGTGTTCTTAGAACTCTAATTTGCTAGTTTAGCTTTCGTGCAATGTTTCGTTAGGTAAAGATGCAAATAGACCAAGTTATGTTTTAAATTACACAAAAACTTGGAAAGCTCGTCTATGGAGAGAGTTGAGCAATTCCAAACATCAAAATGGGCCATTATACTCTATTTAGTGTTCTTAGAAATCTTAACTTGCTAGTTTAGCTTTCATACAACGTTTCGTTAGGTTAAGATGCCAATAGATCAAGCCATGTTTGAAAATGTATGAAACGAGAAATGCTCGTCTACGGACAGAATTGAGCATTCCTAAAGCATCAAAGTGTACCGTTATACTCTATTTAGTGTTCTTAGAAGTCTTAACTTGCTAGTTTAGCATTTGGACAACGTTTCGTTAGGTAAAGAAGCCAATAGACCAAGTTAAGTTCAAAATTGCACGAAGCATGAAAAACTTGTCTATGCATAGAATTGAGCATTCCTAAAGCATCAAAGTGGACCATTCTACTATATTTAGTATTCTTAGATGTCTAACTTGCTAGTTTAGCTTTTGGACAACGTTTCGTTAGGTAAAGAAGCCAATAGACCAAGTTAAGTTCAAAATGGCAGGAAACGTAAAAAACTTGGCCATGCATAGAATTGAGCATTCCTAAGACATCAAAATAGACCGTTATACTCTATTTAGTGTTCTTAGAAGTCTTAACTTGCTAGTTTAGCTTTTAGATAACTTTTCGTTAGGTAAAGAAGCCAATAGACCAAGTTAAGTTCAAAATTTCACGAAATCTGAAAAACTTGTCTATGCATAGAATTGAGCATTCCTAACGCATCAAAATGGACCGTTATACTCTATTTAGTGTTCTTCAAAGTCTTAACTTGCTAGTTTAGCTTTTTGAAATCGTTTCGTTAGGTAAAGAAGCCAATAGACCAAGTTAAGTTCAAAATTGCACGAAACGTGAAAAACTTGTCTATGCATAGAATTGAGCATTCCTAAAGCATCAAAGTGGACCATTGTACTCTATTTAGTATTCTTGGATGTCTAACTTGTTAGTTTAGCATTCATACAACTATTCGTTCTGTAAAGATGTCAATAGACCAAGTTATGTTTGAAGATGCACAAAACGTGAAAAGCTCGTCTATGGACAGAATTGAGCATTCCTAAAGGATCGAAGTGGACTATTGTACTCTATTTAGTGTTCTTAGAAGTCTAACTTGCAAGTTTAGATTTCGTACAACGTTTCGTTAGGCAAAGATGCCAATAGATCAAGTTATGTTTGAAAATGCACAGAACGTGAAAAGCTCGTCTATGGACAGAATCGAGGATTCCTAAACCATCAAAGTGGACCGTTGTATTATATTTAGTGTTCTTAGAACTCTAATTTGCTAGTTTAGCTTTCGTGCAATGTTTCGTTAGGTAAAGATGCCAATAGACCAAGTTATTTTTGAAATTACACAAAAACTTGGAAATCTCGTCTATGGAGAGAGTTGAGCAATTCCAAACATCAAAATGGGCCATTATACTCTATTTAGTGTTCTTAGAAATCTTAACTTTCTAGTTTAGCTTTCATACAACGTTTCGTTAGGTTAAGATGCCAATAGATCAAGCCATGTTTGAAAATGCACGAAACGAGAAATGCTCGTCTACGGACAGAATTGAGCATTCCTAAAGCATCAAAGTGGACCGTTATACTCTATTTAGTGTTATTAGAAGTCTTAACTTGCTAGTTTATCTTTTGGACAACGTTTCGTTAGGTAAAGAAGCCAATAGACCAAGTTAAGTTCAAAATTGCACGAGACGTGAAAAACTTGTCTACGCATAGAATTGAGCATTCCTAAGGCATCAATATGGACCGTTATACTCCATTTAGTGTTCTTCGAAGTCTTAACTTGCTAGTTTAGCTTTTGGACATCGTTTCGTTACGTAAAGAAGCCAATAGACCAAGTTAAGTTCAAAATGGCAAGAAACGTGAAAAACTTGTCCGTGCATAGAATTGAGCATTCCTAAGGCATCAAAATAGACCGTTATACTCTATTTGGCGTTCTTAGAAGTCTTAACTTGCTATTTTAGCTTTTGGATAACGTTTTGTTAGGTAAAGAAGCCAATAGGCCAAGTTAAGTTCAAAATGGTACGAAACGTGAAAAACTTATCTATGCATAGAATTTAGCATTCCTAAAGCATCAAAGTGGACCATTGTAGTCTATTTAGTATTCTTAGATGTCTAACTTGCGTGTTTAGCTTTTGGACAACGTTTCGTTAGGTAAAGAAGCCAACAGACCAAGTTAAGTTCAAAATGGCATGAAACGTGAAAAACTTGTCCATGCATAGAATTGAGCATTCCTAAGGCATCAAAATAGACCGTTATACTCTATTTAGTGTTCTTAGAAGTCTAAACTTGCTAGTTTAGCTTTTGGATAACGTTTCGTTAGGTAAAGAAGCCAATAGACCAAGTTAAGTTCAAAATTTCACAAAACGTGAAAAACTTGTCCATGCATAGAATTGAGCATTCCTAAGGCATGAAAGTAGACCTTTATACTCTATTTAGTGTTCTTAGAAGTCTTAACTTTCTAGTTTAGCTTTTGGATAACGTTTCGTTAGGTAAAGAAGCCAATAGACCAAGTTAAGTTCAAAATTTCACGAAACGTGAAAAACTTGTCCATGCATAGAATTGAGCATTCCTAAGGCATCAAAATAGACCGTTATACTCTATTTAGTTTTCTTAGAAGTCTTAACTTGCTAGATTAGCATTTGGACAATGTTTCGTTTGGTAAAGAAGCCAATAGACCAAGTTAAGTTCAAAATTGCACGAAACATGAAAACCTTGTCTATGCATAGAATTGAGCATTCCTAAGGCATCAAAATAGACCGTTATACTCTATTTAGTGTTCTTAGAAATCTTAACTTGCTAGTTTAGCTTTCATACAACGTTTCGTTAGGTTAAGATGCCAATAGATCAAGCCATGTTTGAAAATGCACGAAACGAGAAATGCTCGTCTACGGACAGAATTGAGCATTCCTAAAGCATCAAAGTGGACCGTTATACTCTATTTAGTGTTATTAGAAGTCTTAACTTGCTAGTTTATCTTTTGGACAACGTTTCGTTAGGTAAAGAAGCCAAAAGACCAAGTTAAGTTCAAAATTGCATGAAACGTGAAAAACTTGTCTATGCATAGAATTGAGCATTCCTAAGGCATCAATATGGACCGTTATACTCTATTTAGTGTTCTTCGAAGTCTTAACTTGCTAGTTTAGCTTTTGGACATCGTTTCGTTACGTAAAGAAGCCAATAGACCAAGTTAAGTTCAAAATGGCATGAAACGTGACAAACTTGTCCGTGCATAGAATTGAGCATTCCTAAGGCATCAAAATAGACCGTTATACTCTATTTGGTGTTCTTAGAAGTCTTAACTTGCTAGTTTAGCTTTTGGATAACGTTTCGTTAGGTAAAGAAGCCAATAGACCAAGTTAACTTCAAAATTTCACGAAAAGTGAAAAACTTATCAAAGCATAGAATTGAGCATTCCTAAGGCATTAAAATAGACCGTTATACTCTATTTACTGTTCGTAGAAGTCGTAACTTGCTAGTTTAGCGCTTGGACAATGTTTCGTTAGGTAAAGAAGCCAATAGACCAAGTTAAGTTCAAAATGGCACGAAACGTGAAAAACTTGTCTATGCATAGAATTTAGCATTCCTAAAGCATCAAAGTGGACCATTGTAGTGTATTTAGTATTTTTAGATGTCTAACTTGCTAGTTTAGCTTTTGGACAATGTTTTGTTAGGTAACGAAGCCAATAGACCAAGTTAAGTTCAAAATGGCACGAAACATGAAAAACTTGTCCATGCATAGAATTGAGCATTCCTAAGGCATCAAAATAGACCGTTTTACTCTATTTAGTGTTCTTAGAAGTCTTAACATGCTAGTTTAGCTTTTAGATAACGTTTCGTTAGGTAAAGAAGCCAATAGACCAAGTTAAGTTCAAAATTGCATCAAATGTGAAAAACTTGTCTATGCATAGAATTGAGCATTCCTAAGGCATCAAAAATGGACCGTTATACTCTATTTAGTGTTCTTCGAAGTCTTAACTTGCTAGTTTAGCTTTTGGAAATCGTTTCGTTAGCTAAAGAAGCCAATAGGCCAAGTTAAGTTCAAAATTGCACGAAACGTGAAAAACTTGTCTATGCATAGAATTGAGCATTCCCAAAGCATCAAAGTGGACCATTGTGCTCTATTTAGTATTCTTAGATGTCTAACTTGCTAGTTTAGCATTCATACAACTATTCGTTCTGTAAAGATGTCAATAGACCAAGTTATGTTTGAAAATGCACAAAACGTGAAAAGCTCGTCTATTGACAGAATTGAGCATTCCTAAAGGATCGAAGTGGACTGTTGTACTCTATTTAGTGTTCTTAGAAGTCTAACTTGCTAGTTTAGATTTCGTACAACGTTTCGTTAGGCAAAGATGCAAACAGATCAAGTTATGTTTGAAAATGCACAGAACGTGAAAAGCTTATCTATGGACAGAATCGAGCATTCCTAAACCATCAAAGTGGACCGTTGTATTATCTTTAGTGTTCTTAGAACTCTAATTTGCTAGTTTAGCTTTCGTGCAATGTTTCGTTAGGTAAAGATTCAAATAGACCAAGTTATGTTTTAAATTACACAAAAACTTGGAAAGCTCGTCTATGGAGAGAGTTGAGCAATTCCAAACATAAAAATGGGCCATTATACTCTATTTAGTGTTCTTAGAAATCTTAACTTGCTAGTTTAGCTTTCATACAACGTTTCGTTAGGTTAAGATGCCAATAGATCAAGCCATGTTTGAAAATGCACGAAACGAGAAATGCTCATCTACGGACAGAATTGAGCATTCCTAAAGCATCAAAGTGGACCGTTATACTCTCTTTAGTGTTATTAGAAGTCTTAACTTGCTAGTTTATCTTTTGGACAACGTTTCGTTAGGTAAAGAAGCCAATAGACCAAGTTAAGTTCAAAATTGCACGAAACGTGAAAAACTTGTCTATGCATAGAATTGAGCATTCCTAAGGCATCAATATGGACCGTTATACTCTATTTAGTGTTCTTAGAAGTCTTAACTTGCTAGTTTAGCGTTTGGACAACGTTTCGTTAGGTAAAGAAGCCAATAGACCACGTTAAGTTCAAAATTGCACGAAACATGAAAACCTTTTCTATGCATAGAATTGAGCATTCCTAAAGCATCAAAGTGGACCATTGTACTCTATTTAGTATTCTTAGATGTCTAACTTGCTAGTTTAGCTTTTGGACAACGTTTCGTTAGGTAAAGAAGCCAATAGACCAAGCTAAGTTCAAAATGGCACGAAAGGTGAAAAACTTGTCGATCCATAGAATTGAGCATTCCTAAGGCATCAAAATAGACGTTATACTCTATTTAGTGTTCTTAGAAGTCTTAACTTGTTATTTTAGCTTTTAGATAACGTTTCGTTAGGTAAAGAAGCCAATAGACCAAGTTAAGTTCAAAATTGCATCAAATGTGAAAAACTTGTCTATGCATAGAATTGAGCATTCCTAAGGCATTAAAATGGACCGTTATACTCTATTTAGTGTTCTTCGAACTCTTAACTTGCTAGTTTAGCTTTTGGAAATCGTTTCATTAGCTAAAGAAGCCAATAGACCAAGTTAAGTTCAAAATTGCACGAAACGTGAAAAACTTGTCTATGCATAGAATTGAGCATTCCCAAAGCATCAAAGTGGACCATTGTGCTCTATTTAGTATTCTTAGATGTCTAACTTGCTAGTTTAGCATTCATACAACTATTCGTTCTGTAAAGATGTCAATAGACCAAGTTATGTTTGAAAATGCACAAAACGTGAAAAGCTCGTCTATTGACAGAATTGAGCATTCCTAAAGGATCGAAGTGGACTGTTGTACTCTATTTAGTGTTCTTAGAAGTCTAACTTGCTAGTTTAGATTTCGTACAACGTTTCGTTAGGCAAAGATGCAAACAGATCAAGTTATGTTTGAAAATACACAGAACGTGAAAAGCTTATCTATGGACAGAATCGAGCATTCCTAAACCATCAAAGTGGACCGTTGTATTATCTTTAGTGTTCTTAGAACTCTAATTTGCTAGTTTAGCTTTCGTGCAATGTTTCGTTAGGTAAAGATTCAAATAGACCAAGTTATGTTTTAAATTACACAAAAACTTGGAAAGCTCGTCTATGGAGAGAGTTGAGCAATTCCAAACATCAAAATGGGCCATTATACTCTATTTAGTGTTCTTAGAAATCTTAACTTGCTAGTTTAGCTTTCATACAACGTTTCGTTAGGTTAAGATGCCAATAGATCAAGCCATGTTTGAAAATGCACGAAACGAGAAATGCTCATCTACGGACAGAATTGAGCATTCCTAAAGCATCAAAGTGGACCGTTATACTCTATTTAGTGTTATTAGAAGTCTTAACTTGCTAGTTTATCTTTTGGACAACGTTTCGTTAGGTAAAGAAGCCAATAGACCAAGTTAAGTTCAAAATTGCACGAAACGTGAAAAACTTGTCTATGCATAGAATTGAGCATTCCTAAGGCATCAATATGGACCGTTATACTCTATTTAGTGTTCTTAGAAGTCTTAACTTGCTAGTTTAGCGTTTAGACAACGTTTCGTTAGGTAAAGAAGCCAATAGACCAAGTTAAGTTCAAAATTGTACGAAACATGAAAAACTTGTCTATGCATAGAATTGAGCATTCCTAAAGCATCAAAGTGGACCATTGTACTCTATTTAGTATTCTTAGATGTCTAACTTGCTAGTTTAGCTTTTGGACAACGTTTCGTTAGGTAAAGAAGCCAATAGACCAAGTTAAGTTCAAAATGGCACGAAAGGTGAAAAACTTGTCCATCCATAGAATTGAGCATTCCTAAGGCATCAAAATAGACGTTATACTCTATTTTGTGTTCTTAGAAGTCTTAACTTGCTAGTTTAGCTTTTAGATAACGTTTCGTTAGGTAAAGAAGCCAATAGACCAAGTTAAGTTCAAAATTACATGAAATGTGAAAAACTTGTCCATGCATAGAATTGAGCATTCCTACGGCATCGAAATGGACCGTTATACTCTATTTAGTGTTCTTCGAACTCTTAACTTGCTAGTTTAGCTTTTGGAAATCGTTTCGTTAGCTAAAGAAGCCAATAGACCAAGTTAAGTTCAAAATTGCACGAAACGTGAAAAACTTGTCTATGCATAAAATTGAGCATGCCTAAAGCATCAAAGTGGACCATTGTGCTCTATTTAGTATTCTTAGATGTCTAACTTGCAAATTTAGCATTCATACAACTATTCGTTCTGCAAAAATGTCAATAGACCAAGTTATGTTTGAAAATGCTCAAAATGTGAAAAGCTCGTCTATTGACAGAATTGAGCATTCCTAAAGGATCGAGGTGGACTGTTGTACTCTATTTAGTGTTCTTTGAAGTCTAACTTGCTAGTTTAGATTTCGTACAACGTTTCGTCAGGCAAAGATGCGAATAGATCAAGTTATGTTTCAAAATGCACAGAACGTGAAAAGCTCATCTATGGACAGAATCGAGCATTCCTAAACCATCAAAGTGGACCGTTGTATTATCTTTAGTGTTCTTAGAACTCTAATTTGCTAGTTTAGCTTTCGTGCAATGTTTCGTTAGGTAAAGATTCAAATAGACCAAGTTATGTTTTAAATTACACAAAAACTTGGAAAGCTCGTCTATGGAGAGAGTTGAGCAATTCCAAACATCAAAATGGGCCATTATACTCTATTTAGTGTTCTTAGAAATCTTAACTTGCTAGTTTAGCTTTCATACAACGTTTCGTTAGGTTAAAATGCCAATAGATCAAGCCATGTTCGAAAATGCACGAAACGAGAAATGCTCGTCTACGGACAGAATTGAGCATTCCTAAAGCATCAAAGTGGACCGTTATACTCTATTTAGTGTTATTAGAATTCTTAACTTGCTAGTTTATCTTTTGGACAACGTTTCGCTAGGTAAAGAAGCCAATAGACCAAGTTAAGTTCAAAATTGCACGAAACGTGAAAAACTTGTCTATGCATAGAATTGAGCATTCCTAAGGCATCAATATGGACCGTTATACTCTATTTAGTGTTCTTAGAAGTCTTAACTTGCTAGTTTAGCGTTTGGACAACGTTTCGTTAGGTAAAGAAGCCAATAGACCAAGTTAAGTTCAAAATTGTATGAAACGTGAAAAACTTGTCTATGCATAGAATTGAGCATTCCTAAAGCATCAAAGTGGACCATTGTACTCTATTTAGTATTCTTAGATGTCTAACTTGCTAGTTTAGCTTTTGGACAACGTTTCGTTAGGTAAAGAAGCCAATAGACCAAGTTAATTTCAAAATGGCACGAAAGGTGAAAAACTTGTCCATGCATAGAATTGAGCATTCCTAAGGCATCAAAATAGACCGTTATACTCTATTTAGTGTTCTTAGAAGTCTTAACTTGCTAGTTTAGCTTTTAGATAACGTTTCGTTAGGTAAAGAAGCTAATAGACCAAGTTAAGTTCAAAATTACATGAAATGTGAAAAACTTGTCCATGCATAGAATTGAGCAATCCTAAGGCATCAAAATGGACCGTTATACTCTATTTAGTGTTCTTCGAACTCTTAACTTGCTAGTTTAGCTTTTGGAAATCGTTTCGTTAGCTAAAGAAGCCAATAGACCAAGTTAAGTTCAAAATTGCACGAAACGTGAAAAACTTATCTATGCATAGAATTGAGCATTCCTAAAGCATCAAAGTGGACCATTGTGCTCTATTTAGTATTCTTAGATGTCTAACTTGCAAGTTTAGCATTCATACAACTATTCGTTCTGTAAAAATGTCAATAGACCAAGTTATGTTTGAAAATGCTCAAAACGTGAAAAGCTCATCTATTGACAGAATTGAGCATTCCTAAAGGATCGAGGTGGACTGTTGTACTCTATTTAGTGTTCTTAGAAGTCTAACTTGCTAGTTTAGATTTCGTACAACGTTTCCATAGGCAAAGATGCCAATAGATCAAGTTATGTTTGAAAATGCACGGAACGTGAAAAGCTCATCTGTGGACAGAATCGAGCATTCCTAAACCATCAAAGTGGACCGTTGTATTATCTTTAGTGTTCTTAGAACTCTAATTTGCTAGTTTAGCTTTCGTGCAATGTTTCGTTAGGTAAAGATTCAAATAGACCAAGTTATGTTTTAAATTACACAAAAACTTGGAAAGCTCGTCTATGGAGAGCGTTGAGCAATTCCAAACATCAAAATGGGCCATTATACTCTATTTAGTGTTCTTAGAAATCTTAACTTGCTAGTTTTGCTTTCATACAACGTTTCGTTAGGTTAAGATGCCAATAGATCAAGCCATGTTTGAAAATGCACGAAACGAGAAATGCTCGTCTACGGACAGAATTGAGCATTCCTAAAGCATCAAAGTGGACCGTTATACTCTATTTATTGTTATTAGAAGTCTTAACTTGCTAGTTTATCTTTTGGACAACGTTTCGTTAGGTAAAGAAGCCAATAGACCAAGTTAAGTTCAAAATTGCACGAAACGTGAAAAACTTATCTATGCATAGAATTGAGCATTCCTAAGGCATCAATATGGACTGTTATACTCTATTTAGTGTTCTTAGAAGTCTTAACTTGCTAGTTTAGCGTTTGGACAACGTTTCGTTAGGTAAAGAAGCCAATAGACCAAGTTAAGTTCAAAATTGTATGAAACGTGAAAAACTTGTCTATGCATAGAATTGAGCATTCCTAAAGCATCAAAGTGGACCATTGTACTCTATTTAGTATTCTTAGATGTCTAACTTGCTAGTTTAGCTTTTGGACAACGTTTCGTTAGGTAAAGAAGCCAATAGACCAAGTTAATTTCAAAATGGCACGAAAGGTGAAAAACTTGTCCATGCATAGAATTGAGCATTCCTAAGGCATCAAAATAGACCGTTATACTCTATTTAGTGTTCTTAGAAGTCTTAACTTGCTAGTTTAGCTTTTAGATAACGTTTCGTTAGGTAAAGAAGCTAATAGACCAAGTTAAGTTCAAAATTACATGAAATGTGAAAAACTTGTCCATGCATAGAATTGAGCAATCCTAAGGCATCAAAATGGACCGTTATACTCTATTTAGTGTTCTTCGAACTCTTAACTTGCTAGTTTAGCTTTTGGAAATCGTTTCGTTAGCTAAAGAAGCCAATAGACCAAGTTAAGTTCAAAATTGCACGAAACGTGAAAAACTTGTCTATGCATAGAATTGAGCATTCCTAAAGCATCAAAGTGGACCATTGTGCTCTATTTAGTATTCTTTGATGTCTAACTTGCAAGTTTAGCATTCATTCAACTATTCGTTCTGTAAAGATGTCAATAGACCAAGTTATGTTTGAAAATGCTCAAAACGTGAAAAGCTCGTCTATTGACAGAATTGAGCATTCCTAAAGGATCGAGGTGGACTGTTGTACTCTATTTAGTGTTCTTAGAAGTCTAACTTGCTAGTTTAGATTTCGTACAACGTTTCCTTAGGCAAAGATGCCAATAGATCAAGTTATGTTTGAAAATGCACGGAACGTGAAAAGCTCATCTATGGACAGAATCGAGCATTCCTAAACCATCAAAGTGGACCGTTGTATTATCTTTAGTGTTCTTAGAACTCTAATTTGCTAGTTTAGCTTTCGTGCAATGTTTCGTTAGGTAAAGATTCAAATAGACCAAGTTATGTTTTAAATTACACAAAAACTTGGAAAGCTCGTCTATGGAGAGCGTTGAGCAATTCCAAACATCAAAATGGGCCATTATACTCTATTTAGTGTTCTTAGAAATCTTAACTTGCTAGTTTTGCTTTCATACAACGTTTCGTTAGGTTAAGATGCCAATAGATCAAGCCATGTTTGAAAATGCACGAAACGAGAAATGCTCGTCTACGGACAGAATTGAGCATTCCTAAAGCATCAAAGTGGACCGTTATACTCTATTTATTGTTATTAGAAGTCTTAACTTGCTAGTTTATCTTTTGGACAACGTTTCGTTAGGTAAAGAAGCCAATAGACCAAGTTAAGTTCAAAATTGCACGAAACGTGAAAAACTTATCTATGCATAGAATTGAGCATTCCTAAGGCATCAATATGGACTGTTATACTCTATTTAGTGTTCTTAGAAGTCTTAACTTGCTAGTTTAGCGTTTGGACAACGTTTCGTTAGGTAAAGAAGCCAATAGACCAAGTTAAGTTCAAAATTGTATGAAACGTGAAAAACTTGTCTATGCATAGAATTGAGCATTCCTAAAGCATCAAAGTGGACCATTGTACTCTATTTAGGATTCTTAGATGTCTAACTTGCTAGTTTAGCTTTTGGACAACGTTTCGTTAGGTAAAGAAGCCAATAGACCAAGTTAATTTCAAAATGGCACGAAAGGTGAAAAACTTGTCCATGCATAGAATTGAGCATTCCTAAGGCATCAAAATAGACCGTTATACTCTATTTAGTGTTCTTAGAAGTCTTAACTTGCTAGTTTAGCTTTTAGATAACGTTTCGTTAGGTAAAGAAGCTAATAGACCAAGTTAAGTTCAAAATTACATGAAATGTGAAAAACTTGTCCATGCATAGAATTGAGCAATCCTAAGGCATCAAAATGGACCGTTATACTCTATTTAGTGTTCTTCGAACTCTTAACTTGCTAGTTTAGCTTTTGGAAATCGTTTCGTTAGCTAAAGAAGCCAATAGACCAAGTTAAGTTCAAAATTGCACGAAACGTGAAAAACTTGTCTATGCATAGAATTGAGCATTCCTAAAGCATCAAAGTGGACCATTGTGCTCTATTTAGTATTCTTTGATGTCTAACTTGCAAGTTTAGCATTCATTCAACTATTCGTTCTGTAAAGATGTCAATAGACCAAGTTATGTTTGAAAATGCTCAAAACGTGAAAAGCTCGTCTATTGACAGAATTGAGCATTCCTAGAGGATCGAAGTGGACTGTTGTACTCTATTTAGTGTTCTTAGAAGTCTAACTTGCTAGTTTAGATTTCGTACAACGTGTCGTTAGGCAAAGATGCCAATAGATCAAGTTATGTTTGAAAATGCACAGAACGTGAAAAGCTCATCTATGGACAGAATCGAGCATTCCTAAACTATCAAAGTGGACCGTTGTATTATCTTTAGTGTTCTTAGAACTCTAATTTGCTAGTTTAGCTTTCGTGCAATGTTTCGTTAGGTAAAGATTCAAATAGACCAAGATATGTTTTAAATTACACAAAAATTTGGAAAGCTCGTCTATGGAGAGAGTTGAGCAATTCCAAACATCAAAATGGGACATTATACTCTATTTAGTGTTCGTAGAAATCTTAACTTGCTAGTTTAGCTTTCATACAACGTTTCGTTAGGTTAAGATGCCAATAGATCAAGCCATGTTTGAAAATGCACGAAACGAGAAATGCTCGTCTACGGACAGAATTGAGCATTCCTAAAGCATCAAAGTGGACCGTTATACTCTATTTAGTGTTATTAGAAGTCTTAACTTGCTAGTTTATCTTTTGGACAACGTTTCGTTAGGTAAAGAAGCCAATAGACCAAGTTAAGTTCGAAATTGCACGAAACGTGAAAAACTTGTCTATGCATAGAATTGAGCATTCCTAAGGCATCAATATGGACCGTTATACTCTATTTAGTGTTCTTAGAAGTCTTAACTTGCTAGTTTAGCGTTTGGACAACGTTTCGTTTGGTAAAGAAGCCAATAGACCAAGTTAAGTTCAAAATTGTACGAAACGTGAAAAACTTGTCTATGCATAGAATTGAGCATTCCTAAAGCATCAAAGTGGACCATTGTACTCTGTTTAGTATTCTTAGATGTCTAACTTGCTAGTTTAGCTTTTGGACAACGTTTAGTTAGGTAAAGAAGCCAATAGACCAAGTTAAGTTCAAAATGGCACGAAAGGTGAAAAACTTGTCCATGCATAGAATTGAGTATTCCTAAGGCATCAAAATAGACCGTTATACTCTATTTAGTGTTCTTAGAAGTCTTAACTTGCTAGTTTAGCTTTTAGATAACGTTTCGTTAGGTAAAGAAGCTAATAGACCAAGTTAAGTTCAAAATTACACGAAACGTGAAAAACTTGCCTATGCATAGAATTGAGCATTCCTAAAGCATCAAAGTGGACCATTGTGCTCTATTTAGTATTCTTAGATGTCTAACTTGCTAGTTTAGCATTCATACAACTATTTGTTCTGTAAAGATGTCAATAGACCAAGTTATGTTTGAAAATGCACAAAACGTGAAAAGCTCGTCTATGGACAGAATTGAGCATTCCTAAAGGATCGAAGTGGACTGTTGCACTCTATTTAGTGTTCTTAGAAGTCTAACTTGCAAGTTTAGATTTCGTACAACGTTTCGTTAGGTAAAGATGCCAATAGATCAAGTTATGTTTGAAAATGCACAGAACGTGAAAAGCTCGTCTATGGACAGAATCGAGCATCCCTAAACCATCAAAGTGGACCGTTGTATTATATTTAGTGTTCTTAGAACTCTAACTTGCTAGCTTAGCTTTCGTACAATGTTTCGTTAGGTAAAGATGCCAATAGACCAAGTTATGTTTGAAATTACACAAAAACTTGGAAAGCTCGTCTATGGAGAGAGTTGAGCAATTCCAAACATCAAAATGGGCCATTATACTCTATTTAGTGTTCGTAGAAATCTTAACTTGCTAGTTTAGCTTTCATACAACGTTTCGTTAGGTTAAGATGCCAATAGATCAAGCCATGTTTGAAAATGCACGAAACGAGAAATGCTCGTCTACGGACAGAATTGAGCATTCCTAAAGCATCAAAGTGGACCATTGTACTCTATTTAGTATTCTTAGATGTCTAACTTGCTAGTTTAGCTTTTGGACAACGTTTCGTTAGGTAAAGAAGCCAATAGACCAAGTTAAGTTCAAAATGACACGAAACGTGAAAAACTTGTCCATGCATAGAATTGAGCATTTGTAAGGCATCAAAATTGACCGTTATACTCTATTTAGTGTTCTTAGAAGTCTTAAATTTCTAGTTTAGCTTTTGGACAATGTTTCGTTCGGTAAAGAAGCCAATAGACCAAGTTAAGTTCAAAATTGCACGAAACGTTAAAAACTTGTCCATGCATAGAATTGAGCATTCCTAAGGCATCAAAATAGACCGTTATACTCTATTTAGTATTCTTAGAAGTCTTAACTTGCTAGTTTAGCATTCATACAACTATTCGTTCTGTAAAGATGTCAATAGACCAAGTTATGAAAATGTACAAAACGTGAAAAGCTCGTCTATGGACAGAATCGAGCATCCCTAAACCATCAAAGTGGACCGTTGTATTATATTTAGTGTTCTTAGAACTCTAACTTGCTAGTTTAGCTTTCGTACAATGTTTCGTTAGGTAAAGATGCCAATAGACCAAGTTATGTTTGAAATTACACAAAAACTTGGAAAGCTCGTCTATGGAGAGAGTTGAGCAATTCCAAACATCAAAATGGGCCGTTATACTCTATTTAGTGTTCTTAGTAATCTTAACTTACTAGTTTAGCTTTCGTGCAAAGTTTCGTTAGGTTAAGATGTCAATAGATCAAGCTATGTTTGAAAATGCATGAAACGTGAAATACTCGTCTATGGACAGAATTGAGCATTCCTAAAGCATCAAAGTGGACCGTTAAAATCTATTTAGTGTTCTTGGAAGTCTTAACTTGCTAGTTTCTCTTTTGGACATTATTTCGCTAGGTAAAGAAGCCAATAGACCAAGTTAAGTTCAAAATTGCACGAAATGTGAAAAACTTGTCTATGCATGGAATTGAGCATTCCTAAAGCATTAAAATAGATCGTTATACTCTATTTAGTGTTCTTAGAAGTCTTAACTTGCTAGTTTTGCTTTTGGACAACGTCTCTTTAGGTAAAGAAGCCAATAGACTAAGTTAAGTTCAAAATTACACGAAACGTGAAAAACTTGTCCATCCATAAAATTGAGCAATCCTAAGGCATCAAAATAGATTGTTACACTCTATTTGGTGTTCTTTGAAGTCTTAAATTTCTAGTTTAGCTTTTGGACAATGTTTCGTTCGGTAAAGAAGCCAATAGACTAAGTTAAGTTCAAAATTACACGAAACGTGAAAAACTTGTCCATCCATAAAATTGAGCAATCCTAAGGCATCAAAATAGACCGTTACACTCTATTTAGTGTTCTTAGAATTCTTAAATTTCTAGTTTAGCTTTTCGACAACGTTTCGTTCGGTAAAGAAGCCAATAGCCCAAGTTAGGTTGAAAATTGCACGAAACATGAAAAACTTGTCCATGCATAGAATTGAGGATTCCTAAGGTATCAAAATAGACGTTATACTCCATTTAGTGTTCCTATAAGTCTTAACTAGCTAGTTTAGCTTTTGGATAACTTTTCGTTAGGTAAAGAAGCCAATAGACCAAGTTAAGTTCAAAATTACACGAAACGTGAAAAAATTGTCCATGCATAGGATTGAGCATTCCTAAGGCATCAGAATGGACCGTTATACTCTATTTAGTATTCTTAGAAGTCTTAACTTGCTAGTTTAACATTCATACAACTATTCGTTCTGTAAAGATGTCAATAGACCAAGTTATGTTTGAAAATGCACAAAACGTGAAAAACTCATCAATGGATAGAATTGAGCATTCCTAAAGGATCAAAGTGGACCCTTGTACTCTATTTAGTGTTCTTAGAAGTCTGACTTGCTAGTTTAGATTTCGTACAAAGTTTCGTTAGGCAAAGATGCCAATAGACCAAGTTATGTTTCTAAATGCACAAAACGTGAAAAGCTCCCTATGGACAGAATTGAGCATTCCTAAACCATCAAAGTGGACCGTTGTATTATATTTAGTGTTCTTAGATGTATAACTTGCTAGCTTAGCTTTCGTACAATGTTTCGTTAGGTAAAGATGCCAATAGACCAAGTTATGTTTGAAATTACACAAAAACTTGGAAAGCTCGTCTATGGAGAGAGTTGAGCAATTCCAAACATCAAAATGGGCCATTATACTCTATTTAGTGTTCTTAGAAATCTTAACTTGCTAGTTTAGCTTTCGTACAACGTTTCGTTACGTTAAGATGCCAATAGATCAAGCTATGTTTGAAAATGCACGAAACGTGAAATGCTCGTTTCTGGACAGAATTGAGCATTCCTAAAGCATCAAAGTGGACCGTTAAACTCTACTAAGTGTTCTTGGAAGTCTTAACTTGCTAGTTTATCTTTTGGACACTATTTCGCTAGGTAAAGAAGCCAATAGACCAAGTTAAGTTCAAAATTGCACGAAACGTGAAAAACTTGTCGATGCATGGAATTGAGCATTCCTAAGGCATCAAAATAGACCGCTATACTCTATTTAGTGTTCTTAGAAGTCTTAAATTGGTAATATAGCCTTTGGACAACGTTCCGTTAGGTAAAGAAGCCAATAGACCAAGTTAAGTTCAAAATTGCACGAAACGTGAAAAACTTGTCCATGCATAGAATTGAGCATTCCTAAGGCATCAAAATAGACCGTTATACTCTATTTAGTATTCTTAGAAGTCTTAACTTGCTAGTTTAGCATTCATACAACTATTCATTCTGTAAAGATGTCAATAGACCAAGTTATGTTTGAAAATGTACAAAACGTGAAAAGCTCGCCTATGGACAAAATTGAGCATTCCTAAACCATCAAAGTGGACCATTGTATTATATTTAGTGTTCTTAGATGTATAACTTGCTAGTTTAGCTTTCGTACAATGTTTCGTTAGGTAAAGATGCCAATAGACCAAGTTATGTTTGAAATTACACAAAAACTTGGAAAGCTCGTCTATGGAGAGAGTTGAGCAAGTCCAAAAATCAAAATGGGCCATTATACTCTATTTAGTGTACTTAGAAATCTTAACTTGCTAGTTTAGCTTTCGTACAACGTTTCGTTACGTTAAGATGCCAATATATCAAGCTATGTTTGAAAATGCACGAAACGTGAAATGCTCATTTCTGGACAGAATTGAGCATTCCTAAACCATCAAAGTGGACCGTTAAAGTCTATTTAGTGTTCTTGGAAGTCTTAACTTGCTAGTTTATCTTTTGGATATTATTTCGCTACGTAAAGAAGCCAATAGACCAAGTTAAGTTCAAAATTGCACGAAACGTGAAAAACTTGTCGATGCATAGAATTGAGCATTCCTAAGGCATCAAAATAGACCGTTATATTCTATTTAGTGTTCTTAGAAGTCTTAACTTGCTAGTTTAGCTTTTGGACAACGTTTCGTTAGGTAAAGAAGCCAATAGACCAAGTTAAGTTCAAAATGGCACGAAACGTGAAAAACTTGTCCATGCATAGAATTGAGCATTTGTAAGGCATCAAAATAGACCGTTATACTCTATTTAGTGTTCTTAGAAGTCTTAAATTTCTAGTTTAGCTTTTGGACAATGTTTCGTTCGGTAAAGAAGCCAATAGACCAAGTTAAGTTCAAAATTGCACGAAACGTTAAAAACTTGTCCATGCATAGAATTGAGCATTCCGAAGGCATCAAAATAGACCGTTATACTCTATTTAGTATTCTTAGAAGTCTTAACTTGCTAGTTTAGCATTCATACAACTATTCGTTCTGTAAAGATGTCAATAGACCAAGTTATGAAAATGTACAAAACGTGAAAAGCTCGCCTATGGACAAAATTGAGCATTCCTAAACCATCAAAGTGGACCATTGTATTATATTTAGTGTTCTTAGATGTATAACTTGCTAGTTTAGCTTTCGTACAATGTTTCGTTAGGTAAAGATGCCAATAGACCTTATGTTTGAAATTACACAAAAACTTGGAAAGCTCGTCTATGGAGAGAGTTGAGCAATTCCAAATATCAAAATGGGCCATTATACTCTATTTAGTGTTCTTAGAAATCTTAACTTGCTAGTTTAGCTTTCGTACAACGTTTCGTTACGATAAGATGCCAATAGATCAAACTATGTTTGAAAATGCACGAAACGTGAAATGCTCATTTCTGGACAGAATTGAGCATTCCTAAACCATCAAAGTGGACCATTAAAGTCTATTTAGTGTTCTTGGAAGTCTTAACTTGCTAGTTTATCTTTTGGATATTATTTCGCTACGTAAAGAAGCCAATAGACCAAGTTAAGTTCAAAATTGCACGAAACGTGAAAAACTTGTCGATGCATAGAATTGAGCATTCCTAAGGCATCAAAATAGACCGTTATACTCTATTTAGTGTTCTTAGAAGTCTTAACTTGCTAGTTTAGCTTTTGGACAACGTTTCGTTAGGTAAAGAAGCCAATAGACCAAGTTAAGTTCAAAATGGCACGAAACGTGAAAAACTTGTCCATGCATAGAATTGAGCATTTGTAAGGCATCAAAATAGACCGTTATACTCTATTTAGTGTTCTTAGAAGTCTTAAATTTCTAGTTTAGCTTTTGGACAATGTTTCGTTCGGTAAAGAAGCCAATAGACCAAGTTAAGTTCAAAATTGCACGAAACGTTAAAAACTTGTCCATGCATAGAATTGAGCATTCCGAAGGCATCAAAATAGACCGTTATACTCTATTTAGTATTCTTAGAAGTCTTAACTTGCTAGTTTAGCATTCATACAACTATTCGTTCTGTAAAGATGTCAATAGACCAAGTTATGAAAATGTATAAAACGTGAAAAGCTCGCCTATGGACAGAATTGAGCATTCCTAAACCATCAAAGTGGACCATTGTATTATATTTAGTGTTCTTAGATGTATAACTTGCTAGTTTAGCTTTCGTACAATGTTTCGTTAGGTAAAGATGCCAATAGACCTTATGTTTGAAATTACACAAAAACTTGGAAAGCTCGTCTATGGAGAGAGTTGAGCAATTCCAAATATCAAAATGGGCCATTATACTCTATTTAGTGTTCTTAGAAATCTTAACTTGCTAGTTTAGCTTTCGTACAACGTTTCGTTACGATAAGATGCCAATAGATCAAACTATGTTTGAAAATGCACGAAACGTGAAATGCTCATTTCTGGACAGAATTGAGCATTCCTAAACCATCAAAGTGGACCATTAAAGTCTATTTAGTGTTCTTGGAAGTCTTAACTTGCTAGTTTATCTTTTGGATATTATTTCGCTACGTAAAGAAGCCAATAGACCAAGTTAAGTTCAAAATTGCACGAAATGTGAAAAACTTGTCGATGCATAGAATTGAGCATTCCTATGGCATCAAAATAGACCGTTATACTCTATTTAGTGTTCTTAGAAGTCTTAACTTGCTAGTTTAGCTTTTGGACAACGTTTCGTTAGGTAAAGAAGCCAATAGACCAAGTTAAGTTCAAAATGGCACGAAACATGAAAAACTTGTCCATGCATAGAATTGAGCATTTGTAAGGCATCAAAATAGACCGTTATACTCTATTTAGTGTTCTTAGAAGTCTTAAATTTCTAGTTTAGCTTTTGGACAATGTTTCGTTCGGTAAAGAAGTCAATAGACCAAGTTAAGTTCAAAATTGCACGAAACATTAAAAACTTGTCCATGCATAGAATTGAGCATTCCTAAGGCATCAAAATAGACCGTTATACTCTATTTAGTATTCTTAGAAGTCTTAACTTGCTAGTTTAGCATTCATACAACTATTCGTTCTGTAAAGATGTCAATAGACCAAGTTATGTTTGAAAATGTACAAAACGTGAAAAGCTCGCCTATGGACAAAATTGAGCATTCCTAAACCATCAAAGTGGACCATTGTATTATATTTAGTGTTCTTAGATGTATAACTTGCTAGTTTAGCTTTCGTACAATGTTTCGTTAGGTAAAGATGCCAATAGACCTTATGTTTGAAATTACACAAAAACTTGGAAAGCTCGTCTATGGAGAGAGTTGAGCAATTCCAAAAATCAAAATGGGCCATTATACTCTATTTAGTGTTCTTAGAAATCTTAACTTGCTAGTTTAGCTTTCGTACAACGTTTCGTTACGTTAAGATGCCAATAGATCAAACTATGTTTGAAAATGCACGAAACGTGAAATGCTCATTTCTGGACAGAATTGAGCATTCCTAAACCATCAAAGTGGACCGTTAAAGTCTATTTAGTGTTCTTGGAAGTCTTAACTTGCTAGTTTATCTTTTGGATATTATTTCGCTACGTAAAGAAGCCAATAGACCAAGTTAAGTTCAAAATTGCACGAAACGTGAAAAACTTGTCGATGCATAGAATTGAGCATTCCTAAGGCATCAAAATAGACCGTTATATTCTATTTAGTGTTCTTAGAAATCTTAACTTGCTAGTTTAGCTTTTGGACAACGTTTCGTTAGGTAAAGAAGCCAATAGACCAAGTTAAGTTCAAAATGGCACGAAACGTGAAAAACTTGTCCATGCATAGAATTGAGCATTTGTAAGGCATCAAAATAGACCGTTATACTCTATTTAGTGTTCTTAGAAGTCTTAAATTTCTAGTTTAGCTTTTGGACAATGTTTCGTTCGGTAAAGAAGCCAATAGACCAAGTTAAGTTCAAAATTGCACGAAACGTGAAAAACTTGTCGATGCATAGAATTCAGCATTCCTAAGGCATCAAAATAGACCGTTATATTCTATTTAGTGTTCTTAGAAGTCTTAACTTGCTAGTTTAGCTTTTGGTCAACGTTTCGTTAGGTAAAGAAGCCAATAGACCAAGTTAAGTTCAAAATGGCACGAAACGTGAAAAACTTGTCCATGCATAGAATTGAGCATTCCTAAGGCATCAAAATAGACCGTTATACTCTATTTAGTGTTCGTCGAAGTCTTAACTTGCTAATTTAGCTTTTGGACAACGTTTCGCTAGGTAAAGAAGCCAATAGACCAAGTTAGGTTCAAAATTGCACGAAACGTGAAAAATTTGTTTATGCTTAGAATTGAGCATTCCTAAGGTATCAAATTGGACCGTTATACTTTATTTAGTGTTCTTAGAAGTATTAACTTGCTAGTTTAGCTTTTGGACAACGTTTCGTTAGGTAAATAAGCCAATAGACCAAGTTAAGTTCAAAATGGCACGAAACGTGAAAAACTTGTCCATGCATAGAATTGAGCATTCCTAAGGCATCAAAATAGACCGTTGTACTCTATTTAGTGTTCTTAGAAGTCTTAACTTGCTAGTTTAGCTTTTGGACAACGTTTCGTTAGGTAAAGAAGCCAATAGACTAAGTTAAGTTCAAAATTATATGAAAAGTGAAAAACTTGTCCATCCATAAAATTGAGCAATCCTAAGGCATCAAAATAGACCGTTACACTCTATTTAGTGTTCTTAGAAGTCTTAAATTTCTAGTTTAGCTTTTGGACAACGTTTCGTTCGATAAAGAAGCCAATAGCCCAAGTTAAGTTCAAAATTGCACGAAACGTGACAAACTTGTCCATGCATAGAATTGAGCATTCCTAAGATATCAAAATAGACCGTTATACTTTATTTAGTGTTCCTAGAAGTCTTAATTAGCTAGTTGAGCTTTTGGACAACGTTTCGTTAGGTAAAGAAGCCAATAGACCAAGTTAGGTTCAAAATTGCACGAAACATGAAAAACTTATTCATGCATAGAATTGAGCAGTCCTAAGGTATCAAAATAGACCGTTATACTCTATTTAGTGTTCCTAGAAGTCTTAACTTGCTAGTTTAGCTTTTGGATATCTTTTCGTTAGGTATAGAAGCCAATAGACCAAGTTAAGTTCAAAATTACACGAAACGTGAAAAAATTGTCCATGCATAGAATTGAGCATTCCTAAGGCATCAAAATAGACCGTTATACTCTATTTAGTATTCTTAGAAGTCTTAACTTGCTAGTTTAGCATTCATACAACTATTCATTCTGTAAGGATGTCAATAGACCAAGTTATCTTTGAAAATGCACAAAACGAGAAAAACTCATCAATGGACAGAATTGAGCATTCCTAAAGGATCAAAGTGGACCTTTGTACTCTATTTAGTGTTCTTAGAAGTCTGATTTGCTAGTTTAGATTTCGTACAACGTTTCGTTAGGCAAAGATGCCAATAGACCAAGCTATGTTTGAAAATGCACAAAACGTGAAAAGCTCGCCTATGGACAGAATTGAGCATTCCAAAACCATCAAAGTGGACCGTTGTATTATATTTAGTGTTCTTAGATGTTTAACTTGCTAGTTTAGCTTTCGTACAATGTTTCGTTAGGTAAAGATGCCAATAGACCAAGTTATGTTTGAAATTACACAAAAACTTGGAAAGCTCGTCTATGGAGAGAGTTGAGCAATTCCAAACATCAAAATGGGCCATTATTCTCTATTTAGTGTTCTTAGAAATTTTAACTTGCTAGTTTAGCTTTCGTACAACGTTTCGTTACGTTAGGATGCCAATAGATCAAGCTATGTTTGAAAATGCACGAAACGTGAAATGCTCATTTCTGGACAGAATTGAGCATTACTAAAGCATCAAAGTGGACCGTTAAACTCTATTTAGTGTTCTTGGAAGTCTTAACTTGCTAGTTTATCTTTTGGACATTATTTCGCTAGGTAAAGAAGCCAATAGACCAAGTTAAGTTCAAAATTGTACGAAACGTGAAAAACTTGCCGATGCATAGAATTGAGCATTCCTAAGGCATCAAAATAGACCGTTATATTCTATTTACTGTTCTTAGAAGTCTTAACTTGCTAGTTTAGCTTTTGGACAACGTTTCGTTAGGTAAAAAAGCCAATAGACCAAGTTAAGTTCAAAATGGCACGAAACGTGAAAAACTTGTCCATGCATAGAATTGAGCATTCGTAAGGCATCGAAATAGACCATTATACTCTATTTAGTGTTCTTAGAAGTCTTAAATTGCTAGTTTACCTTTTGGACAATGTTTCGTTCGGTAAAGAAGCCAATAGACCAAGTTAAGTTCAAAATTGCACGAAACGTTAAAAACTTGGCCATGCATAGAATTGAGCATTCCTAAGGTACCAAATTGGACCGTTATACTCTATTTAGTGTTCCTAGAAGTATTAATTAGCTAGTTTAGCTTTTGGACAACGTTTCGCTCGGTAAAGAAGCCAATAGACCAAGTTAGGTGCAAAATTGCACGAAACATGAAAAACTTGCCCATGCATAGAATTGAGCATTCCTAAGGTATCAAATAGACCGTTATACTCTATTTAGTGTTCCTAGAATTCTTAACTTGCTAGTTTAACATTTGGATAACTTTTCGTTAGGTAAAGAAGCCAATAGACCAAGTTAAGTTCAAAATTACACGAAACGTGAAAAAATTGTCCATGCATAGAATTGAGCATTCCTAAGGCATCAAAATAGACCGTTATACTGTATTTAGTGTTCTTAGAAGTCTTAACTTGCTAGTTTAGCTTTTGGACAACGTTTCGTTAGGTAAAGAAGCCAATAAACCAAGTTAAGTTCAAAATGGCACGAAACGTGAAAAACTTGTCCATGCATAGAATGGAGCTTTCATAAGGCATCAAAATAGACCATTATACTCTATTTAGTGTTCTTAGAAGTCTTAAATTGCTAGTTTAGCTTTTGGACAATGTTTCGTTCGGTAAAGAAGCCAATAGACCAAGTTAAGTTCAAAATTGCACGAAACGTTAAAAACTTGTCCATGCATAGAATTGAGCATTCCTAAGGTATCAAATTGGACCGTTATACTTTATTTAGTGTTCTTAGAAGTATTAACTTGCTAGTTTAGCTTTTGGACAACGTTTCGTTAGGTAAATAAGCCAATAGACCAAGTAAAGTTGAAAATGGCACGAAACGTGAAAAACTTGTCCATGCAGAGAATTGAGCATTCCTAAGGCATCAAAATAGACCGTTATACTCTATTTAGTGTTCTTAGAAGTCTTAACTTGCTAGTTTAGCTTTTGGACAACGTTTCATTAGGTAAAGAAGCCAATAGACTAAGTTAAGTTCAAAATTACATGAAACGTGAAAAACTTGTCCATCCATAAAATTGAGCAATCCTAAGGCATCAAAATAGACCGTTACACTCTATTTAGTGTTCTTAGAAGTCTTAAATTTCTAGTTTAGCTTTTGGACAACGTTTCGTTTGGCAAAGAAGCCAATAGCCCAAGTTAAGTTCAAAATTGCACGAAACGTGACAAACTTGTCCATGCATAGAATTGAGCATTCCTAAGGTATCAAAATAGACCGTTATACTCTATTTAGTGTTCCTAGAAGTATTAATTAGCTAGTTTAGCTTTTGGACAACGTTTCGCACGGTAAAGAAGCCAATAGACCAAGTTAGGTTCAAAATTGTACGAAACATGAAAAACTTGTCCATGCATAGAATTGAGCATTCCTAAGGTATCAAAATAGACCGTTATACTCTATTTAGTGTTCCTAGAATTCTTAACTTGCTAGTTTAACATTTGGATAACTTTTCGTTAGGTAAAGAAGCCAATAGACCAAGTTAAGTTCAAAATTACACGAAACGTGAAAAAATTGTCCATGCATAGAATTGAGCATTCCTAAGGCATCAAAATAGACCGTTATACTATATTTAGTGTTCTTAGAAGTCTTAACTTGCTAGTTTAGCTTTTGGACAACGTTTCGTTAGGTAAAGAAGCCAATAGACCAAGTTAAGTTCAAAATGGCACGAAACGTGAAAAACTTGTCCATGCATAGAATGGAGCTTTCATAAGGCATCAAAATAGACCATTATACTCTATTTAGTGTTCTTAGAAGTCTTAAATTGCTAGTTTAGCTTTTGGACAATGTTTCATTCGGTAAAGAAGCCAATAGACCAAGTTAAGCTCCAAATTGAACGAAACGTGAAAAACTTGTCCATGCATAGAATTGAGCATTCCTAATGCATCAAAATAGACCGTTATACTCTATTTAGTGTTCTTAGAAGTCTTAACTTGCTAGTTTAGCTTTTGGACAGCGTTTCGTTCGGTAAAGAAGCCAATAGAACAAGTTAGGTTCAACATTGCACGAAACGTGAAAAACTTATCTATGCATAGAATTGAGCATTCCTAAGGTATCAAATTGGACCGTTATACTTTATTTAGTGTTCTTAGAAGTCTTAATTAGCTAGTTTAGCTTTTGGACAACGTTTCGTTAGGTAAATAAGCCAATAGACCAAGTTAGGTTCAAAATTGCACGAAACATGAAAAACTTGTCCGTGCATAGAATTGAGCATTCCTAAGGTATCAAAATAGACCGTTATACACTATTTAGTGTTCCTAGAAGTCTTAACTTGCTAGTTTAGCTTTTGGATAACTTTTCGTTAGGTAAAGAAGCCAATAGACCAAGTTAAGTTCAAAATTACACGAAACGTGAAAAAATTGTCCATGTATAGAATTGAGCATTCCTAAGGCATCAAAATAGACCTTTATACTGTATTTAGTGTTCTTAGAAGTCTTAACTTGCTAGTTTACCTTTTGGACAACGTTTCGTTAGGTAAAGAAGCCAATAGACCAAGTTAAGTTCAACATGGCACGAAACGTGAAAAACTTGTCCATGCATAGAATGGAGCATTCGTAAGGCATGAAAATAGACCGTTATACTCTATTTAGTGTTCTTAGAAGTCTTAAATTGCTAGTTTAGCTTTTGGACAATATTTCGTTCGGTAAAGAAGCCAATAGACCAAGTTAAGCTCAAAATTGCACGAAAGCTAATAGAGTACAACGGTCCACATTGATGCTTTGGAATTGCTCTACTCTCTCCATAGACTAGCTTTTGACGTTTTCGCGCAATTTGAAATGTAACATGGTCTATTGCTATCATTACCTTATGAAACGTTGCACGAAAGCTAAACTAGCATGTTAGACTTCTAAGAACACTAAATAGAGTACAACGGTCCACTTTGATGCTTTGGAATTGCTCCACTCCCTCCATAGACTAGCTTTTGATGATTTTGTGCAATTTGAAATGTAACATGGTCTATTGCTGTCATTACCTTATCAAACGTTGCACGAAAGCTAAACTAGCAGGCTAGACTTCTAAGAACACTAAATAGAGTACAGCGGTCTACTTTGATGCTTTGGAATTGCTCAACTCTCTCCATAGATGAGCTTTTGACATTTATTTGCAATTTGAAATGACACATGGTCTATTGGCATCATTACCTTATGAAACATTGCACGAAAGCTAAACTAGCGTGTTAGACTCCTAAGAACAATAAATAGAGTGCAGAGGTCCACTTTGATGCTTTGGAATTTCTCAACTATCTCCATAAAGAGCTTTTGACATTTTTTTGCAATTTGAAATGTAACATGGTCTATTGGCATCATTACCTTATGAAACATTGCACGAAAGCTAAACTAGCATTTTAGACTTCTAAGAACACTAAATAGAGTACAGCGGTCCTCTTTGATGCTTTGGAATTGCTCAACTCTCTCCATAGACGAGCTTTTGACTTTTTGCGCAGTTTGAAATGTAACATGGTCTATTGGCATCATTACCTTATCAAACATTGCACAAAAGCTCAACTAGCATGTTGTTAGACTTCTAAGAACACTAAATAGAGTACAATGGTCCACTTTGATGTTTTGGAATTGCTAAACTTTCTCCATAGACGAGCTTTTGATGTTTATTTGCTACTTCAAATGTAACATGGTCTATTGGCATCGTTACCTTATGAAACATTGCACGAAAGCTAAAGTAGCATGTTAGACTTCTAAGAACACTAAATATAGTACAGTGGTCCACTTTGATGGTGTGGAATTGCTCAACTCTCTCCATTGTTGAGCTTCTCACGTTTTTACGCAATTTGAAACGTAACATTGTCTAGTGGCATCATTACCTTATGAAACATGGCACGAAAGCTAAACTAGCCTGTTAGACTTCTAAGAACACTAAATAGAGTACACCGGTCCATATTGATGCTTTGAAATTGCTCTACTCTCTCCATAGACTAGCTTTTGACGTTTTTTCCATAATTTGAAACGTAACAAGGTCTATTGGCATCATTACCTTATGAAATGTTACACGAAAGCTAAAATAGTCTGTTAGACATCTAAGAACACTAAATAGAGTACAGCGGTCCAATTTGATGCTTTGGAATTGCTGAACTCTCTCCATAGACGAGCTTTTGACGTTTTTGCGCAATTTGAAATGTAACATGGTCTATTGGCATCATTACCTTATCAAACATTGCACGAAAGCTCAACTAGCATGTTAGACTTCTAAGAACACTAAATAGAGTACAGCGATCCACTTTGATGCTTTGGAATTGCTCAACTCTCTCCATTGATGAGCTTCTGACGTTTTTATGCAATTTGAAACGTAACATTGTCTATTGGCATCATTACATTATGAAACATGGCACGAAAGCTAAACTAGCCTGTTAGACTTCTAAGAACACTAAATAGAGTACAGCGGTCCGCATTGATGCTTTGGAATTGCTCTACTCTCTCCATAGACTAGCTTTTGACGTTTTTCTGCAATTGAAACATAACAAGGCCTATTGGCATCATTACCTTATGAAACGTTGCACGAAAGCTAAAATAGCCTGTTAGAAATCTAAGAACACTAAATAGAGTACAGCGGTCCAATTTGATGCTTTGGAATTACTCAACTCTCTCCAAAGACGACCTTTTGACTTTTTGCACAATTTGAAATGTAACATGGTCTATTGGCATCATTACCTTATCAAACATTGCACGAAAGCTCAACTAGCATGTTAGACTTCTAAGAACACTAAATAGAGTACAATGGTCCACTTTCATGCTTTGGAATTGCTAAATTTTCTCCGTATACGAGCTTTTGATGTTTATTTGCTACTTGAAATGTAACATGGTCTATTGGCATCATTACCGTATGAAACATTGCACAAAAGCTAAACTAGCGTGTTAGACTTCTAAGAACACTAAATAGAGTGCAGCGGTCCACTCTGATGCTTTGGAATTGCTCAACTATCTCCATAGAAGAGCTTTTGACGTTTTTTTGCAATTTGAAATGTAACATGGTCTATTGGCATCATTAACTTATAAAACATTGAACGAAAGCTAAACTAGCATGTTAGACTTCTAAGAACACTAAATAGAGTACAACGGTCCACTTTGATGCTTTGGAATTGCTGCACTCTCTCCATAGACTAGCTTTTGACGATTTTGCGCAATCTGAAATGCAACATGGTCTATTGCTGTCATTACCTTATGAAACATTGCACGAAAGCTAAACTAGCATATTAGACTTCTAAGAACACTAAATAGAGTACAGAGGTCCACTTTGATGCTTTGGAATTGCTCAACTCTCTCCATAGTTGAGCTTTTGACGTTTATTTGCAATTTGAAATGTAACATGGTCTATTGGCATCATTACCTTATGAAACATTGCACGAAAGCTAAACTAGAGTGTTCGACTTCTAAGAACACTAAATAGAGTACAGCGGTCCACTTTGATGCTTTGGAATTGCTCAACTCTCTCCAATGATGAGCTTCTAACGTTTTTATGCAATTTGAAACGTAACATTGTCTATTGGCATCATTACCTTATGAAACATGGCACGAAAGCTAAACTAGCCTGTTAGACTGCTCAGAACACTAAATAGAGTACAGTGGTCCACTTTGATGCTTTGGAATTGCTCGACTCTCTCCATAGACTAGCTTTTGACATTTTTTCCACAATTTGAAATGTAACAAGGTCTATTGGCATCATTACCTTATGAAACATTGCTCGAAAGCTAAAATAGCCTGTTAGACATCTAAGAACACTAAATAGAGTACAGCGGTCCAATTTGATGCTTTGGAATTGCTGAACTCTTTCCATAGATGAGCTTTTGACATTTTTACGAAATTTGAAATGTAACATGGTCTATTGGCATCATTACCTTATCAAACATTGCACGAAAGCTCAACTAGCATGTTAGACTTCTAAGAACACTAAATAGAGTACAACGATCCAATTTGATGCTTTGGAATTGCTGAACTCTTTCCATAGATGAGCTTTTGACGTTTTTACGAAATTTGAAATGTAACATGGTCTATTGGCATCATTACCTTATCAAACATTGCACGAAAGCTCAACTAGCATGTTAGACTTCTAAGAACACTAAATAGAGTACAGCGATCCACTTTGATGCTTTGGAATTGCTCAACTCTCCCCATAGATGAGGTTTTGGTGTTTTTATGCAATTTGAAATGTAACAAGGTCTATTGGTATCATTACCTTATGAAACGTTGCATGAAAGCGAAACTAGCCTGTTAGACTGCTCAGAACACTAAATAGAGTGCAGTGGTCCACTTTGATGCTTTGGAATTGCTCGACTCTCTCCATCGACGAGGTTTTGATATTTTTATGCAATTTGAAATGTAACATGGTCTATTGGCATCATTATCTTATGAAACGTTGCACGAAAGCTAAACTAGCATGTTACACTTCTAAGAACACTAAATAGAGCACAGCGGTCCAATTTGATGCTTTGGAATTGCTCAACTCTCTCCATAGACGAGCTTTTGACTTTTTTCGCAATTTGAAATGTAACATGGTCTATTGGCATCATTACCTTATCAAACATTGCACGAAAGCTCAACTAGCATGTTAGACTTCTAAGAACACTAAATAGAGTACAGCGATCCACTTTGATGCTTTGGAATTGCTCAACTCTCTCCATAGACGAGGTTTTGGTGTTTTTATGCAATTTGAAATGTAACATGGTCTATTGGCATCATTACCTTATCAAACATTGCATGAAAGCTCAACTAGCATGTTAGACTTCTAAGAACACAAAATAGAGTACAATGGCCCACTTTGATGCTTTGGAATTGCTAAACTTTCTCCATAGATGAGCTTTCGACGTTTATTTGCTACTTGAAATGTAACATGGTCTATTGGCATCATTACCTTATGAAACATTGCACGAAAGCTAAACTAGCGTGTTAGACTTCTAAGAACACTAAATAGAGTGCAGCGGTCCACTCTGATGCTTTGGAATTGCTCAACTATCTCCATAGAAAAGCTTTTGACGTTTTTTTGCAATTTGAAATGTAACATGGTCTATTGGCATCATTACCTTATGAAACATTGCTCGAAAGCTAAACTAGCATATTAGACTTCTAAGAACACTAAATAGAGTACAGTGGTCCACTTTGATGCTTTGGAATTGCTCAACTATCTCCATAGAAAAGCTTTTGACGTTTTTTTGCAATTTGAAATGTAACATGGTCTATTGGCATCATTACCTTATGAAACATTGTTCGAAAGCTAAACTAGCATATTAGACTTCTAAGAACACTAAATAGAGTGCAACGGTCGACTCTGATGCTTTGGAATTGCTCAACTATCTCCATAGAAAAGCTTTTGATGTTTTTTTACAATTTGAAATGTAACATGGTCAATTGGCATCATTACCTTATGAAACATTGCACGAAAGCTAAACTAGCATGTTATACTTCTAAGAACACTAAATAGAGTTCAGCGGTCCACTTTGATGCTTTGGAATTGCTCAACTCTCTCCATTGATGAGCTTCTGACGTTTTCATGCAATTTGAAACGTAACATTGTCTATTGGCATCATTACATTATGAAACATGACATGAAAGCTAAACTAGCCTGTTAGACTTCTAAGAACACTAAATAGAGTACAGCGGTCCATATTGATGCTTTGGAATTGCTCTACTCTCTCCATAGACTAGCTTTTGACATTTTTCTGCAATTGAAACGTAACAAGGTCCATTGGCATCATCACCTTATGAAACGTTGCACGAAAGCTAAAATAGCCTGTTAGACATCTAAGAACACTAAATAGAGTACAGCGGTCCAATTTGATGCTTTGGAATTGCTCAACTCTCTCCATAGACGAGCTTTTCACTTTTTGCGCAATTTGAAATGTAACATGGTCTATTGGCATTATTAACTTATCAAACATTGCACAAAAGCTCAACTAGCATGTTAGACTTTTAAGAACACTAAATAGAGTACAGCGATCAACTTTGATGCTTTGGAATTGCTCAACTCTCTCCATAGACGAGGTTTTGGTGTTTTTATGCAATTTGAAATGTAACATGGTCTGTTGGGATCATTACCTTATGAAACGTTGCATGAAAGCTAAACTAGCCTGTTAGACTGCTCAGAACACTAAATAGAGTACAGTGGTCCACTTTGATGCTTTGGAATTTCTCGACTCTCTCCATCGACGAGGTTTTGATGTTTTTACGCAATTTGAAAAGTAACATGGTCTATTGGCATCATTATCTTATGAAACGTTGCACGAAAGCTAAACTAGCATGTTAGACTTCTAAGAACACTAAATAGACTTCAACGGTCCACTTTGATGCTTTGGAATTGCTCAACTCTCTCCATAGACTAGCTTTTGACGTTTTTGCGTAATTTGAAATGTAACATGGTCTATTGCTGTCATCACCTTATGAAGCGTTGCACGAAAGTTAAACTAGCATGTTAGACTTCTAAGAACACTAAATAGAGTACAGCGGTCCACTTTAATGCTTTGAAATTGCTCAACTCTCTCCATAGACTAGCTTTTGACGTTTTTGCGCAATTTGAAATCTAACATGGTCTATTGCTGTCATTACCTTATGAAACATCGCACGAAAGCTAAACTAGCGTGTTAGACTTCTAAGAACAATAAATAGAGTGCAGCGGTCCACTCTGATGCTTTGGAATTGCTCAACTATCTTCATAAAGAGCTTTTGACATTTTTTTGCAATTTGAAATGTAAAATGGTCTATTGGCATCATTACCTTATGAAACATTACACGAAAGCTAAACTAGCATGTTAGACTTCTAAGAACACTAAATAGAGTGCAGCAGTCCACTCTGATGCTTTGGAATTGCGCAACTATCTCCATAGAAAAGCTTTTGACGTTTTTTTGCAATTTGAAATGTAACATGGTCTATTGGCATCATTACCTTATGAAACATTGCACGAAAGCTAAACTAGAGTGTTAGACTTCTAAGAACACTAAATAGAGTGCAACGGTCGACTCTGATGCTTTGGAATTGCTCAACTATCTCCATAGAAAAGCTTTTGGAGTTTTTTTGCAATTTGAAATGTAACATGGTCAATTGGCATCATTACCTTATGAAACATTGCACGAAAGCTAAACTAGCATGTTATACTTCTAAGAACACTAAATAGAGTACAGCGGTCCACTTTGATGCTTTGGAATTGCTCAACTCTCTCCATTGATGAGCTTCTGACGTTTTTATGCAATTTGAAACGTAACATTGTCTATTGGCATCATTACATTATGAAACATGACACGAAAGCTAAACTAGCCTGTTAGACTTCTAATAACACTAAATAGAGTACATCGGTCCACATTGATGCTTTGGAATAGCTCTACTCTCTCCATAGACTAGCTTTTGACATTTTTCTGCAATTGAAACGTAACAAGGTCCATTGGCATCATTACCTTATGAAACGTTGCACGAAAGCTAAAATAGCCTGTTAGACATGTAAGAACACTAAATAGAGTACAGCGGTCCAATTTGATGCTTTGGAATTGCTCAACTCTCTCCATAGACGAGCTTTTGACTTTTTGTGCAATTTGAAATGTAACATGGTCTATTGGCATCATTAACATATCAAACATTGCACAAAAGCTCAACTAGCATGTTAGACTTCTAAGAACACTGACGATATCAAAAATAGGCCCGACCCTGCTAGACGAATCAGTTAGTTAGACCAAGTTCTTCCTTCCTGATCGGTTGCCTTCTTTTCTGCACAATTAGCAAACGTAAGCTTCGGTAGGGCCTCGAGGGTGTGCTCGGGGGAACCTCTCCGACGCTCAAGTCAGTACGGTACTAAACTTGGGAGGATGGCTCGCTATTTGGGGCTCTGCCTCTTGCTCAGTAAGTAAATTTGAGTGCAGTTAGGATCTTTACCTAAGGGCAGAGGTTCCCCTTTTATATGAGCTTGAAGTGTTTGAGTTGTAGTAAGAGTCAGACTCTCTCTCATTGGCTTTCCAGAGGGTTTCTTGAAGGGTAAATTCCATCCGTATCACTCTCCCAAAAGGAGTTGGACTCTATTGAGGGTTGGTGTCCTATTGGGACTCTTCATTGTATGACTTGGTATATACCTACTTCGGTCATGTAGGGACATTACCAAGGCAACACTTCAGCGTGATAGAAGCCGGGTCAGATTCATTGATTTCAGTACATAATTTTTAGAGGAACCGAAGTGGGTACTTCGGTTATGGCTGAAGTGTACCTTTCGGCTCTCCCTTCATCCGGGCCTAGCTGGCACTTCAGTTGTCACGTGTCCTAGTTTTATTGGTGGGGTAATTTTGGTATTATCATATGCCCCATACACTCTCATCGAGATGTCCTTTGGCAAATTGATGGGAGGGTAACTATAGTCTTATTTACCTCAATGTAGTTTGAGATTCACAACCTTTCACTCTCTATTTTAACGAGCCTTTTCACGCTATTTTTATTTTTCGTCTAAGTAATGAAGTGCCTTCAACTAGGATGACCTAGCTTGGTTACTTTCCTCTGTGTGTCTCCTTGGCGATTCTTTTGAGACTTGTGTATTTTAACCAAGTCATTTGTTCTGAGCAGACTTTATGAGGGGGAAGAGCTTCTCTGGCTCGGTCTTTTGCCTTCCTTCATACCTTCTCTGTTATGAGCACATGTAGGGCCGAACTGGCCTAACAAGACCTCTGTGGTCATTTGATTTGGATTTGCAAATTTTTCTCAAGAGTTTGGGCCGAACTAGCCTAGTTGGTCGAACTGACCCAGTTGGCCGAACTGACCCAGTTGGCCGAACTGACCCAGTAGGACAACTCGGTCCTCTAAGTTCGACCTATTTTGACCGAGCTCTCCTAGGTGGGACTCCTTGGTCTCATTTTGGACTTGGAAAATTGTTACAAGTCTCTTGCGCAAACTGTCCTTACTGGGATGAAGCGTCCTTCTCTCATTCTTTTTTTTTAAACAAAATTTGCAAGTCATTTGACTGAAGTGTCCATTTTGGCTGAAGTGCCTTTCTTTACCGAAATATCTTTCTTGGCCGAAATGCCCTTCTTGGCCGAAGTGGATTATACGAGCCAAAGTACCTTTTTGTGACTTACAAATTTGCTAAGCCATCTGTGCTAAAGTGATCATTTGGGCTGAAGTGATCCTCTGGGCAGAAGCGGCCTAGTTTGGCCGAAGTGGCCTGTTTGGGACGAAGCGACCTAGGTTGGCCGAAGCGGCTTAGTTTGGCCAAAACGGCCTAGGTTAGCTGATGCAACCTAATTGGCCGAAGCGTCCTAATTTGGACGGAGCGGCCTTGATGGGCCGAAGTGGCCTAAGTTGGCCGAAGCGTCAAAGGTTGGACGAAGCGACCTAGGTGGGCCGAAGTGACCTAATTGGTCGAAGCGTCCTGGGTTGGACGAAGAAACTTTGTTTGGCCAAAGCAGCCTAGGTGGGCCGAAGTGACCTAGGTGGGCCGAAGCAGCCTAGGTGGGGCGAAGCGACTTAGGTGGGCCGAAGCAGCCTAGGTTGGCCGAAGTGGCCGTGGTAGGACCTCTTTAGTCCTTTTTGGGACTTAGAATTTTTCTAAGTCATTTTTGGCCGAAGTGAACCTTTGGGCCGAAGCGTCCTAGGTTGGACGAAGCAGCCTTCGTGGGCCGATGGCCTAGATGAGCCGAAGTGGCATAGGTTGGACATTTCGGTCCTTGTGGGCCAAACTGGCCTAAGTCGGACACTTGAGTCCTGATTTGGACTTGGAATTTTCACAAGTCTTTTGGGCAAAACTGGCCTAAGTGGGACACTTTGGTCCTGGTAGGTCGAACTGGCCTAAGTGGGACACTTCGGTCTTGATTTGGACTTGGAATGTTCACACATATGCCCCCCGGACCGAGGAAGAGTATGCCCGTTCTGGTTCTATATTGGTAAGAGGAGTCATCTGTTGCCAAGGAGGATTCCTTGTTGAGTAAAATTCTTTGCCGAGGAGGTCTCTTTCCTTCTGTCTGGCAATTGAAAGGCCGTATTGGAGCAAGTTAAATCGGGAGGACGAACTAGTTCGTGCTATACCAGGAGGGAGGCCGAACTGGTGGTGTGCTCTATCTGGTGGTTGAACTAGTGTGTGTTTAACTGGTATGTGCTCTATCGGGTGGCCAAATTGGTGAGCGCTGAACTAGTAGGCCGAAGTAGTGCATGCTATCCCAGGTGGCTGAACTAGTGAACACTAAACTCGTAGGACGATCTAGTTCCGCATCCGACAATTTGTTGACGAAGATTTTTTTTTCAATGAGGTACATTTTCTTCTTTCTATTTGGGAATTTTCCTGAGGTAGATTTTTTGAGGAGGAAATGTTCATTTTTCTCTGAGGAGACCTTCCTTCTTCTTTGAGGAGACCTTCCTTATATGAGGAATTCTTCATTCTCTTCTGATGAGGTCATCCTTCTTCCGAGGTGACTTTCATTCTTTTTTGTATTCTTTCTTGGAGTAGACCTTCCTTCTCTTTTGAGGATGTATTCCTTCATCCGAGAAGACATTCCTTCTTTGGAGGAGGTCTTCCTTATTTGAGGAGACATTCATTTTCTTCTGAAGAGGTCTTCCTTCTTTTCTGATGAGACATTCCTTACTTACTGAGGAGGTATTTCTTCATCTGAGGTAGGTCTACCTTCTTTCAAGGAGACCTTCTTTCTTCTGAGGAGATCTTCCTTCTGAATGAGACCTTCTTCCTTCTCTAAGGAGGTCTACCTTCTTCCGAGGAGACCTTCATTCTTCTGAGGGGATCTTCCTTCTATGAGGAGACCCTTCTTCCCTCTCTAAGGAGGTCTATCTTCTTCCGAGAAGACCTTCATTCTTCTGAGGAGATATTCCTTCTGAGAGGAGACCTTCTTCCTTCCCTAAGGAGGTCTACCTTCTTCTGAAGAGACCTTCTTCCTTCTCGAAGGAGGTCTACCTTCTTCCGAGGAGACCTTCATTCTTTTGAGGAGATCTACCTTCCTTGAGGAGACCTTTTTCTTTCTCTAAGGATGTCTACCTTCTTCCGAAGAGACCTTCTTCCTTCTCTGAGGAGGTCTACCTTCTTCCGAGTAGACCTTCATTCTTCTGAGAAAATCTTTCTTCTATAAGGAGACCTTCTTCCCTCTCTAAGGAGGTCTACCTTCTTTCGAGGAGACCTTCTTCCTTCCCTGAGGAGGTTTACCTTCTTCCGAGAAGACCTTCATTCTTCTGAGAAGATATTCCTTCTGAAAGGAGACCTTCTTCCTTCCCTAAGGAGGTCTACCTTCTTTCGAAGAGACCTTCTTCCTTCTCGAAAGAGGTCTACCTTCTTCCGAGAAGACCTTCATTCTTCTGAGGAGATCTACCTTCCGTGAGGATGCCTTCTTCTTTCTCTAAGGAGGTCTACCTTCTTCCGAGGAGACCTTCATTCCTCGGAGGAGATCTTCCTTCTGTGAGCAGACTTTCTTCCATCTCTAAGGAGGTCTACCTTCTTCCGAGGAGATCTACCTTCCGTGAGGAGATCTTCTTCATTCTCTAAGGAGGTCTACCTTCTTCCGAGGAGACCTTCATTCTTCAGAGGAGATCTTCCTTCTGTGAGGAGACCTTCTTCCATCTCTAAGGAGGTCTACCTTCTTCCGAGGAGACCGTTATTCTTCAGAGGAGATCTACCTTCTGTGAGGAGACCTTCTTCCTTCTCTAAGGAGGTCTACCTTCTTCCGAGGAGACATTCTTCTCTGAGGAGGTCTATCTTCTTCCGAGTAGACCTTCATTCTTCTGAGGAAATCTTACTTCTGTGAGGAAGTCTTCTTCCTTCTCTAAGGAGGTCTACCTTGTTCCGAGGAGACCTTCATTCTTCTGAGGAGATCTTCCTTCAATGAGGAGACCTTCTTCCCTCTCTAAGGAGGTCTATCTTCTTCCGAGGAGACCTTCATTCTTCTGAGGAGATATTCGTTCTGAGAGGAGACCTTCTTTCTTCCCTAAGGAGGTCTACCTTCTTCCGAAGAGACCTTCCTTCTCGAAGGAGGTCTACCTACTTCCGAGGAGACCTTCATTCTTCTGAGGATATCTACCTTCCGTGAGGAGACCTTCTTCTTTATCTAAGGAGGTCTACCTTCTTCCAAGGAGACCTTCATTCTTCGAAGGAGATCTTCCTTCTGTGAGAAGACCTTCTTCCATCTCTAAGGAGGTCTACCTTCTTCCGAGGAGACCTTTATTCTTCAGAGGAGATCTACCTTCCGTGAGGAGAGCTTCTTCCTTCTCTAAGGAGGTCTACCTTTTTCCGAGGAGACCTTCATTCTTCAGAGGAGATCTTCCTTCTGTGAGGAGACCTTCTTCCATCTCTAAGGAGGTCTACCTTCTTCCGAGGAGACCTTTATTCTTCAGAGGAGATCTACCTTCCGTGAGGAGACCTTCTTCCTTCTCTATGGAGGTCTACCTTCTTCCGAGGAGACATTCTACCTTCTCTGAGGAGGTCTAGCTTCTTCCGAGTAGACCTTCATTCTTCTGAGGAAATCTTACTTCTGTGAGGAAGTCTTCTTCCTTCTCTAAGGAGGTCTACTTTCTTCCGAGGAGACCTTCATTCTTCCGAGGAGATCTTCCTTCTATGAGGAGACCTTCTTCCCTCTCTAAGGAGGTCTATCTTCTTCCGAGGAGACCTTCATTCTTCTGAGGAGATATTCGTTCTGAGAGGATACCTTCTTTCTTCCCTAAGGAGGTCTACCTTCTTCCGAAAAGACCTTCTTCCTTCTCGAAGGAGGTCTACCTTCTTCCGAGGAGGCCTTCATTCTTCTGAGGAGATCTACCTTCCATAAGGAGACCTTCTTCTTTCTCTAAGGAGGTCTACCTTCTTATGAGGAGACCTTCTTCCTTCTCTGAGGAGGTCTACCTTCTTTCGAGTAGACCTTCTTTCTTATGAGAAAATCTTCCTTCTATAAGGAGACCTTCTTCCCTCTCTAAGGAGGTCTACCTTCTTCCGAGGAGATCTTCTTCCTTCTCTAAGGAGGTCTACCTTCTTCCGAGAAGACCTTCATTCTTCTGAGGAGATCTTCTTTCTGAGAGGAGACCTTCTTCCTTCCCTAAGGAGGTCTACCTTCTTCCGAGGAGACCTTCTTCCTTCTCGAATGAGGTCTACCTTCTTCCGTGGAGACCTTCATTCTTCTAAGGAGATCTACCTTCCGTGAGGAGACCTTCCTTCTCTTTTCTAAGGAGGTCTACCTTCTTCCGAGGAGACCTTCATTCATCTGAAGTATCATTGTTTCTTCTTGGTCTGACTTTGTGAGTATCTTTTGGGAAGTTTACTTTCCTTCCCACAGACGGCGCCAAACTGACGATGTCAAAAATAGGCCCGACCCTACTAGACGAATCAGTTAGTTAGACCAAGTTCTTCCTTCCTGATCGGTTGCCTTCCTTTCTGCACAATTAGCAAACGTAAGCTTCGGTAGGGCCCCGAGGGTGTGCTCGGTGGGACCTCTCCGACGCTCAAGTCAGTACGGTACTAAACTTGGGAGGATGGCTCGCTATTTGGAGCTCTGCCTCTTGCTCAGTAAGTAAATTTGAGTGCAGTTAGGATCTTTACCTAAGGGCAGAGGTTCCCCTTTTATATGAGCTTGAAGTGTTTGAGTTGTAGTAAGAGTCAGACTCTCTCTCATTGGCTTTCTAGAGGGTTTCTTGAAGGGTAAATTCCATCCGTATCACTCTCCCAAAAGGAGTTGGACTCTATTGAGGGTTGGTGTCCTATTGGGACTCTTCATTGTATGACTTGTTATATACCTACTTCGGTCATGTAGGGACATTACCAAGGCAACACTTCAGCGTGATAGAAGCCAGGTCAGATTCATTGATTTCAGTACATAATTTTTAGAGGAACCGAAGTGGGTACTTCGGTTATGGCTAAAGTGTACCTTTCGGCTCTCCCTTCATCCGGGCCTAGCTGGCACTTCAGTTGTCACGTGTCCTAGTTTTATTGGTGGGGTAATTTTGGTATTATCAAACAATAAATAGAGTACAGCGATCAACTTTGATGCTTTGGAATTGCTCAACTCTCTCCATAGACGAGGTTTTGGTGTTTTTATGCAATTTGAAATGTGACAAGGTCTGTTGGAATCATTACCTTATGAAACGTTGCATGAAAGCTAAACTAGCCTGTTAGACTGCTCAGAACACTAAATAGAGTACAGTGGTCCACTTTGATGCTTTGGAATTGCTCAACTCACTCCAAAGACGAGGTTTTGATGTTTTTATGCAATTTGAAAAGTAACATGGTCCATTGGCATCATTATCTTTATGAAACGTTGTACGAAAGCTAAACTAGCATGTTAGACTTCTAAGAACACTAAATAGACTTCAACGGTCCACTTTGATGCTTTGGAATTGCTCAACTCTCTCAATAGACTAGCTTTTGACGTTTTTGCGCAATTTGAAATGTAACATGGTCTATTGCTGTCATTACATTATGAAGCGTTGCACGAAAGCTAAACTAGCATGTTAGACTTCTAAGAACACTAAATAGAGTACAAAGGTCCACTTTAATGCTTTGAAATTGCTCAACTCTCTCCATAGACTAGCTTTTGACGTTTTTGCGTAATTTGAAATCTAACATGGTCTATTGCTGTCATTACCTTATGAAACATCACACCAAAGCTAAACTAGCAGGTTAGACTTCTAAGAACAATAAAGAGAGTACAGCGGTCCACTTTGTTGCTTTGGAATTGCTCAACTCTCTCCATAGATGAGCATTTGACGTTTATTTGCAATTTGAAATGAAACATGGTCCATTGGCATCATTGCCTTATGAAACATTGCACGAAAGCTAAAATAGCCTGTTAGACTTCTAAGAACAATAAATAGAGTGCAGCGGTCCACTCTGATGCTTTGGAATTGCTCAACTATCTCGATAAAGAGCTTTTGACATTTTTTTGCAATTTGAAATGTAAAATGGTCTATTGGCATCATTACCTTATGAAACATTGCACGAAAGCTAAAATAGCATGTTAGACTTCTAAGAACACTAAATAGAGTACAACGGTCCACTTTGATGCTTTGGAATTGCTCAACTCTCTCCATTGATGAGCTTCTGACGTTTTTATGCAATTTGAAACGTAACATTGTCTATTGGCATCATTACATTATGAAACATGGCACGAAAGCTAAACTAGCCTGTTAGACTTCTAAGAACATTAAGTAGAGTACAGCGGTCCACATTGATGCTTTGGAATTGCTCTACTCTCTCCATAGACTAGCTTTTGACGTTTTCCCGCAATTGAAACGTAGCAAGGTCGATTGGCATCATTACCTTATGAAACGTTGCACGAAAGCTAAAATAGCCTGTTAGACATCTAAGAACACTAAATAGAGTACAGCGGTCGAATTTGATGCTTTGGAATTGCTCAACTCTCTCCATAGACAAGCTTTTGACTTTTTACGCAATTTGAAATGTAACATGGTCTATTGGCATCATTACCTTATCAAACATTGCACGAAAGCTCAACTACCATGTTAGACTTTTAAGAACACTAAATAGAGTACAATGGTCCACTTTGATGCTTTGGAATTGCTAAACTTTCTCCATAGACGAGCTTTTGACGTTTATTTGCTACTTGAAATGTAACATGGTCTATTGGCATCATTACCTTATGAAACATTGCACGAAAGCTAAACTAGCGTGTTAGACTTCAAAGAACACTAAATAGAGTGCAGCGGTCCACTCTGATGCTTTGGAATTGCTCAACTATCTCCATAGAAGAGCTTTTGACGTTTTTTTGCAATTTGAAATGTAACATGGTGTAATATCCTGATCTAATTTTACGCTATTCATAGTATCTTATTGTGGTAGATTGAGGTGGAGTGAACCTCTGTGATGGTGAACCGGTATTTGGAGAGTATAAAAAATTAAATTGTGATAAACCTATAAAATATTTTTAATAAATGGGGAAATTTAAAAGAAAATTTTTGGAGGAAAAATTACTTAAATCGGATTTTAATTTGATTTGTTATGAATTTTTGAAGTAAATTGTAACAATTTAGTTAGGGGTACTTTTGACAGGTGGGTGTTTTTGATAAGTCAAAATTATTATAAAAGAAAAATGAAAAGAAAAAAAAAAAAACAGAATTCTTACGCAGTTTCTTTTCTTCTTCTTTTTCTCTCTCCCGTACATTTTCGTCACTATTCATTTTCTGAGTCCGGCGATGGTGAGCGACACCACCAGTGTCAAAAGAAGCGTATTGACGAGACGAGTCTAACCCAACTAGAATCACATTGATCGGAGTTGTGGTTAGGGAGATATCGGAGTTTGAAGTTCCGATTTCCTCGGATTTCTTTTGGTCGATCCGGCCGATTTCGGTGACGGTTTAGTTTGTTTCAGGTACCTATGAGTTCATCTCATCGAGTTCTTTAATTTGATATAAGATTTGGCAGGTTTGGGTGGTCGGATCGCCGGCGATGGGGTTAAATGGGTTTCCGGCGAGTTGACCGAGTCAGGCCGAGTTGACTCGGTTGACCGGCGAGTTGACTCGGCCGGGTACTATTTGACCCGGTTGGGTACTATTTGACCCGGTTCGGTACTATTTGACCCGGTTACTATTTGACGGTTGCTATTTGGCCGTTGACTATAGTTGACCGACCGTATTTTTTTACCGTATTTACATATATCGTGTTTTTCGGTGTAGACGGTGGTCACGGTTGAGATTCGGAGCGGGTTAACTTTTGGAGTTAGGGGTTTATCTGGGACGCGTGCTTGGTTTTAGCACTCTGATTTCCAGGTAGGGGTTTCCTTACTCTTGCATGTGACTTTAGAGTTCCGATTTTACGGACTCTGATGATGTTATGATTTTGTCGGTTTCCGGGGGTGGAAATACGACCTGTTTATATGTTGATTTATATTTCCTGTTATATATCATTGTTGGTATGTTTCTGTGAGTGGTTATTGGAGGTTTTGGATGTGGATGTGGTGTTGGATGTGGATGTGGATTGTGGGCCCATATAGGAGCCCAAATGATCAGATATGGATTTCTGATGGATGATATATATACATATACAGACCGGATATATACCGGTGGACCGTCTGAGATGGGGTGCATCACAGGGGACGCCCTCTGGTGTAGGCTATGCTATCGGGATACCCGATCCTCATCCAGTTTCGGTGTGGACCTGGATTGGGAGACACCCTACGGGGATTAGGGTGGGTCCAGGGGTGTGATGGATTGTTGGAGATTGATGTGGTGATTACAGTGTTGGATAGCCTTATCGGCTACCATTTCACTTGATTGGATGGTGTATGGATTTCTGGAGACCAGTGTGGGTGGTTCCAGTGTTGTTTAGCCTTATCGGCTATGGTGTTATTTGGTTGGCTTACTAATGGATGTATATTTACTGTGTTGCATACTGTGCATTATATTTTTGGATTTATTATTTATGGATATTGGCGTTTCCTCTCTACGCCCTACTGAGCTTTGTGGCTCACCCCTCTTCTTTATTCCCTTTCAGGTGAGTTGGATGTAGGTGATGGCGGTCAGCAGCGGGATGCGTGAGCTGGTGTGTAGCATTGGGCTGACTCTTTAGTGGGTGTGGGAACTTTTGTATTGTATTTGTATATATACTATATGGTTTGGTATCGGGTAGATATGTTTTATTATTCCGCTATTGTATATGTATACAGGTGGATGTACCTTGTGGATAGTATGGTAGTTCTTATTATTATTATTATTATGTCTGTTGGGTTTAGTTGTAGATTTGGGATCTGGTTCGGGGGATGGGGTGTCCCCTGCCGGTCACGTGCCTGTGGTATAGGTATACTTCGGTATATCTTAGGAGAGAGGGGCGTGACAGTTTGGTATCGGAGCTGTAGGTTTAGAAACTTACAGTGGTTAGGTTACCTAGGTTATTTTGTTGGCTACACATCATGCGTTTCCCGGCTGACCTGGTGAGTTTTTATTTGTCGTGTTTCCTACTTTAGATTTATGTATACATGTGTTATATTTTCCAGATATGGTTGACACACGTAGTACTCGGGTGCGAGGATATGGACGGGGTAGAGGAGAACATGAGGCGGATGAGCCTCAGGAGGTAGATGACGTGGGTATGCCTGAGGTGGCACCATTAGAGCGGGGGCGAGGACGGAGAGGTAGGGGTACGAGACGGGGTAGGGGCGGAAGACGGGAGAGAGGTGGGGGCAGGCGGCGAGTGAATATAGATCCAGTGGATGATATTGGGGAGGATCAGGAGGGATATCTAGCACCACAGGGGGTAGAGGTTGTTGTTACTACTTTACGACAGGAGGTTCGGGATGTTACTGAATTGGTTCGAGCTCTTGGGCAGACTGTTACAGGACTTGTGACACAGATGATTGCTCCAGTGCCAGCTGCATTACAGGCTCCTGTTGAGGTTCCAGAGCAGGTTTTGACTTTGGGTGAGTTACAGGAGGGTGTAGGACAGATTGTGGAGGCACAGGTAGCTCCTTTGGCGATTGATACGTCGATCAAAGAGCTAGCCGAGTTACGGAAGACGAATCCTCCAGTATATAGAGGAGTGATAGATCCAGTGGCAGCAGAGGAGTGGGTTCGCCAGTTACGCAGGAAAATGACTACCTTACGGATTCCTGAGGAGAGGAGGGCTTTATTAGCTGCTGAGTTTCTAGAGGGAGATGCTTTCACTTGGTGGGAGGTGATGACAGTTAGTCGGGGCAGAGAGGGCATGCCCTGGGCAGAGGTTGAGACTGCTTTTCTGGCACAGTATGTACCACAGACAGTGCGTGTTGCTAAAGCTAAGGAGTTTCTCGAGTTGATTCAGTCTCCGGACATGACAGTGACACAGTATCAGGCTCGTTTTGAGGAGTTAGGGCGATATGGGGAGGAGTATATTTGCACAGAGGAAAAGAAGATACTGAGATTTAGGAGAGGGTTGTCGCCAAAGATTTCACCTCATTTGGCGGCTCAGACTATCACCACCTATCGTGAGTGTATTGATAAGGCACTCGGAGTGGAGAGGACTTTAGTGGAGATTAAGGATTACTGGGAGATTCATAAGAGGAAGCTTGAGAGTTCTACATCTGCTACTGGCGAGAGTAGTCAGCACAGACAGAGGACTGATACTCGGGGGCAGCAGCAGAGTCAGGGACAGGGTTCTCAGAGTCGGAGGCAGGGTTACCGCGGACCCAGGCAGGGACAGCAGGGTCCTAGACAGGTTCAGCTGGGGCAGAGACAGGGTCAACAGGGGCAGAGATCAGACCAGCAGGGACAGGCTCCGAGGCGGGATCAGCAGCCTCAGCATTGCTATGCTTGTGGTCATGTAGGCCACATGCGTTGGGATTGTCCTATGGCAAACAACCCGTTATGTTTCCAGTGTGGATTGCCAGGACATACCAGGAGAGATTTTCCACAGGGTGGAGGATTTGCACCGCCTGTATTTGGAGGTCAGAGAGCTCCAGCTCCAGCACCAGTTCCGATACAGAGGGGTCCTGCAGGACGGGGTAGGCCACTAGTTCAGCAGCAGCGGCAGCAGCAGCAGGTTCAGAGAGGTGGAGTGTATGCACTTAGGCCTGATGTGGTTCCAGCAGAGCGAGATCACTTGGGAGGTAGGTTTCTCTTATTCAGTTCTTGGGCACGTGTTTTGTTTGACACTGGTGCTACTCATTCATTTATTTCTGCATCATTTGCTGAGACATTGGGTTTGGAGATTATGGGAGTGGCGAGGAGATTTATAGTTGATTCACCACTAGGACCAGGTACCGTGATTAGTGGTGTTTGTAGGGACTGTGTATTTAGTTTCTCAGACCATGAGTTTAGAGCGGATCTGTTTGTGATGCCATTTACTGATTTTGATGTTATTCTTGGATTGGATTGGTTGACTGAGTATGAGGCGATTATAGAGTGTGCTGAGAGGAGGATTACACTGACCACACCTACGGGGAGGGTTAGATTTCGTGGAACGAGATTTCTTCCGTGTCCACATTTTCTAGATAATCCTCAGTACACCGATTGTGTTATAGCGGGTTTGATTACTTCAGCGTCTAGGGGAGATTCTTCGAACCCTATACTGGTTGTGGAGCATTATATGGATGTTTTTCCCGATGATTTACCGGGGTTGCCACCGCAGAGGGAGATTGAGTTTGTGATTGAGTTGTACCCGGGTACAGATCCGATTTCTATACCACCGTATAGAATGGCACCAGCAGAGCTGAAGGAGTTGGACACTCAGTTGACAGATTTACAGAGGTTGGGATTTATCAGACCGAGCACTTCACCTCCAGTGTTGGTGATACCCGACAGGGGTATTGGTTATCAGGTATATTGTGATGCTTCAGGAGTTGGTTTGGGTTGTGTGTTGATGCAGCAGGAGAGAGTGGTTGAGTATGCTTCACGTTTGTTGAAGCCGCACGAGAGGAATTATCCCGTGCATGATTTGGAGTTGGCTGCGGTAGTGTTCGCACTGAAGCAGTGGAGATATTATCTTTATGGAGAGAGGTTTGAGGTATTTTCGGATCATAGGAGTCTCCGGTACTTGTTTACACAGAGAGATTTAAACCAAAGACAGCGTAGATGGATGGAGTATCTTGAGGACTTTGATTTTACTTTACAGTATCATCCGGGCAAGGCCAATGTGGTGGCTGACGCCTTGAGTAGGAGATTGATTGCAGCTCGATTGGCTATTCAGGAGTTTGGGTTAGTGGATACACTTAGTCAGTATCGACTAGATGTGGATGAACGTAGAGATGTACTGAGTTTACGGAGTTTGATTGCTCGTCCAACCCTAGTATAGAGGGTGTTGGATGCACAGTTGGGGGATGCATTATTTGATGACATTGAGGATATGGAGGGATGGGTTAGAGGCACTGATGGTGGAGTCAGATTCAGGGGCAGATTAGTGGTTCCAGAGGATACTGAGTTACGTGATGAGATACTTCAGGAGGCGCATTACTCACGATTTGCGATGCATCCTGGTGCTACTAAGATGTATCGAGATTTACGGAGGCAGTATTTGTGGAGTGGCATGAAGAGAGATGTGGCACAGACTGTGACTCGATGTCTTACCTGTCAGCAGGTAAAGGCAGAGCATCGACGACCTGCTGGATTATTGCAACCGCTTCCATTACCTGAATGGAAGTGGGAGCATATCACTATGGATTTTGTGATGGGTTTACCTATGACTCCGCGGAGACATGATGCGGTTTGGGTTGTTGTGGATCGGTTGACAAAGACAGCTCATTTTATGCCTATTTGTCAGACAGATTCGATTGAGTCGTTGACGAGATTATATGTACGAGAGATAGTCCGATTGCATGGGGTACCGTTGAGTATTGTATCTGATCGGGATCCTAGATTTACCTCACGATTTTGGGGCAGTTTTCAGGATACTCTGGGGACGAAATAGAACTTCGGTACAGCTTTTCATCCGCAGACTGATGGACAGAGTGAGCGGACTATTCAGATTCTGGAGAATATGCTTCGGGCTTGTGCGATAGACTTTCGAGGAGATTGGGAGACTCATATTCCTTTAGTGGAGTTTGTGTACAACAATAGCTATCAGAGTAGTATTCAGATGGCACCATTTGAGGCATTATATGGGAGACCTTGTAGATCACCGTTGTGTTGGTCAGAGGTTGGAGATAGACCATTATTGGGTCCAGAGATGGTGCAGCAGACTACTGAGGTGGTGACAGTGATTCGACAGCGGCTTCTGACAGCTCAGTCACGTCAGAAGAGTTACGCGGATAGGAGACGTAGACCTCTAGAGTTTCAGGTGGGGGATCATGTTTTCCTGAGGGTTAGTCCTCGTAGAGGAGTACAGCGGTTTGGGAGAGCGGGGAAGTTAGCCCCTAGATTTATAGGGCCATTTGAGATTTTGGAAAGAGTGGGGACGGTAGCTTATCGATTAGCATTACCCCCACAATTGTCAGGAGTACATGGGGTATTTCATGTGTCTATGTTACGGAGGTACCATAGGGACCCTTCTCATATATTAGATTGGTCTACCTTGGAGATTGGTGAGGACGCTACTTTCGAGACACGTCCTATTAGGATTACGGATAGACAGGAGAGGCGACTACGGTCGAAGACCATACCCTTGGTTAAGGTGATATGGCAACATTATGGAGTGGAGGAGACGACTTGGGAGTTGGAGTCGGATATGCAGACGAGATTTCCGGATTTATTTACTACCTACGTATGATTTAATTTCGGGGACGAAATTTTCTTAAGGGGGGAAGGATGTAATATCCTGATCTAATTTTACGCTATTCATAGTATCTTATTGTGGTAGATTGAGGTGGAGTGAACCTCTGTGATGGTGAACCGGTATTTGGAGAGTATAAAAAATTAAATTGTGATAAACCTATAAAATATTTTTAATAAATGGGGAAATTTAAAAGAAAATTTTTGGAGGAAAAATTACTTAAATCGGATTTTAATTTGATTTGTTATGAATTTTTGAAGTAAATTGTAACAATTTAGTTAGGGGTACTTTTGACAGGTGGGTGTTTTTGATAAGTCAAAATTATTATAAAAGAAAAATGAAAAGAAAAAAAAAAAACAGAATTCTTACGCAGTTTCTTTTCTTCTTCTTTTTCTCTCTCCCGTACATTTTCGTCACTATTCATTTTCTGAGTCCGGCGATGGTGAGCGACACCACCGGTGTCAAAAGAAGCGTATTGACGAGACGAGTCTAACCCAACTAGAATCACGTTGATCGGAGTTGTGGTTAGGGAGATATCGGAGTTTGAAGTTCCGATTTCCTCGGATTTCTTTTGGTCGATCCGGCCGATTTCGGTGACGGTTTAGTTTGTTTCAGGTACCTATGAGTTCATCTCATCGAGTTCTTTAATTTGATATAAGATTTGGCAGGTTTGGGTGGTCGGATCGCCGGCGATGGGGTTAAATGGGTTTCCGGCGAGTTGACCGAGTCAGGCCGAGTTGACTCGGTTGACCGGCGAGTTGACTCGGTTGACCGGCGAGTTGACTCGGCCGGGTACTATTTGACCCGGTTCGGTACTATTTGACCCGGTTACTATTTGATGGTTGACTTTGACTCAGTTACTATTTATACGTTGACTTTGACCAGTACTATTTGGCCGTTGACTATAGTTGACCGACCGTATTTTTTTACCGTATTTACATATATCGTGTTTTTCGGTGTAGACGGTGGTCACGGTTGAGATTCGAAGCGGGTTAACTTTTGGAGTTAGGGGTTTATCTGGGACGCGTGCTTGGTTTTAGCACTCTGATTTCCAGGTAGGGGTTTCCTTACTCTTGCATGTGACTTTAGAGTTCCGATTTTACGGACTCTGATGATGTTATGATTTTGTCGGTTTCCGGGGGTGGAAATACGACCTGTTTATATGTTGATTTATATTTCCTGTTATATATCATTGTTGGTATGTTTCTGTGAGTGGTTATTGGAGGTTTTGGATGTGGATGTGGTGTTGGATGTGGATGTGGATTGTGGGCCCATATAGGAGCCCAAATGATCAGATATGGATTTCTGATGGATGATATATATACATATACAGACCGGATATATACCGGTGGACCGTCTGAGATGGGGTGCATCACAGGGGACGCCCTCTGGTGTAGGCTATGCTATCGGGATACCCGATCCTCATCCAGTTTCGGTGTGGACCTGGATTGGGAGACACCCTACGGGGATTAGGGTGGGTCCAGGGGTGTGATGGATTGTTGGAGATTGATGTGGTGATTACAGTGTTGGATAGCCTTATCGGCTACCATTTCACTTGATTGGATGGTGTATGGATTTCTGGAGACCAGTGTGGGTGGTTCCAGTGTTGTTTAGCCTTATCGGCTATGGTGTTATTTGGTTGGCTTACTAATGGATGTATATTTACTGTGTTGCATACTGTGCATTATATTTTTGGATTTATTATTTATGGATATTGGCGTTTCCTCTCTACGCCCTACTGAGCTTTGTGGCTCACCCCTCTTCTTTATTCCCTTTCAGGTGAGTTGGATGTAGGTGATGGCGGTCAGCAGCGGGATGCGTGAGCTGGTGTGTAGCATTGGGCTGACTCTTTAGTGGGTGTAGGAACTTTTGTATTGTATTTGTATATATACTATATGGTTTGGTATCGGGTAGATATGTTTTATTATTCCGCTATTGTATATGTATACAGGTGGATGTACCTTGTGGATAGTATGGTAGTTCTTATTATTATTATTATTATGTCTGTTGGGTTTAGTTGTAGATTTGGGATCTGGTTCGGGGGATGGGGTGTCCCCTGCCGGTCACGTGCCTGTGGTATAGGTATACTTCGGTATATCTTAGGAGAGAGGGGCGTGACACATGGTCTATTGGCATCATTACCTTATGAAACATTGCACGAAAGCTAAACTAGCATGTTAGACTTCTAAGAACACTAAATAGAGTACAACGGTCCACTTTGATGCTTTGGAATTGCTGCACTCTCTCTATGGACTAGGTTTTGATGATTTTGCGCAATTTAAAATGCAACATGGTCTATTGCTGTCATTACCTTATGAAACGTTGCACCAAAGTTAAACTAGCATATTAGACTTCTAAGAACACTAAATAGAGTACAGAGGTCCACTTTGATGCTTTGGAATTGCTCAACTCTCTCCATAGATGAGCTTTTGACGTTTATTTGCAATTTGAAATGTAACATGGTCTATTGGCATCATTACCTTATGAAACATTGCATGAAAGCTAAACTAGAGTGTTAGACTTCTAAGAACACTAAATAGAGTGCAGCGGTCGACTCTGATGCTTTGGAATTGCTCAACTATCTCCATAGAAGAGGTTTTGACTTTTTTGGCAATTTGAAATGTAACATGGTCTATTGGCATCATTACCTTATGAAACACTGCACGAAAGCCAAACTAGCATGTTAGACTTCTAAGAACACTAAATAGAGTACAACGGTCCACTTTGATGCTTTGGAATTGCTCAACTCTCTCCATTGATGAGCTTCTGACGTTTTTATGCAATTTGAAACGTAACATTGTCTATTGGCATCATTACCTTATGAAACATGGCGCGAAAGATAAACTAGCCTGTTAGACTTCTAATAACACTAAATAGAGTACATCGGTTCGTCTTGATGCTTTGGAATTGCACTACTCTCTCCATAGACTAGCTTTTGACGTTTTTTCCTCAATTTGAAACGTAACAAGGTCTATTGGCATCATTACCTTATGAAACGTTGCACGAAAGCTAAAATAGCCTGCTAGAGATCTAAGAACACTAAATAGAGTACCGCGGTCCAATTTGATGCTTTGGAATTGCTCAACTCTCTCCATAGACGAGCTTTTGACTTTTTAAGCAATTTGAAATGTAACATGGTCTATTGGCATCATTACCTTATCAAACATTGCATGAAAGCTCAACTACCATGTTAGACTTCTAAGAACACTAAATAGAGTACAATGGTCCACTTTGATCCTTTGGAATTGCTAAACTTTCTCCATAGACGAGCTTTTGACGTTTATTTGCTACTTGAAATGTAACATGGTCTATTGGCATCATTACCTTATGAAACATTGCACGAAAGCTAAACTAGCGTGTTAGACTTCTAAGAACACTAAATAGAGTGCAGCGATCCACTCTGATGCTTTGGAGTTGCTCAACAGTCTCCATCGATGAGCTTTTGACATTTACTTGCAATTTGAAATGAAACATGGTCAATTGGCATCATTACCTTATGAAACATTGCACGAAAGCTAAACTAGCATGTTAGACTGCTAAGAACACTAAATAGAGTACAACGGTCCACTTTGATGCTTTGGAATTGCTGCACTCTCTCCATAGACTAGCTTTTAACGATTTTGCGCAATTTGAAATGCAACATGGTCTATTGCTGTCATTACCTTATGAAACATTGCACGAAAGCTAAACTAGCATATTAGACTTCTAAGAACACTAAATAGAGTACAGAGGTCCACTTTGATGCTTTGGAATTGCTCAACTCTCTCCATAGATGAGCTTTTGACGTTTATTTGCAATTTGAAATGTAACATGGTCTATTGGCATCATTACCTTATGAAACATTGCACGAAAGCTAAACTAGGGTGTTAGACTTCTAAGAACACGAAATAGAGTGCAACGGTCGACTCTGATGCTTTGGAATTGCTCAACTATCTCAATAGAAGAGCTTTTGACGTTTTTTTACAATTTGAAATGTGACATGGTCAACTGGCATCATTACCTTATGAAACATTGCATGAAAGCTAAACTAGCGTGTTAGACTTCTAAGAACACTAAATAGAGTGCAGCGATCCACTCTGATGCTTTGGAGTTGCTCAACTGTCTCCATAGATGAGCTTTTGACATTTACTTGCAATTTGAAATGAAACATGGTCAATTGGCATCATTACCTTATGAAACATTGCACAAAAGCTAAACTAGCATGTTAGACTGCTAAGAACACTAAATAGAGTACAACGGTCCACTTTGATGCTTTGGAATTGCTGCACTCTCTCCATAGACTAGCTTTTGACGATTTTGCGCAATTTGAAATGCAACATGGTCTATTGCTGTCATTACCTTATGAAACATTGCACGAAAGCTAAACTAGCATATTAGACTTCTAAGAATACTAAATAGAGTACAGAGGTCCACTTTGATGCTTTGGAATTGCTCAACTCTCTCCATAGATGAGCTTTTGACGTTTATTTGCAATTTGAAATGTAACATGGTCTATTGGCATCATTACCTTATGAAACATTGCACGAAAGCTAAACTAGGGTGTTAGACTTCTAAGAAAACGAAATAGAGTGCAACGGTCGACTCTGATGCTTTGGAATTGCTCAACTATCTCAATAGAAGAGCTTTTGACGTTTTTTTGCAATTTGAAATGTAACATGGTCAATTGGCATCATTACCTTATGAAACATTGGACGAAAGCTAAACTAGCATGTTAGATTTCTAAGAACACTAAATAGAGTACAGCGGTCCACTTTGATGCTTTGGAATTGCTCAACTCTCTCTATTGATGAGCTTCTAACGTTTTTATGCAATTTGAAACGTAACATTCTCTATTGGCATCATTACATTATGAAACATGGCACGAAAGCTAAACTAGCCCGTTAGACTTCTAAGAACACTAAATAGAGTACAGCGGTCCACATTGATGCTTTGGAATTGCTCTACTCTCTCTATAGACTAGCTTTTGACATTTTTCTGCAATTCAAACGTAACAAGGTCCATTGGCATCATTACCTTATGGAACGTTGCACGAAAGCTAAAATAGCCTGTTAGACATCTAAGAACACTAAATAGAGTACAACGGTCCAATTTGATGCTTTGGAATTGCTCAACTTTCCCCATAGACGAGCTTTTGACTTTTTGCGCAATTTGAAATGTAACATGGTCTATTGGCATCATTACCTTATCAAACGTTGCACGAAAGCTCAACTAGCATGTTAGACATCTAAGTACACTAAATAGAGTACAGTGATCCACTTTGATGCTTTGGAATTGCTCAACTCTCTCCATAGACGAGGTTTTGGGGTTTTTATGCAATTTGAAATGTAACATGGTCTATTGGGATCATTACCTTATGAAACGTTGCATGAAAGCTAAACTAGCCTCTTAGACTGCTCAGACCACTAAATAGAGTACAGTGGTCCACTTTGATGCTTTGGAATTGCTCGACTCTCTCCATCGACGAGGTTGTGATTTTTTTATGCAATTTGAAATGTAACATGGTCTATTGGCATCATTATCTTATGAAACGTTGCACGAAAGTTAAACTAGCATGTTAGACTTGCAAGAGCACTAAATAGAGTACAACGGTCCACTTTGATGCTTTGGAATTGCTCAACTCTCTCCATAGACTAGCCTTTGACGTTTTTGTGCAATTTGAAATATAACATGGTCTATTGCTGTCATTACCTTATGAAACGTTGCACGAAAGCTAAACTAGCATGTTAGACTTCTGAGAACACTAAATAGAGTACAATGGTCCACTTTGATGCTTTGGAATTGCTTAACTCTCTCCATAGATGAGCTTTAGACGTTTATTTGCAATTTGAAATGTAACATGGTCTATTGGCATCATTACCTTATGAAACATTGCACGAAAGCTAAACTAGCGTGTTAGACTTCCAAGAACACTAAATAGAGTGCAGCGGTCCACTCTGATGGTTTGGAATTGCTCAACTATCTCCATAGAAGAGCTTTTGACGTTTTCTTGCACTTTAAAATGTAACATTGTCAATTTGCATCATTACTTTATGAAACGTTGCACGAAAGCTAAACTAGCATGTTAGACTTCTAAGAACACTACATATAGTACAACGGTCCACTTTGATGCTTTGGAATTGCTCCCCTATCTCCATAGACTAGCTTTTGACGATTTTGCGCAATTTGAAATGTAACATGGTCTATTGCTGTCATTACATTATCAAACATTGCACGAAAGCTAAACTAGCCGGTTAGACTTCTAAGAACACTAAATAGAGTACAGCGGTCCACTTTGATGCTTTGGAATTGCTCAACTCTCTCCATAGAAGAGCTTTTGACGTTTATTTGCAATTTGAAATGAAACATGGTCTATTGGCATCATTACCTTATGAAACATTGCACGAAAGCTAAACTAGCGTGTTAGACTTCTAAGAACACTAAATAGAGTACAGCGGTCCACTCTGATGCTTTGGAATTGCTCAACTATCTCCATAAAGAGCTTTTGACATTTTTTTGCAATTTGAAATGTAACATGGTCTATTGGAATCATTACCTTATCAAATGTTGCACGAAAGCTAAACTAGCATGTTAGACTTCTAAGAACATTAAATAGAGTACAGCGGTCCACTTTGATGCTTTGGAATTGCTCAATTGTCTCCATAGATGAGCTTTTGACGTTTACTTGCAATTTGAAATGAAACATGGTCAATTGGCATCATTACCTTATGAAACATTGCACGAAAGCTAAACTAGCGTGTTAGACTTCTAAGAACACTAAATAGAGTGCAGCGGTCCACTCTGATGCTTTGGAATTGCTCAACTATCTCATAGAAGAGCTTTTGATGTTTTTTTGCAATTTGAAATGAAACATGGTCTATTGGCATCATTACCTTATGAAACATTGCACGAAAGCTAAACTAGCGTGTTAGACTTCTAAGAACACTAAATAGAGTACAGCGGTCCACTCTGATGCTTTGGAATTGCTCAACTATCTCCATAAAGAGCTTTTGACATTTTTTTGCAATTTGAAATGTAACATGGTCTATTGGAATCATTACCTTATCAAACGCTGCACGAAAGCTAAACTATCATGTTAGACTTCAAAGAACATTAAATAGAGTACAGCGGTCCACTTTGATGCTTTGGAATTGCTCAACTGTCTCCATAGATGAGCTTTTGACGTTTACTTGCAATTTGAAATGAAACATGGTCAATTGGCATCATTACCATATGAAACATTGCACGAAAGCTAAACTAGCGTGTTAGACTTCTAAGAACACTAAATAGAGTGCAGCGGTCCACTCTGATGCTTTGGAATTGCTCAACTATCTCATAGAAGAGCTGTTGATGTTTTTTTGCAATTTGAAATGTAACATGGTCTATTGGCATCATTAGCTTATGAAACATTGCACGAAAGCTAAACTAGCATGTTAGACTTCTAAGAACACTAAATAGAGTACAGCGGTCCACTTTGATGCTTTGGAATTGCTCAACTCTCTCCATTGATGATCTTCTGACGTTTTTATGTAATTTGAAACGTAACATTGTCTATTGGCATCATTACCTTATGAAACATTACACAAAAGCTAAACTAGCCTGTTAGACTTCTAAGAACGCTAAATAGAGTACAGCGGTCCACATTGATGCTTTGGAATTGCTCGACACTCTCCATAGACTAGCTTTTGACGTTTTTCTACAATTTGAAACGTAACATGGTCTATTGGCATCATTACGTTATCAAACATTGCACGAAAGCTCAACTAGCATGTTAGACTTCTAAGAACACTAAATAGAGTACAACGATGCACTTTGAAGCTTTGAAATTGCTCAACTCTCTCCATAGACGAGGTTTTGGTGTTTTTATGCAATTTGAAATGTAACATGGTCTATTGGGATCATTACCTTATGAAACGTTGCATGAAAGCTAAACTAGCCTGTTAGACTGCTTAGAACACTAAATAGAGTACAACGGTCCACTTTGATGCTTTGGAATTGTTCAACTCTCTCCATGGACTAGCTGTTGGCGTTTTTGCGCAATTTGAAATGTAACATGGTCTACTGCTGTGATTACCTTATGAAACGTTGCACGAAAGCTAAACTAGCATGTTAGACTTCTAAGAACACTAAATAGAGTACAGCGGTCCACTTTGATGCTTTGGAATTGCTCAACTCTCTCCATAGATGAGCTTCTGACGTTTATTTGCAATTTGGAATGTAACATGGTCTATTGGCATCATTACCTTATGAAACATTGCACGAAAGCTAAACTAGTGTGTTAGACTTCTAAGAACACTAAATAGAGTGCAGCGGTCCACTCTGATGCTTTGGAATTGCACAACTATCTCCATAGAATAGCTTTTGACGTTTTTTTGCAATTTGAAATGTAACATGGTCTATTCGCATCATTACCTTATGAAACATTGCACGAAAGCTAAACTAGCATGTTAGACTTCTAAGAACACTAATTAGAGTAGAACGGTCCACTTTGATGCCTTGGAATTGCTCCACTCTCTCCATATTCTAGCTTTTGATGATTTTGCGCAATTTGAAATGTAACATGGTCTATTGCTGCCATTACCTTATCAAACGTTCCACGAAAGCTAAACTAGCTTGTTAGACTTCTAAGAACACTAAATAGAGTACAACGGTCCACTTTGATGCTTTGGAATTGCTCAACTCTCTCCATAGATGAGCTTCTGATGTTTATCTGCAATTTGAAATGTAACATGGTCTATTGGCATCATTCCCTTATGAAACATTGCACGAAAGCTAAACTAGCTTTTGATGTTTTTCTGCAATTTGAAACGTAACAAGGTCTATTGGCATCATTACCTTATGAAACGTTGCATGAAAGCTAAAATAGCCTGCTAGACGTCTAAGAACACTAAATAGAATACAGTGGTCCAATTTGATGCTTTGGAATTGCTCAACTCTCTCCATAGACGAGCTTTTGACGTTTTTGTGCAATGTGAAATGTAACATGGTCTATTGGCATCATTACCTTATCAAACATTGCACGAAAGCTCAACTAGCATGTTAGACTTCTAAGAACACTAAATAAAGTACAGCGATCTACTTTGATGCTTTGGAATTGCTCAACTCTCTCCATAGACGAGGTTTTGGTGTTTTTATGCAATTTGAAATGTAACATAGTCTATTGGGATCATTACCTTATGAAACGTTGCATGAAAGCTAAACTAGCCTGTTAGACTTCTTAGAACACTAAATAGAGTACAGTGGTCCACTTGATGCCTTGGAATTGTTCGACTCTCTCCATCGACGAGGTTTTGATGTTTTTATGCAATTTGAAATGTAACGTGGTCTATTGGCATCATTACCTTATGAAACATTGCATGAAAGCTCAACTACCCTGTTAGACTGCTTAGAACACTAAATAGAGTACAACGGTCCACTTCGATGCTTTGGACTTGTTCAACTCTCTCCATAGATTAGCTGTTGATGTTTTTGCGCAATTTGAAATGTAACATGGTCTACTGCTGTGATTACCTTATGAAACATTGCACGAAAGCTAAACTAGCATGTTAGAATGCTTAGAACACTAAATGGAGTTCAACGGTCCACTTTGATGTTTTGGAATTGCTCAACTTTCTCCACAGACTAGTTGTTGACGTTTTTACGCAATTTAAAATGTAACATGGTCTATTGCTGTGATTACCTTATGAAACGTTGCACGAAAGCTAAACTAGCATGTTAGACTTCTAAGAACACTAAATAGATTACAACGGTCCATTTTGATGCTTTGGAACTGCTCAACTCTCTCCATAGATGAGCTTTTGATGTTTATTTGCAATTTGAAATGTAACATGGTCTATTGGCATCATTACCTTATGAAACATTGCACGAAAGCTAAAATAGCGTGTTAGACTTCTAAGAACACTAAATAGAGTGCAGCGGTCCACTCTGATGCTTTGGAATTGCTCAACTATCTCCATAGATGAGCTTTTGACGTTTTTTTGCAATTTGAAATGTAACATGGTCTATTGCTGTGATTACCTTATGAAACGTTGCACGAAAGCTAAAATAGCATGTTAGACTTCTAAGAACACTAAATAGAGTACAACGGTCCACTTTGATGCTTTGGAATTGCTCAACTCTCTCCACAGATAAGTTTTTGACGTTTATTTGCAATTTGAAATGTAACATGGTCTATTGGCATCATTACCTTATGAAACATTGCACGAAAGCTAAACTACCGTGTAAGACTTCTAATAACACTAAATAGAGTGCAACGGTCCACTCTGATGCTTTGGAATTGCTCAACTCCCTCCATTGATGAGCTTCTGACGTTTTTATGCAATTTGAAATGTAACATTGTCTATTGGCATCATTACCTTATGAAACATGGCACGAAAGCTAAACTAGAATGGTGGACTTCTAAGAACACTAAATAGAGTACAGCGGTCCACATTGATGCTTTGGAATTGCTCTACTCTCTCCATAGACTAGCTTTTGACATTTTTCTGCAATTTGAAACGTAACAAGGTCTATTGGCATCATTACCTTATGAAACGTTGCACGAAAGCTAAAATAGCCTGTTAGACATCTAAGAACACTAAATAGAGTACAGCGGTCCAATTTGATGCTTTGGAATTGCCCAACTCTCTCCATAGACGACCTTTTGACGTTTTTGCGCAATTTGAAATGTAACATGGCCTATTGGCAACATTACCTTATCAAACATTGGACGAAAGCTCAACTAGCATGTTAGAGTTCTAAGAACACTAAATAGAGTACAACGGTCCACTTTGATGCTTTGGAATTGCTCCACTCTCTCCATAGACTAGCTTTTGACGATTTTGCGCAATTTGAAATGTAACGTGGTCTATTGCTGTCATTACCTTATGAAACGTTGCACGAAAGCTAAACTAGCATGTTAGACTTCTAAGAACACTAAATAGAGTGCAGCGGTCCACTCTGATGCTTTGGAATTGCTCAACTCTCTCCATAGATGAGCTTTTGACGTTTATTTGCTATTTCAAATCTAAGATGGTCTATTGGCATCATTACCTTATGGAACATTGCACGAAAGCTAAACTAGCATGTTAGACTTCTAAGAACACTAAATAGAGTGCATTGGTCCTCTTTGATGCTTTGGAATTGTTCAACTCTCTCCATAGACTAGCTCTTGACGTTTTTACGCAATTTGAAATGTAACATGGTCTATTGCTGTCATTACCTTATGAAACGTTGCACGAAAGCTAAACTAGCGTGTTAGACTTCTAAGAACACTAAATAGAGTACAGCGGTCCACTCTGATGCTTTGGAATTGCTCAACTATCTCCATAAAGAGCTTTGGACATTTTTTTGCAATTTGAAATGTAACATGGTCTATTGGCATCATTACCTTATGAAACATTGCATGAAAGCTAAACTAGCACGTTAGACTTCTAAGAACACTAAATAGAGTACAGCGGTGCGCTTTGATGCTTTGGAATTGCTCAACTCTCTCCTTTGATGAGCTTCTGACGTTTTTATGCAATTTGAAATGTAACATTGTCTATTGGCATCATTACATTATGAAACATGGCACGAAAGCTAAACTAGCCTGTTAGACTTCTAAGAACACTAAATAGCGTACAGCGGTCCACATTGATGCTTTGGAATTGCTCTGCTCTCTCCATAGACTAGCTTTTGACGTTTTTCTGCAATTTGAAACGTAACAAGGTCTATTGCATCATTACCTTATGAAACGTTGCGCGAAAGCTAAAATAGCCTGTTAGACATCTAAGAACACTAAATAGAGTGCAGCGGTCCAATTTGATGCTTTGGAATTGCTCAACTCTCTCCATATACGACCTTTTGACGTTTTTACGCAATTTGAAATGTAACATGGCCTATTGGCAACATTACCTTATCAAACATTGGACGAAAGCTCAACTAGCATGTTAGACTTCTAAGAACACTAAATAGAGTACAACGGTCCACTTTGATGCTTTGGAATTGCTCCACTCTCTCCATAGACTAGCTTTTGACGATTTTGCGCAATTTGAAATGTAACGTGGTCTATTGCTGTCATTACCTTATGAAACGTTGCACGAAAGCTAAACTAGCATGTTCGACTTCTAAGAACACTAAATAGAGTGCAGCGGTCCACTCTGATGCTTTGGAATTGCTCAACTCTCTCCATAGATGAGCTTTTGACGTTTATTTGCTATTTCAAATCTAACATTGTCTATTGGCATCATTACCTTATGAAACATTGCACGAAAGCTAAACTAGCATGTTAGACTTCAAAGAACACTAAATAGAGTGCAGCGGTCCACTTTGATGCTTTGGAATTGTTCAACTCTCTCCATAGACTAGCTTTTGACGTTTTTACGCAATTTGAAATGTAACATGGTCTATTGCTGTCATTACCTTATGAAACGTTGCACGAAAGCTAAACTGGCGTGTTAGACTTCTAAGAACACTAAATAGAGTACAGCGGTCCACTCTGATGCTTTGGAATTGCTCAACTATCTCCATAAAGAGCTTTGGACATTTTTTTGCAATTTGAAATGTAACATGGTCTATTGGCATCATTACCTTATGAAACATTACATGAAAGCTAAACTAGCATGTTAGACTTCTAAGAACACTAAATAGAGTACAGCGGTGCGCTTTGATGCTTTGGAATTGCTCAACTCTCTCCTTTGATGAGCTTCTGACGTTTTTATGCAATTTGAAACGTAACATTGTCTATTGGCATCATTACATTATGAAACATGGCACGAAAGCTAAACTAGCCTGTTAGACTTCTAAGAACACTAAATAGCGTACATCGGTCCACATTGATGCTTTGGAATTGCTCTACTCTCTCCATAGACTAGCTTTTGACTTTGTCTGCAATTTGAAACGTAACAAGGTCTATTGCATCATTACCTTATGAAACGTTGCGCGAAAGCTAAAATAGCCTGTTAGACATCTAAGAACACTAAATAGAGTACAGCGGTCCAATTTGATGCTTTGGAATTGCTGAACTCTCTCCATAGATGAGCTTTTGGCTTTTTTGCGCAATTTGAAATGTAACATGGTCTATTGGCATTATTACCTTTTCAAACATTGCACGAAAGCTCAACTAGCATGTTAGACTTCTAAGAACACTAAATAGAGTACAGCGATCCACTTTGATGCTTTGGAATTGCTCAACTCTCTCCATAGACGAGGGTTTGGTGTTTTTATGCAATTTGAAATGTAACATGGTATATTGGGATCATTACCTTATGAAACGTTGCATGAAAGCTAAACTAGCCTGTTAGACTGCTTAGAACACTAAATAGAGTACAATGGTCCACTTTGATGCTTTGGAATTGCTCGACTCTATCCTTCGACGAGGTTTTGATGTTTTTTTGCAATTTGAAATGTAACATGGTTATTGGCATCATTACCTCATGAAACGTTGCACGAAAACTAAACTAGCATGTTAAACTACTTAGAACACTAAATAGAGTACAGCGGTCCACTTTGATGCTTTGGAATTGTTCAACTCTCTCCATAGACTAGCTTTTGGCGTTTTTACGCAATTTGAAATGTAACATGGTCTATTGCTGTCATTACCTTATGAAACGTTGCACGAAAGCTAAACTAGCATGTTAGACTTCTAAGAACACTAAATAGAGTACAACGGTCCACTTTGATGCTTTGGAATTGCTCCACTCCCTTCATAGACTAGCTTTTGATGATTTTCCGCAATTTGAAATGTAACAAGGTCTATTGCTGTCATTACCTTATCAAACGTTGCACGAAAGCTAAACTAGCATGTTAGACTTCTAACAACACTAAATAAAGTACAGCGGTCCACTTTGATGCTTTGGAATTGCTCAACTGTCTCCATAGATGAGCTTTTGACGTTTACTTGCAATTTGAAATGAAACATGGTCAATTGGCATCATTACCTTATGAAACATTGCACGAAAGCTAAACTAGCTTGTTAGACTTATAAGAACACTAAATAGAGTGTAGCGGTCCACTCTGATGCTTTGGAATTGCTCAACTATCTCTATAGAAGAGCTTTTGATGTTTTTTTGCAATTTGAAATGTAACATGGTCTATTGGCATCATTAGCTTATGAAACATTGCACGAAAGCTAAACTAGCATGTTAGACTTCTAAGAACACTAAATAGAGTACAGTGGTCCACTTTGATGCTTTGGAAGTGCTCAACTCTCTCCATTGATGAGCTTCTGACGTTTTTATGCAATTTGAAACGTAACATTGTCTATTGGCATCATTACCTTATGAAACATGGCACAAAAGCTAAACTAGCCTGTTAGACTTCTAAGAACGCTAAATAGAGTACAGCGGTCCACATTGATGCTTTGGAATTGCTCTACTCTCTCCATAGACTAGCTTTTGACGTTTTTCTGCAATTTGAAACGTAACAAGGTCTATTGGCATCATTACCTTATGAAACGTTGCGCGAAAGCTAAAATAGCTTGTTAGATATCTAAAAACGCTAAATAGAGTACAACGGTCCACTTTGATGCTTTGGAATTGTTCAACTCTCTCCATAGACTAGCTTTTGACGTTTTTGCACAATTTGAAATGTAACATGGTCTATTGCTGTGATTACCTTATGAGACATTGCACGAAAGCTAAACTAGCATGTTAGACTTCTAAGAACACTAAATAGAGTACAGCGGTGCACTTTGATGCTTTGGAATTGCTCAACTCTCTTCATGGATGAGCTTCTGACGTTTATTCGCAATTTGAAATGTAACATGGTCTATTGGCCTCATTACCTTATGAAACATTGCACGAAAGCTAAACTAGCGTGTTAGACTTCTAAGAACACTAAATAGAGTACAACGGTCCACTTTGATGCTTTGGAATTGCTCAACTCTCTCCATAGATGAGCTTCTGATGTTTATCTGCAATTTGAAATGTAACATGGTCTATTGGCATCATTACCTTATGAAACATTGCACGAAAGCTAAACTAGCATGTTAGACTTCTAAGAACACTAAATAGAGTACAGCGGTCCACTTTGATGCTTTGGAATTGCTCAACTCTCTCCATTGATGAGCTTCTGACGTTTTTTTGCAATTTGAAACGTAACATTGTCTATTGGCATCATTACCTTATGAAACATGGCACGAAAGCTAAACTAGCCTGTTAGACTTCTAAGAACACTAAATAGCGTACAGCGGTCCACATTGATGCTTTGGAATTGCTCTACTCTCTCCATAGACTAGCTTTTGACGTTTTTCTGCAATTTGAAACGTAACAAGGTCTATTGCATCATTACCTTATGAAACGTTGCGCGAAAGCTAAAATAGCCTGTTAGACATCTAAGAACACTAAATAGAGTACAGCGGTGCAATTTGATGCTTTGGAATTGCTGAACTCTCTCCATAGACGAGCTTTTGGCGTTTTTGCGCAATTTGAAATGTAACATGGTCTATTGGCATCATTACCTTATCAAACATTGCACGAAACCTCAACTAGCATGTTAGACTTCTAAGAACACTAAATAGAGTACAACGATCCACTTTGATGCTTTGGAATTGCTCAACTCTCTCCATAGACGAGGTTTTGGTGTTTTTATGCAATTTGAAATGTAACATGGTATATTGGGATCATATCCTTATGAAACATTGCATGAAAGCTAAACTAGCCTGTTAGACTGCTTAGAACACTAAATAGAGTACAGTGGTCCACTTTGATGCTTTGGAATTGCTTGACTCTCTCCTTCGACGAGGTTTTGATGTTTTTTTGCAATTTGAAATGTAACATGGTTATTGGCATCATTACCTTATGAAACGTTGCACGAAAACTAAACTAGCATGTTAAACTACTTAGAACACTAAATAGAGTACAGCGGTCCACTTTGATGCTTTGGAATTGTTCAACTCTCTCCATAGACTAGCTTTTGGCGTTTTTACGCAATTTGAAATGTAACATGGTCTATTGCTGTCATTACCTTATGAAACGTTGCACGAAAGCTAAACTAGCATGTTAGACTTCTAAGAACACTAAATAGAGTACAACGGTCCACTTTGATGCTTTGGAATTGCTCCACTCCCTTCATAGACTAGCTTTTGATGATTTTGCGCAATTTGAAATGTAACAAGGTCTATTGCTGTCATTACCTTATCAAACGTTGCACGAAAGCTAAACTAGCATGTTAGACTTCTAACAACACTAAATAGAGTACAGCGGTCCACTTTGATGCTTTGGAATTGCTCAACTGTCTCCATAGATGAGCTTTTGACGTTTACTTGCAATTTGAAATGAAACATGGTCAATTGGCATCATTACCTTATGAAACATTGCACGAAAGCTAAACTAGCGTGTTAGACTTCTAAGAACACTAAATAGAGTGCAGCGGTCCACTCTGATGCTTTGGAATTGCTCAACTATCTCTATTGAAGAGCTTTTGATGTTTTTTTGCAATTTGAAATGTAACATGGTCTATTGGCATCATTAGCTTATGAAACATTGCACGAAAGCTAAACTAGCATGTTAGACTTCTAAGAACACTAAATAGAGTACAGCGGTCCACTTTGATGCTTTGGAATTGCTCAACTCTCTCCATTGATGAGCTTCTGACGTTTTTATGCAATTTGAAACGTAACATTGTCTATTGGCATCATTACCTTATGAAAC